>NC_134094.1:121107379-121419879 GCF_000715075.1 Nicotiana tabacum | reverse complement strand
TAACAATTTCATAGCCTCCCGAAGATAAGTACAGACGTCTCCGTACCAATCCTCGAGACTCTATTAAACCGGCTTGTGACTCACGACACCTACGAACCTAGAGCTCTGATACCAACTTGTCACGACCCAATTTCCCCTTCGTGTGACGTCGTGACGACACCTAGTCTGTACAACTAGGTAAGCCTAACATTTTACGGAATAATGAAATAAAAATATAAATTTAACCAACTATTCAAAAATACACAACAAATCCCAAAACACCATACAAACTTAGTCAAGCCCTCAAATCACATTAAACAACGCTAAAAACACAGTTCATCCTCCAATTCAAACTTAAAGAACTTGAAACTTCTAAATTCGACAACAGATGCCGAAACCAACCAAACCTCGTCCGATTGATCCTAAATTTGAACACAAGTCATATTCAGCATTACGGACCTACTCAAATTTTCGGAATCGGAATCCGACCCCGATATAAAAAATTTCACTACCGGCCCAAAACTCCAAAAATTCGACTTTCGCCATTTCAAGCCTAAATAAGCTACAGACCTCCAAAACACTATCCGAACATGTTCCTAAGTCCAAAATCACCCAACGGAGCTAACAAAACCGAGGAAATTCCATTTCAGAGTCATCTTCACACAGTTCCAACTACGGTCAAAATTCTAAGACTTAAACTTTCGTGTAAAGACTAAGTGTCCCAAATCAATCCAAAAACCAAAACGAAACCTCCCGGCAAGTCACAATAGCAGAAATAGATGTGGGAGAAGTAGTAAATAGGGGATCGGGGCTATTACTCTCAAAACGACCGGCTGGGTCGTTACAATGTTGTACTTTCAAGAGGGATATCAACACCGACAACAAGAATTTTGGTTAAGGCAGAGCAACCAGAGCATTAGGAGGAAACATACTCAAAAAATATTGTCCATAAAGAAGTGTTCGTTAAGATACCATCACATTAAATATTTTTAAACTATAATACATAATTATCTAACCAACACAACAATATTGATCATTTGTGTAAGTTTTGACGAAGTACTTTTATTTTAAATTCTTGTATTATGCTAATGTAATAATATTTTTCGGTATTTAGATGATTGTTGTATTATTATACTTAAAATTTGTCTCTTTAATTAAATTTTATTGTTCCTTCATATAAATAAATATTTAAATCATCACGTGTCATTATTAACGTGCAACGCACGTTCATAAATACTAGTTATAATATAAATATGAAAAATCTATAATTTACTTTCCTTTATTTTCCAAGTTCATCAATTAACTCTAAGCAAGTAACAAGACATTTCTATTGATCAAATTTATTCCTTAATGTACAGTTTTCTCTCTCTGGGTTGATATTTGCTGGTTTTGGACAAAACTTTTGTCAAAAAACGTTTTTAGTTTAATACTTTTGAGTACTTTAATTAAGAATATTACAGTTTATGACTCTATGCACAAGTTAATATTCAAACCGAATAAACTGAAGTTACCGAACCGAATAAACCGAAAGGAGAAAAATCGAACTATACCGAATTTAATTAGGTACGGTATAGGTATAGCATTTTAAAAAATCGAATACCGAAAATACCGAACCAAAATGTCTAAATACCGTACCGACCAACGAGCACCCTAACTGAGAGAATTCCAACTACGGAAGACAATAGTTAGTGCTCATCATTCGAGCATGTAACCTAGTTGACAGAAACAAGTTCACTAGAATTTATGTAACAGAAGTAAAGTAATCTCCCTTTCTCCAAACAGAATAAGGAACAACTTTGACTAAAATAAAGAAAGTAATCATCAAAAGACACAACCTTAAGTTGCAAATAATTAACAAGCTTTAGAACTGGAATGAAGATTTGGGGATGGCATTGAATTGTTGTATTCAAAAAATCATGTTTGTTGGACGTGGTATAGTGATCCCAATATGAGGGGAGAGCAATTATAATTTTGTTGGCTACTGTTAGCAATTACAAGAAGGTACTCATAAGACCATGGAACTATCAACAACATATACCGAGCTGGGAAGCTGTGCGATTTAGGTATTGCAATCTCTAACAGCTGCAGCAATCTTTTGCCACTCTCCATAAGCAGCTAAGCGTGACACAGAACGCATCCACAATTTGGTTTATGGTAAACCTTGATCCGCTCTTGCCAATATGATTGTAGCATACTCGTATAAGGGGCTTTGCTTCTACATACTATGTTTCACACACCGTAACTTATCCTCACGGGGATAGATAATGCAATGGCCAAAGGTATGATGTTAAAACTTTCTACTGTATGAAAAATAACAAAAGCCAATGCCTCTAGCTGCTGTAAATATTTCCAACCACTCCAGCAATGCTAACTACAATGGCCAATACTACATGAACCAATACACTATCTTCACATATAACTATGTTAGTATTTAAGGAAAGGTATATAACAAAATTTTGAATTGGGTATTTCCCACAAGCTCCTAAAAACAAAAAGTTGCATGCTAGAGATCAGAAAACAACTTACTAATGTTTTTTTATATGAAGTAAGTAGATCCATTGCTGGCATCAAGAAGATGCAAAGTGTACAAAAGAGGTGTTGTTAGCTTCATTACATTTGTCAGTGCTGCAGCAGGAAGCTAACAAGTTACAAAAATAAGAGACTAAGCTAATCTATTTAGAATGTTAGCTCTAGATGACAAAAGAACTAGTCTATGTGCATGGAACTAGCAGATTAGCCAGTTGCATATTTCATTTTTAGCACAACAATCACGTAATATATTTTTACAAAATGATATTCCTCTGAAGTTTAAACAAATTGAGCAGAATGAGTACTCAGAATTCATACATCCTACCATAACAAATTTGTGATAAGGCTTAGTTAGTTGATTGATTGATATACAACTGAATGGAGAATCTCTTGATAGGGAACGCTTTACCTCGCTAAGTGAGCCTAACAGGAGGAAATCCAGATTAGCCGGGCTAGTGAACTCCACTGTTGGCTGCCTAAAGCGAAAGAAAAAAGAAAAACTGATATACAACTACAACTTGCTGCAATAAAAAGCAGTCAGACATGGGCAATATAGGAGAATATCTTCTACCACTGTCGATTTTCTTCATGTTTCCAGAAACAATTCTGGGGGAAGAAAAGCCGAAATGCATCTTTCGTTTTTAACAATACCGGTCCAGTATAAAATTTCCACAAATGCTATCACGAGAACAATACGATAACACATTTAAATGCTTAAAAATAAAATAGCACATTGGAAAGTTTCCCACCTCTCAGACCCTCCATATCTCCAATTTATATAGGATGCAACATGTGAACTCAGAGGTATCCATCTAAGGAAGACAATAGCTAAAGCTCATCATTCAAGCATGTAACCGAGTTGACAGAAACACTAGAATCTATGTAATAAAAGTAATCTCTCTTTCTCTAAACAGATTTAGAAACAATTTTGACCAATATAAAGAAAGTTGCAAATAATTAACCAAGCTTTAGAATTGGAAGGAAGATTTGGGAATGGCATTGAATTATTGTATTCATAAAATCATTTTTGTTGTATGTGGTATAGTGATCCCAATATGAGGGGAGAGCAATTATAATTTTGTTGGCTACTGTTAGCAATTACAAGGTAACAGTCTCATAGGACCATGGAACTATCAACAACATACACCAAGCTGGGATCTGTGCGATTTAGGTATTGCAATCTCTAACAGCTGCAGCAATCTTTTGCCACTCTCCACAAGCAGCTAAGCGTGACACAGAATGCATCCACAATTTCGTTTATGGTAAACCTTCATCCGCTCTTTCCAAAATGATTCGTATCAGGGGCTTTGCTTCTAGAAACTTCGTTTCACAAAGCGTTACTTATCCTCACTGGGATAGATAATGCAATGGCCAAAGACGTTAAAACTTTCTACTGTATAAAAAATAACAAAAGCCAATCCCACTAACTGGCGAGGCTGTAAATATTTCCAACCACTCCAACAATGCTAACTACAACGGCCAATACTAACATGAACCAAGACAATATCTTTTCCTTGTGACTCAAACCAATCCCTTCTTTGCTCAACCTTAGAGCAATGAGAGATGGGAATGTAAAACCTAAAGAGACTGCTGTAGTCGCCCCTGTAAATTTGAAAGCAGCCCAAATGTTAGGAATCATAGTTGATCCGAGATATATGAGTGCCAAAAGAACCACAGTCAGAGCCAGACACCTCTTCCTACTTTCAGTTAGTGGTACTGATCCTTTAAATAACAAGGCATCCACTGTCTGCCTAAGAGAGAAATGGATAACAGGGAAAACAAGAACCAGATGAAAAACATAGCCAACACGGACTATGTAATTTAAAGGTGTGCTGAAACGAATTCCAAGGTCTTTATCAAAGTTAGTGAGCACATCCGATTCAGTATCCTTCCCGAAAAGTAAATAACCAGCTATTGCAGTAGAAGCATACACCAAAACACAGATAACACTGGTAATCCGTCCCACCCGATTCATTTTCTGAGGTGAGCGACCTTCGAGCTCATTATAAATAGGCTGAACATTGAAATGACAAACATAAGCATTCGACATGATAGGAATCACCACGAGCAGGTCTAAGATTGCCTTCTTAGACCCAAAATCCGGGGTCATTCTCGGAGCTTCAATCTTCCCTTCAACCAGCTTAATAAACGCTATGGTGAAAGCAACCAACACAAATACAACCGCGAGAGCTACAGAAGCACCCGAAGTCAAGCTCAACGAATCGATCTTATCCAAAGCACAAAGAGGTGCAAGACAAATCACCAACATAACCAAAATCACCAACTTCCTATGATCCCACACTCCATGACCTAACCATTGATCAAAAACACCAATATGACGAAGCGAACCGGACAAAACATCCCCTATAATAATCAAATACACAACCAAAACACCAGCATTGTTAACAATAATGCAAATCTCAGATATAACCTTAGCTGTTTTCCCCAATGCAGCCTGAACAACCTCCCCATACGATGCCGCCTTGCAATGTACAGTAAACCGGACAAGCAATTCGACACTGATCTCAGACAAAATAGCCATCAATAATATTAAGACAACACCAAGAACCAAACCCAATACTTTCATTGTAGCAGGCAATGCCATAATACCAGCACCAATAATAGTAGTTGTAAGATTAAAAACAGCACCATATATTCCAGACCCAGATTTATTTTCACCAAAAATAAGGGGTAAATTATCAAAATCAATATCATTAGCATCAAGATCATCCTCAATGTTTGATTTTGAATACCCATCTTTAATAAAGTTATCATCTTTTAATTCTAACTCAACAAAAGATGAATTTTTGGAAAGTGATGTATAATTACTATCCATATTCTTGTAATAATATATTCAGAAATTATACGCATGGAGGTAAAAAAAAAAAAGAAACAGTAAAGAAAAACGCACGGAGAAGTAATGCAAACTATTTTGGAGATGTGGGTTTTGGGATTAAATGATGAAAGATTAAGTTTTGTGTATGGAATTGGAGGAAGGAGGAACCCTAGATCCTGGGGTTCTCTCCTAATATAGAAGCAGTTTATTAATTACTTTTATGCTATATAACTTGTAAGATGGAACAAGAAAAGGTCAGAGGAAATGAAGGAAGAGGGCTGCATTCAAATTTGAGGTTCCCAATTGGCTGATTGAACTTGGAATTTTGCACCATAGTATTTCTATTTGGAAGCAGGACATATTATAAGAGAGAAACTTACTATCACATTTAATGTTTTAGATTAAATAAGTGTATTTTACTGTGGTTAAGTAATAAATAAACTGAAAATGTATATTCATTAACTATAATTAGGAGATATAATTAGGACCTGTCATGTTTTTATTGATTTGATTTAAACATGTACAATTTTAATCATACAGTCATACTATATTGCCTCTGATCCAATATAAGTGTCTTTATTAAAAAATTATTTAGTAACTAGCATTACTCATAAGAGTTATTTAATTAAATTACTCCCTCTTTAGTCTAGTCTAATAAATGTAAATGAGAATGGGTACTTTTCAAAAAATTGTAAAGATAATTTATTCGAGCAAGGATAGATTTAAAAAATAATAATGAGTGCATTTGTTTTAAGTTCCTAATTTCTTTAAACGATAATTATTTTTAATAAATTTGAGCTAAAATAATAGTTAAAATGGATCGGAGGGAGTTCCTTAAACTGTCGGATAAATATAATATGGTCGTGGTTCGTTTATAAATTCTTCAAATTACATTAAAAGTAAGCAAAATATTAAACTTGTCTTTGCAGTAAGTACTTAAAACTTCTTCCAGTAGTATTTTCCTTTTACCCAAATTAAAATACTTCCACTATTAATTGCAAAACAAGAGGGAAAAAAATGTTCAAGCACGATTCTGTAGTAGCCAAGATTTTCAAAATTTTAATGGTCAAAAGCTGAAAATTCAAATTACAAAGTCACGAGTTTGGATCAGCCAATATTGCCAATATATTAGCTCTTCTTTAATTTCTTTAGTCAGTATATAAAAGCAAAGCTTATAGTTTATTCACTTGGCTTAAAGAGTTCCAATATTCAATCAATTGAATCTTAAATTAGAAAATTTGTGGTGATATTTACATAGAATTAACATAGTAATACACATTTGTTAAATATTGTAATACATGTCAATACTAGTTCAGACATCAGAAATCACCATGTCGAATAGAAATGTTTTTGTCATTTCAATGATTATTTTTTACGAACAACAAAATGATTAGGTGAACGACGTTTTAATTGTCACTTAAGATTTTGACTCAAAAGAAAATCATAGATATCTTTTCTCTAATTGATTGTTTTCCAATTTGGGTCAGTTCTTTGTAGTTTCTACTTAGTCCAACCTTGCAAGTGGCAGTTAATATAGATTTGCCACAATTTGAAGACACTCAAAAAATTATATATTAGTACTTCAACAACAACTATTTAATTGACTTTTGGAATTTTTGAGGACACGCAAAAACAATAAGTACGATATTACTTATACTAGTTTATTTTTCTCCTTCTTATACTTGTGCTGTTATGCACACACGTGTAAATACACACATTCTTTCTTTTCTTCATGAGATACTTGGTATATACGGATCCTCAAGATCAGAATATGTAAGTTTCTCAAATATCAGTCATATTCTTAAATTTGGAATTAGAAAAGGGAGAGTTATATGTTTCATCTTTAACAGTTTCAGTTTCAGACTTTTATATCTGAAGAGAAAAATGATGGTTCCATCCCACGTGTACGAAGACATTTTCTTTTAGGCTTTGAAATGTCAAGCCAGCTAAAGAAATATTAAGGAAGATTTTATAGCAAATATTTCTTTGATTTCACATTGAATATTTGACTCTTGTCAAAGTCATGAGATCATTGATGACATCAATGAAGCAATCCTAAACATTATAAATAGGTGTCTTGCTCTCATTGTAAAATACACCAACAAAGAGAGAAAGAAAGAGTGAGATTTCACAGATAAGATATAAAAAAATAGTCTGTGAGAAAAATAGAGAGTGAGCGATATTGTAGTAAGGTGGGAATATCAAAAGAGGGTTCTTTCTTTTGAGTGTTGTAGTGGTCTTTGGAGTATTTTACTCTTACCTACAAAGTGTAAAATTCCTTGCTATAGTGATATTCGTTGCTCGTCTCGGGGTCGTGATTTTTTCCGTTATTCAAAAGGGTTTTTCACGTAAAAATCTTGGTATCGTTGTCACTCTTTTATTCTTGTTAATTACCGTATCTCGGTGCTACGTTATTATTCCGCTTTTATTACTGTGAATATTATTCTGTGGGGGTTTATTCCCAACAACTGGTATTAGAGCACAGGTTCTGCTCGTTCATAGAAGTACTATTCAGTGTCGGTAGTACTATACTCGGTGAAAACAAAAATGTCCGGAGTAAAGTACGAGGTAGCAAAATTTAACGAAGATAAGTTATTTCTCAACATGGCAAAGAAGGATAAGGGATCTGCTCATCCAACAAGGTTTACATAAAGTACTAAATGTTGATGCCAAAAAGCCTGATACCATAAAAGCTGAGGATTGGGCTTACTTAGATGAAAGAGCTGCTAGTGCAATCAGATTGCACTTATCAGATGATGTGGTAAATAACATCATTGATGAAGACACATCATGTGGCATTTGGACAAGGTTGGATAGCCTATACATGTCCAAAACGCTGATAAATAAATTATACCTGAAGAAGCAGTTATAAGCTATACACATGGGTGAAGGTACGACGTTTTTGTCACATTTAAATATGTTTAACGAACTAATCACACAGCTCGCCAACCTCGGAGTGAAAATAGAGAAAGAAGATAAAGCCATCTCGTTGTTGAACTCGTTGCCATCTTCGTACGATAATGTGGCAACAACCATCCTGCACGGTAAGACTACCATTGAGTTGAAAGATATCACATCGGCTCTTCTACTTAATGAGAAGATGAGAAAGAAGCCTGAAAATCAAGGACATGCTCTCATCACAGAAGGTAGAGGCAGGAGTTATCAAAGGAATTCAAGCAACTATGGTAGATCCGGAGCTCGTTGGAAGTCTAAGAACCGATCCAAATCAAGAGCTAGAAATTGCTATAATTGTGATCAACCAGGTCACTTCAAAATAGATTGCCCAAATCCAAGGAAGGGCAAAGGTGAAACCAGTGGCCAGAAGAATGACGATAATACAACCGCCATGGTGCAAAACAATAATAATATTGTCCTCTTTATAAATGAGGAATAGGAATGCATGCACTTATCAGATCCAGAGTCAGAATGGATTGTTGATACAGCATCATCTTACCATACCACACCGGTAAGAGATCTTTTTTGCCTATATGTAGTAGGTGATTTCGGCCTTGTGAGAATGGATAACACAAGTTACTCAAAGATTGCGGGGATTGGTGATATCTGTATCAAGAAAAATGTCGGATGCACATTGGTTCTAAAGGACGTGCGACATATACCTGATTTACGGATGAACTTGATCTCGGGAATTGCTTTAGATCAAGATAGATACGAGAACTATTTTGCAAATCAAAAGTTGAGACTCACCAAGGGATCATTGGTGATTGCAAAGGGAGTTGCTCGTGGCACGTTGTATAGGACAAATGCAGAAATATGCTAAGGTGAATTGAACATGGCACAAGATGCGATTTCTGCAGATTTAAGGCACAAAAAGATAGGTCATATGAGCGAGAAGGGATTGCAGATTATTGCCAGAAAATCACTCATTTCTTATGCCAAAGGTACAACGGTAAAACCTTGTGACTACTGTTTAATTGTTAAGCAGCATAGAGTCTCATTTCAGACATCGTCTAAAAGAAAATTGAATATACTTGATTTGGTATATTCTGATGTTTGTGGTCCAATGAAAATTGAATCGATGGGCGGTAACAAATATTTTGTTACTTTTATTGATGATGCTTCACGAAAAGTAAGGGTTTATATTTTGAAAACCAAAGATAAGGTATTTCAAGTTTTTCAGATGTTTCATGCTATGGTGGAAAGGGAGACATGCAAAAAGCTAAAGCGTCTCCAAAGTGACAATGGAGGTGAGTACACTTCTAGGGAATTTGAAGAGTATTATTCGAGCCATGGGATTAGACATGAAAAGACAGTTCCTGGAACCCCACAATACAATAGCATAGCCGAAAGGATGAACCGCACCATTGTGGAGAAGGTGAGAAGCATGCTCAGAATGGCTAAACTGCCTAAGTCATTCTGGGGTAAAGCAGTTCAGACAGCCTGTTACCTGATCAATAGGAGTCCATCAGTTCCGTTGGCGTTTGACATCCCAGAGAGAGCTTGGACCAATAAGGAGGTGTCCTACTCGCATCTGAAGGTGTTCGGTTGCAGAGATTTTGCACATGCACCAAAGGAGCAGAGAACAAAGCTAGATGATAAATCTGTTCCCTGCATATTCACCGGATATGGAGATGAAGAGTTCGGATACAGATTGTGGGATCCTGTAAAGAAGAAGATCATCAGAAGCAGAGATGTAGTCTTCCGAAAAAGTGAAGTTGGAACTGATGATGATATGCTAGAGAAGGCTAAGAATGGTATAATTCCTAACCTTGTTACTATTCCTTCTACTTCTAACAATCCCACAAGTGCAGAAAGTAGGACCGACGAGGTTGCCGAGTAGGGGGAACAACTTGATGATGATGTCGAGCAAGTAGAGTACCCCACTCAGGAAAAAGAATAATCTCAACCTCTGAGGAGATCAGAGAGGCCAAGGGCAAAGTCATGCAAGTACCCTTCCACAGAGTATGTCCTTATCATTGATGAAGGGGATCCAGAAAGTCTTAAGGAGGTGTTGTCTCATCCAGAAAAGAACCAGTGGATGAAATCCATACAAGAGGAGATGGAATCTTTGCAGAAAAATGGCACGTACAAGCTGGTTGAACTTCCAAAGGGTAAAAGACCACTCAAATGTAAGTGGATCTTTAAACTCAAGAAAAATGGAAATGGCAAGCTGGCTAGATACAAAGCTCGATTGGTGGTTAAAGGCTTTGAACAGAAAAAAGATATTGATTTTGACGAAATTTTTTTACCTGTTGTCAAAATGACTTATATTCGAACAATCTTGAGCTTAGCAGCTAGCCTAGATCTTGAAGTTGAGCAGTTGGATGTGAAAACTGCATTTCTTCATGGAGATTTGGAAAATAAAATTTATATGGAGCAGCCAGAAGGATTTGAAGTAGCTGAAAGGAAACACATGGTGTGCAAACTGAATAAGAGTCTTTATGGGTTAAAGCGGGCACCAAGGCAGTGGTACAAGAAGTTTGAATTATTCATGAAAAGTCAAACTTACACAAAGACATATTCTGATCCATGTTTATACTTCAAAAGATTTTCTGAAAATAACTTTATTATATTATTATTGTATATGGATGACATGTTAATTGTAGGAAAAGATAAGGGTTGATCGCAAAGTTAAAGGGAGATATGTCCAAGTCATTTGATATGAAGGAATTGGGCCCATCAGAACAAATTTTGGGTATGAAAATAGTTCGAGAGCAAACAAGCAGAAAGTTGTGGCTGTCTCAGGAGAAGTACATTAAACGTGTACTGGAATGCTTCAACATGATGAATGCTAAGCTAGTCAGCACACCTCTTGTTAGTCATCTAAAGTTGAGCAAGAAGATTTGTCCTGCAACAGTGGAAGAGAAAGGGAACATGGCTAGAGTTCCTTATTCTTCAGCAGTCAGAAGCTTGATGTATGCAATGGTATGTACCAGACCTGATATTGCTCATGCAGTTGGTGTTGTTAGCAGATTCCTTGAAAATCCTGGAAAGGAACATTGGGAAGCAGTCAAGTGGATACTCAGGTACCTAAGAGGTACTATTGGAGATTGCTTGTGTTTTGGAGGATCTGATCCAATCTTGAAGGGCTACACGGATGCTGATATGGCAGGTGATCTTGATAATCGTAAATCTACTACAAAATACCTGTTCACTTTTTCAGGGGAGCTATATCATGGCAGTCGATGTTGCAGAAGTGTGTTGCACTCTCTACAACTGAAACAGAACATATTGTCGCTACTGAAGCTGGAAAGGAGATGGTTTGGCTGAAACGGTTCCTTCAAGAGCTTGGATTGCATCAAAAGGAGTATGTCGTCTATTGTGACAGTCAAAGTGCAATAGACCTGAGCAAAAGCACCATGTATCATGCAAGGACGAAGCATATCGACGTGAGCTATCACTGGATTCGAGAAATAATATATGATGGATCTATACAGGTCAAGAAAATCCATACAAGTAAGAATCATTTGGATATGCTGACCAAGGTGGTACCAAGAGACAAGTTCTAGCTATGCAAAGAACTTGTCGTCATGAACTCTATATGAAAAACTGGAGTTATCTCCTTCAAGTACATGGGACTAGAGGGGGAGATTTGATGGGTCCATCCCATGTGCAAGTAAGACATCTTACTTTTGGCTTTGAAATGTCAAGCCAACTAAAGGAATAGTAAGAAAGATTTTATGGCAAATATTTTTTTTGTTTCACATTGAATATTTGACTCTTGCCAAACTCATGAGATCTATGATGACACCAATAAAGCAATCCTAAACACTATAAATAGGTGTCTTGCTCTTATTGTAAAATACACCAACAAAGAGAAAAAGAAAGAGTGAGGTTTCACAGACAAGGTATAAGAAAATAGTCTGTGAGAAAAATAGAGAGTGGACGATATTGTAGTAAAGTGGGAATATCAAAAGAGGGTTTTTTCTTTTGAGTGTTGTAGTGGTCTTTAGAGTATTTTACTCGGACTTACAAAGTGTAAAATTTCTTACTATAGTGATATTAGTTGCTCGTCTCGGGGCCGTTGTTTTTTCCCTTATTCAAAAGGGTTTTTCACGTAAAAATCTTGGTGTCGTTGACACTCTTTTATTCTTGTTAATTACCGTATCTCGGTGCTATATTATTATTCCACTTTTATTACTGTAAATATTATTTCAGTGGGGGTTTATTCCCAACAAAAAAATTTGAAACAATAAACTATGTAATTTTACACTACCTGTACATTTACCAGATGTAATGGGATATTTTACCTTATTTTACAAGTTGCTTAACCATTTTATTATGAACAAATTACCCACAGTTATCTTAAAAATTACTTAATAGAATAATTTTTCTAAAAATGTTAAACCATGACAGGGAAGCTTATCTACATTTCTGTCATAGCACAATGCAATCATGAAAGAGAGCTTCACATGTGGTACTATGAAAAGACTAAACTTACATGCCAATACCAATACAATAACTCTAAGTACAACAGACTACATATATAATTCAACAAATGGCATACTATATTATTGATTCAAGTACGGCAGCACTTCTGCACAGAAAACATAGTTAATAAGTACTCTTCCGGCTCACAATAAGTAATTTTTTAATTTTTTTTATGGTTCAAAATAAGTGATTTTTCAGATTTCAAAAATAAATTAATTATTTTTTTCCAACATTCTCCTTGGAGTAAATAGTGTTGGAATATGTGTTAGAAGTTTATGTGAAAAGATAGTAAATGTTAATATGGTCAATTTCATTACTAATTAATGTTAAAATGTGAATTTCTTAATGTGTGAAAACAACCGAAAAATCACTTACTGTGGATCAGGGTGTCACGTCCTTAGTAGTTAACTAAGTACACGTGCGGCACTTGACAACTCGCTAACGATCTTGCACAACTTGCTCACGTTCTTGCTATGCCAAGTCAGCCTTACTACACTCAAGATCGCTAAGAGAATGGTAGAAAGAACAGAAGAGAATTGTTAAAGAAAGCTTTGTATTAGAGAGAACTTGAATTGTTTGCTTGATGAATTATAAATGAATGACCCCTTTTATATACTAGTCTCCTATGAGCTAGTGTGTAAATATTAACTATTACACAAGTCCTTAATATTTATAAGATAAGGGCTTTCTCTAGAATTCTCTACAAGCCTAAAAGATTCCAAAGATTTTACTAGCAAATCCATAAGCATCTAGGATCTTCCAAAGGAAATGTCCATACTTCTCTAGAATCTTCTCACAAATACTAGCTTTCCTCCTATGTAAGCTTTCATATGGTATTAATATATGCCAAATGGTGCCTATGTGGCATGGTGACGTGGCGGGTCATCACAGAAGGGAGTAAAAGTTAAATACACGAAACAAATCTAGCATATAGGTGTGAGAGTCATTCTTTTTTAAACTGATTAAAAAGGGAAGTCTCAACTGAGGGAGTATATTTTAACATGCACTCCTATGTGATCCATGCATAATTTTACAATAATACTTTTTCTTATAAGTTTAATTTATATGCATGTAAAAAGTATTTACACCAATAGATGACTTAAACGAAAGTTACATGTAACCCTAATACTAGTATTTTTGGAAATAATTTCTGAAGACAAGAAACTGCAAAAACGAAAACCTTGAATTCTCAATCATCGTTTAGTCTAAACTCTTGAGAGACAAACACTGGCTACACTAACTGGAAAGTAATAGGAGAAGCAAAGGAGAGGAGTGAAAGTGAGCAATGGTCTAACCGGAGTCCGAGATTGACTCCGATGTATGTTGGAGGGAAAAGAAAGAAATACTTTGAAAAATGAGATAAGGAGTGTGGATTTATGGGGATAGTTACATGTTTCACAACCAACTCCAGGCCATTCACTTTCACAGTTGAGGTGGAGAGTTCAAACTCCATCAGTAGCGTACGTAGCTTCTCCTTAACTGGTCTCCTTTCCCCTCTTTGATGTAATAAAATTCCAAGCCATGATCGCCATCCAGACACATGATCCCAAGCAAACCGTCACTCAAGTTATCCAGTAAATTGAATGGCATGTATTCCATATTCCTAAGGTTGTCCATTGTATCTGTATTAGCTACAAGACCTAATACCAATATAAGCACATATACCTATCTAATTAAGTTACAGTGGCAAAAGCAAAATGTCATCCGATTTTTATTAATTGGAGGTGTCAAAATTGACCCAAAAAGAACATGACCCGCACAATCCGCCCAAGGTTACGCCGGTCACTGACCCGCCATTTGTCGACCTCAACTCATCTTGACCTAGTTCCATCTCAGCCCATCTAAAATTGGGCCGATTTTTTGCCCAAATTGATACATGAATAACTTTGCCAAAATATCTTTAAAATAATTTTTTTTTGTTTGATATGTTATATATGATCATAACAAAAGAAAAAAAAATCTTATTTGATAATTAAACAATTCATAAGAAAACAACACACATTAATTAAAGTTTGGTAAGAATTGAACGGATTGCGCTATGACCCAAATTTTAGCACATCTTGATTCAGTCCATTTCACTCCGAGTAACTTTTGGGTGTGTTAGATCATTGACCCACCAATTTGTTGACTCATCCTATTTTGACTTGCCTAAAATTAGTCCAACCCGCCCATTTGACAGCCCTAATATTAACCAGTAGATGTTCTCAATACCAATTATCAATTCAACAATTATCCTAAAATTGGGAGAAATGAGAATATGAAGTATAACTAAAGAATCTAGACAGTCTCTACATTTTAATCAAATTAAACAAATAAAAGTAGTCTCACGAAACAATGTGAAGCTCACTAAACTTTACTTCTTAGCTTTTCTACTACTTCGTCTAACCATGTATCTGAAAAATGTAAGAAGAGCGGGTGCACCACCAACTCAACAAATGGTTGCTCAATCCCAAGGTAGCACATAGTTCTATATACAAGTTAATGTAATTACGAGTATACTACTTCCAATAAATGACGTTTGTAATGCAGCAATTGGGTTCATTAAGTGTTTTTCAACCAGTAATTGCTCCCTTATTCCCGAGTAACTAGGGAACTTGGTACATTGCCAATCTTAATACATCTAGGATGCTTGGATACAAGTACGATTGACCACCCAAGTGAACATTTGAGAAAAAACACATTTTTAAGAAAAGGGACCTTGCTTTACCTGGAAGTTATTATGAGACTAAAAAGTTGGATAGGAATTAAGGAAAAAAGAAATTGCGTATAAACTCTATTATTTAACCATAATTAAGTGATATGAAGCATAACTTTATTTTGCGATTTATAAAGTTTAGTTGATTGATTTTATGTAGTAAATACCAAATGCAACTACATATTTTTATCATAAGAATATCGTTTAGATTAGTTATTTATTTGTTTCTTACATCGAGCAGATCTAGCAACATGTGAGTGGTTTAGATTCCTAAACCAAATGTGTTTTCCACATTCAGATTTGTTTCCAAATTGATTTAATATCATTTGTCTTCTCTTTTGGTAATCCCTTATGATTTTAATTGGGGGAAAAAGTAAATTAGATGTAAAGCACTTGAATTCAATTGGCGACAAAAAAAAGGTAAAAGTTGTTATAAATAGTATTTTATTTATGGTGAATGTTTATATTTTAGAGAGATTTTAGGGTTTGTTACTTGGTGGCTAAGTTACTTTTTCTCTATAAACAGAGAGATTCTATTCCATTGTAATTGATCAAAAATCAATAAGAGTATTCTCTTTCTACTTTTCTCTACAATGTTCTTCTTTTTTTATTGTTTCATAACACGTTATCAGCACGAGACTCTAACCAATTGAATAGAGGCTTTGAGATACGTACATGGTACTCAACTTGTATATAATATTGAGTATAACGATTGTCAATTGTTCCGTGAACTTCCTTGAGGAATAACTTCTGGATTTAAGGTAAGTATTTTTACCTTATTTTTCTCTTTTAAATTCATGAAATTCTATAATTTGATTTTAAATATAAGCAAAGACAATAAATTTTGGTTATAACTCTAATAGAGTTTGTAAGAAATTATAACCACCCGAAGTGGTAAAATTTTTGTCTTGCCATGATCAAATTCATGTATAATTGTGAGCACAAAAAGTGAAAACTCATCCCATTGAATTTGCTTCATTCTTATTCCCTTAAGAGAATGTGATAGCAATATGTGATAAGTCTGAAAGAAGATAAAATTATTACCGTGAAAGTATCAATGGATATGGACGTGGCAATAGACGAAATTATAATCGTCATCATTGTGATAATGAGAATAATAAGGATTCTCAAAATAATCATTCACTCTGTGAAAGTAATATTTGTTATCGATTTGACATGAGATTTTGTAAAGCACATATAAATGACTATGGTCTATTCATGATGTGAATACGATAATATGTGATTTATGAATACATATTTATTCTTGAAAGAATATGAACGTGCTAGTGGTAGTGGATATACCACACTAATCTCTAGAAAGAGATTTGAGATGAACTAAGAAAATAGTTTCATTATTATAGCATGATTGGTCATTGGTCACGTACCTATTGTAGAGCCAAACTATTTTGGCAATATGATTATTAAAAGACAACAGTAATGCAAGAAACAGATCTTGCATATAATTTTGACCATGACCATAATGGTGTAACTTTCTCCTTAAAAGTTTATTCACCATATAGATGTTGATGAATAAGTGATAGTACAAAATTATTTGAGAGCTCTGGAAGAACCAATTATACTATTTTGTGTTCGTAGTAAGTCTCAAAGAAACTTATTGAGTTTCTAAAGTATTCGCGAAAGCGGTTGGTTATATTGAGACTATAAATAATGAAGATTTAATATGTTTATATTACTACAACTGTAGTGGGGTAATATGTATATATGAATACTACCCGCTTTATTTCCTGATTTGTATTATACAAATAAACAATATGGCAAAATTACACGACACAGTAAACTGGATGTTTATTGATATAAAACCCATGTCACAGTAAACCAGAAGTTTAATTAATAATTACGCATGTCATGATGTAAACCTGAAGTTTACTAATACAGACAATTTTATCAAGCAAGGCCTGTTGAGCAATCTTGATTTAGATGCGCAAAATAAATGAGAATCAACATGGGTAAGTGTTGAAGAAGATTCTTTATGAATTCTCTTGTTTTGCTTGTTCTCGCGATTATTATACCAACTAAAATTGGGATTGAATCCCTTGAATTCTAAAATTTATCAAAGGTGAATATGGGCTCATTCACCTGTCATGTATACCACATAAGATGCATCTATGATATGGTTACATGTAAAATTATTATTAACCCGCAACTTGGTATTTGCGAGGTAACTTGCTCAATAATTTAATTTCGAGCATAATTTTCATATTTTCTATTCAAGACAATTCATCTTAATAAGTTGGTTTACATCACAACTGGTTTAGCAAAATAATTTATTGAGTGCCTCCACTTAATAGCTAAACAATTGCTTATGAGAACAAAGTTATCTATATCAATTTGATATACGTTATACGCGAAAGTATATAGCATTCTCCCCTCACAAGTGGTTCAGGGTCAGGGACCAAATAATTTTATCTTATTATTATTGATGTGCGGTTTATATTTTGATTAGAAGCATAACGCACAAAGGTGAGTTTCTAAAGTTGAGGAAGCAAGTTACTTTTTCTAACATGAGGGGTAGACAAGATAAACCATTGAGAAAAAGTTACGTGAAATGAATTATCATTTGTACATTTAGATCCTCAAATAAGATAGTATGAACTTGAAGTTCATAAAAAGATAATTCATCTGCAATATATTGCAAAGCATGCCAGACACATTTGCTGACCCAAAGAAAGTAACTATATTCTTACTGCAAATGCTCCTATTAGAATAAGTCGTAGAAGGACAAAGTCTATGGTACACTTAAAGTATATAGACCAATCGATTTCAAATAAAATTCTTGATAAAGAAGATGAGCAAATGATCTAAATGATTATAATAAGGAGGCAAGTGATCTAAAAGATCACATGACATAACACTTCATAAAATCTCAGGAGAGGTTTAGGTACCTGAAATATAAATGAAGAGATCTCTTTGTTATGTCTTTATGAAAAAACAAAAATGAGGTTGGAACTGATATAAAATGTTCGTTGACTACATCTATGATAACGCTAAATATATATGAGGTTCTTAAGTCTGAAGAAACAATTCAAGTAGAATTGGTTTCATATGAAAGACATGTAATTTTGGACATATAGTTCAAACACTTGAAAGTATAAAGTGAATGATGTGTACAATTATTTTCATGTATTTTATATATCTGGCATGACATGAAAACTTGATATAAATCTAAAGTCCATTTGTATGGCTTATATGACTTAACTTATGACAATCCCTGAAGGATTAAAATTGCTTAAAGCATATAGAATTCTTGGCCATGAAGTACTACACCCTAAGTGCAATTTATGCACAAATGTATCTTGCTATAACTATAAGCATGATAATATGATAGCAGGAGTTTTTACCCCTATGTGAAGATATTGAAATGATGATTCCCCAGATCATACGAAGACAATACATCTATCAGGGATGATGATTTCAAGGTGAAACAAATTCGCTCAAGTTAATATGGCTGATTTGTTCATCAAATCTCTACCAACGACCTTTTAAAGATGGTGCACAAGATAGGAATACGAAGGTTCAAAGATATGAATTGATTGTCTTATCGGGCGGAGTTAATACGCGTTGTACTCTTTTTTCCTTATAAGGTTTTGTCCCACTGGGTTTTCCTTGCAAGATTTTTAACGAGGCAACCGAAAGACGTATTATTAAAATGTGTACTCTTTTTCCTTCACTAGAATTTTTTCCCACTGCCTTTTATTTTAGTTAAGGTTTTAACGAGGAACATTACCTATTGAATAGACATTCAAGGGGAAGTGTTATAAATAGTATTTTATTTATGGTGAATGTCTATATTTTAGAGATATTTTAGGGTTTGTTACTTAGTGACTAAATCACTTTTTTCCCTATAAATAGAGAGATTCTATTCCATTGTAATTGATCCCAAATCAATAAGAGTACTCTCTTTCTACTTTTCTCTGCAACACTCTTCTTCTTTTATTGTTTCATAATAAAAGTTTAAAATTCATTCAATATTAGACGTAGAGACTATACGATCTAGATCCCGGAGTTAATAAAATGAATTTAGTAACATGACCTTTTCCTAATAATCTTTAGATTTGATCAATACCTGCAACTGCAAAAATATTAAAATTACATGTTTACCCTAAAAATTGAGTAATAATTAAACCTATATTGTGGTTTTAAGGATATGTGATTTAGACCAGCACCAATTGATAAACAGCAAATTAAATAGATAACTTGGATAATAAAATAAATCAAACCAGTCTGCAAGCGATGCCTCGACCTCGATTCGAAATAGTCTCGAGGTTAATTAATAAGAACAGTATAGGATAGAACAAACAATGATGAATAGTGATGAACAAAGAAAACAACGTATATGTGTATTCTTATAAGTGAATAATGTGTGTCTACAAGTGAATGGGATCCCTCTTTATATAATAGAGGAATCCTAAATGAGGTACAACTCTAATAACGGAAGTAGATCCCATGATTGGCGTTAATAACCATTTTGATTTGATCTGTTCTGGAATTTTCGTCCTGACTTTCGACCGGTTATCAATTTCTCGCCATTCCATTATTACGCCTCACTCGAAGTCAATCATGCTCGATCTCGATTACTACTGGCCTCTATCTCAATGGACACTTCGATCTCCAGGTGTGATGCTCTATCTTCGAGCTCGAGCTCGAGCTCGAGCCCGATCTATTATAAGGTTACCCTTGAGGCAACTCCCCTACCAATGAAATCGGGTATGCCCCATTTCGACCGTATACAGTAGTCCCCTCATTTTTTGGAGTGTAACGAGAAGAAACGAATTTGAGACTTCGATAAAATATGACATCAACATTGTGACGTAAGCGACATAAGCGATTGAAGCATCGCGTCTGTGCAGTTCCCAGGGTTATTAATTAATGCTAGTTGACGGTTGGCCACCAGTGTTTTCAAACCGTCAAAGTGGCTATTATCAATATACCACCTTCAAAATCTTTTCAAACTTTACTTTCAAACTTCTTCTAATCTTCAAAAGCTCTTCTATTCTCTTCAAGTCCACCGACTTTGTCATTTTCCGTTCGCCAATCTCTTATTAAAATGCAAGTTCCGCCTTTTCCTTCTTTAAAATTCATATAGCTATGGCAAAAACATCAAAGACCGTTCCTCAAGAGGAAAAGGCCTCCTCATCACGGTCGGCCGTTGACAAAACACCGGTGGAGCCACGTATCGAAGAGTGCATCTCCGGGCCATGTGAACTTACTTCCGACTTTAAAGTCAAAAAACCCTCTTCGGCTCCTGGCCGATGCGAGCCCATGTCTAGATACATCTGTTCGATATCTGAAGGCGATCTAGAGCAGGTGAAAAAGGACTGCCACTGGGAGAATAAATAGGTTGTGATTCTTACCCCCGAAGTGGACATCACTACTCATGTGAAAGGGTTCTTAAGTGTATACCTACCCTTTCACACTGGGTTCCGTCGATCTCGTCATAATCGACTTCTACCGCTAATACCGGGTAACCCTAGGCCAGATCTACACCTATTTTTGGCACATTGTCATCTTGCTCAGATTCTTCTCGAGCAAGATCGAAGGGATGTCTTTCACCCTCGATCATCTCATTAGGCTATACAGCCCCCGTCTTTATCGGGGCGAACTGATAAGGCTTCAGTGCCGGGCCACGAAAGTGCTATTCTCGAGCATAGACGAGGACAAAGAGCGAGGATGGATGTGCCGGTTTATCCGAGTCAGGACCTCTGATTTAATCCCCGCCGAGAAGATTCCATTCCCCAAAGAATGGCACATGAAGCGTAAGTAGAACTTCACCGATATCATTCGGTCACTTGTTATATTTCCTTTACCTTTTTTCATCTATATATTCTTCTTTATGGTGCAGCTTCCCCCTGGTTTCCTGGTGCAGTCCTGGACCTCGCAGGTTGGGTTCAACAACTGGTTTCGACCTCTTCGTATGTTGAGCGCTTGTGGTGTGATTTGGCCAAGGGTCGATGGGAGGCCAAAAATTATGGTAAGTTCACTTGTCCGAGTTTGATGCTTTCCTATGAAATACTTCCTTTTAACCAAATTTCTTCTCATACAGGTCTTGGAGATAGTGTCGTTATGAGGCTGCCTCCCCTCGGGGAAGATGAGGTCCCGAAGCTGACCAAAGATAAGAAAAGGAGAAGGGCCTCGCCACCAGATACCCCGAAGCCCAAGAAAAGCAGGGCTCAAAAGTTGAAGACTGATCTTGCCGTTCTGCTTGCCGATGTAGTCCAAACGCTACGAGATGAAGACGGGGAGGTGGAAGATGCCGACTGCCTACTGGTAGCTCGGAAGAGGGGAGGAATCAAAGCTGCGAGATTGTTGAGCCGGTGACGGTCGAGGAGGTTCAGCCGCTCACCGAGGTGATCTCGGAGGAAGGCCCGAGCAGAATCCCCAAGTCATCGGGTGTTGATGGAGCCTCCTGCCGTGATGAGCAACTGGTGGGTGTGCCCAAAGGGTTTAGTTCAGAGGCTCTTTAAAGAGAAGAGAATGCCCCGAGTGACTTGCGCGGGGCAATTAACATTGATGATTCGCCTCCCGGCCCCACGTTCTCTGAGGGGCAGTTTTGGGATTCCCGTCTATGGGGACCCCCGATGTGGGGATGACCCCCGAAGGGGATGACATATTTCGCTGCTGTTTTGCGGGGGTCGACGATACTCCCGACCTGGACGCATCACACCTTTTTGATGAGGCTCAGCGGCTTCTGAACCAGGTGAGTTTTAGCCCATGTTACCATGCTTGCGTTTATTCTTAGTTCTCTAAGTCTGATTCCCTTCCTTTATGTACAGGCTATGACGCTCCATCGAGAAACGTCCTCCAAATACCGAGTTGAGCTGGCCCGATATGAGGCTGATCTCAAAAAGCTTATGGAGGAGAGAGGTGCCCTCAAACTTCTCTATGTGCAAAAAGAAGAGGATATCATGAGCATTCGAGCCGAGATGACAAGAGCTCATCAAGATTAGACTAAGCTCATCGAACGGGTAATGTAAATTTTTGGGAGCTTGTTATGTATCAATTTGATATTGGCAATTAACGCTTTGATCCTGCAGGTTCAAGAGAAGGCCAAATTAGTTGAGCAGCTTCGTGAGGAGTCCAAGATGAAAGAGGCAGAAACTTTGGGGTGGAAGAATAGCATGGACCATCTTGCCTCGTAAAAAGATGCAGTTCGGGCCCAACTGTCTTCGGTTGAGAATCAACTCCAAAGTGTGAAGGGGGAGAGTTTTCCCCGAGCCCAGAAGGTTGAAGAGCTCGAGACTCGGTTGACCGCCGAGCTTGCAAGGGCCATATCCGAGGCAGAGGCACTCGTGGCCTCCTACCGAGCCGACGCTGAAGCCGCTAACACTCAGGCAAAGGAAATTTCTGACGCTGCTGAGGTTAGATTGTCCCGTGTTGCCGAGAATGCTAGGTGCCAGTCTCAAAGAGAGGCTCTTGAGGAGGTACATGCTCGTGGCTTCGACCTCACGGCTGATATCAATAGTGCAAAAATTTTGGAGGACGAGGCCGGAGCTTTGCTTTCCGATGATGAAGACTTTGCGAGTGAATCCGAGAGAGGGGGAGATGAAGATGAAGCTCCCAAAGATGCGGCTCCCGAGGCAAACGAGGCACTTAGGATTTTTTCTTCTTTTATTTTTTGTGTAAGACCATGTGTGGTCTTTGTAAATACTTTGCATATATGAAAGATTCCTTTTCTTTCCGTTCCAATTTCTGATTTATGATAAATTTTGTTTTTCCTTTGCCTTGTGAAGACTTTGTTGCAATCGGGTTATTGTAGCCTCTATAATTGAGTGAGCGATTACTCGAACTCAGAGTAGAATAAACCCTTAGGTTTTTTAGTTAAGCGAGGGCGAGTCTCCGAGCTCAACAATATGTTTGGGGTTTTGATTTCGGACGGCTTGATCGGAGCCGTAATTTTTCTATTTAAAAAAGCCGAGTTCGAGTAAGTTTTGAAATCACAGTAACAGACCCCTTAAGGTTTTATATCAAATAATGATGAATTCTCGAGCTATATTCAAGTCAATTTTATTTGAGCTTGGAATAGTGGAGCCCTTAGGTTCGAATTGAGTGAGAACAAAATCTCAAACTCTAAGTGTATTGGCCCTTAGACTCTTTGGATTGGGCCGATATGGCCTCTAAAAGATGGCTATTTTTTCCCTTTTTCGACTTAGAAGACTTAGTAAAAAAAAAATTTATGCCTTAACACGTATTCTTCACCCATTGGGTTTTTTGAGGGTTCGATGTCGATTGAAACCCCCTTGATTTTTGTGCCTTAGCACGTTTGTGTTAAGATAATTTGATACCTCTTAAGATTTTTCGAGGGCTGATTTTATCGAAACCCTTTTGATTATTTGCCGAGGGTAGCCCTTTTTTAAGTGGGTTTTCAAAGAATTCGAAGGCCTATTATTATTGTAGGATTCGGACGTCTCCGAGCCGCCTTAATTTGGCTGTAGCCTTTGGGTTTGCCTCTTGGGCTTATTTCCCAATAACACTTCGAACTTATTCGAAGTGTTAGTCCCCGAGAATGATGGCCTTGGCCTATAGATCGAAGGGTGCCTCTTTGAGGTCTTGTGAATTCGAGTTTAGATTACTTGAATTTGTCGATTGTCTACGGCAGTCCACGAATGTACGAGGTATATTTGCACTTGGCCCTTGATGCCCCTTCTCACAAAATCATAAGTGTGGAGCTTGTATAGTAGAAAATTTTCTTCGAGACATAAGATGTTTAATATAAAAATAATGCTTCTTTGTATAATTTATACATGCATACATGTTTCGCTATCGGGGCTTGACTAATCTATATAGACAAGGTTCATTCGACTGTTTAGCCCATTACAAAGTTTCTTTATCGAGACCCTTTGACACGAAGTATTTTTCTCGAAAGTGTAACATCCTAGGGTGATACCCCCCAGTATTTGAGGTTGTTTGTAAAGAAGTCTTGGATACTGTTGAATTATCCTCAGGTAGCACATAATTTATGCCTCGTTAAAAACCTCGCCGGAAAAACCCACTCGGGACAAAAATCTATCTAAGGAAAAAAGAGTGCAACGCGTGCTTTAAAACTTGAGGTCTCGAGTTAGTGTCGAATATATAAATAGAAAAAAAAAGGAATAAAGTCATACCTTAGCAATAATATCGTTTGAGAAGCGATATGTTTCAATTACTTGGCAATTGTTCGTTGTCCATCGTGTCGAGCTTATAAGATCCCTTTCCGACGATGTCGAGGACTTGGTAGGGTCCTTCCCAATTTGGTCCGAGCATCCCTTCATTAGGATCTTGAGTGTTGATGGTGACTTTCCTCAGGACTAAGTCCCCGACTCTGAAGTGGCGAAGGTTGGTTCTCTTATTGTAATATCTTTCGATTCGTTGCTTTTGTGCAGCCATTCGAACGAGTGCGGCTTCTCATTTTTCATCTAATAATTCGAGGCTAGTACTCATAGCCTCGTGATTTGACTCTTCTGTTGTATGTCTAAACCTGGCGCTGGATTCCCCGACTTCGACCGGAATCAAGGCTTCGGAGCCATATACTAAGGAGAATGGGGTTGCCCCCATACTGGACTTTGATGTTGTTCGATATTCCTAGAGAACTTCGGGTTGAATTTCTCTCCATTTCCCCTTAGCGTCGTTCAACCTTTTCTTTAGGTTTTGAATGATAGTCGTGTTCGTCGATTTGGCCTGTCCGTTCCCACTAGGGTGATATGGTGTTGATAACATTCTTTTTATTTTGTGGTCTTCGAGAAATTTCATCACTTTGCTGCCGATAAATTATTTTCCATTGTCACATACTATTTCGGTGGGTATCCCAAATCGACATATGATATGATCCCAGATGAAGTCTATGACCTCTTTCTCTCTCACTTTCTCGAACGCCAATGCTTCAACCTATTTAGAGAAATAGTCAGTCATAAATAAAATGAACTTAGCTTTACCTGGGGCTGATGGCAGAGGGCCAATGATATCCATTCCCCATTTCATAAACGGTCATGGGGATAGGACTGAATGAAGTTGTTTTCCAGGCTGATGGATCATCGGTGCAAATCTTTGACATTTATCACATTTTTGAACAAACTCCTTAGTGTCTTTTTCCATGCTATCCCAGTAGTATCATGCTCTAATGATTTTGTGAATCAGTGATTCGGCGCGGAGTGGTTCCCACAAGTGCCTTCATGCACTTCTCATAGAACATAATCGGTGTTCCCTGGTCCTAAGCACACCGCCAATGGTCCATCGAATGTCCTTCTGTATAATGTTCCATCTTCAGCCAATGTGAATCGAACAGCTTTGGTTCTAGGGCCCTCGACTCTTCAGGGTCAGATGGGAGCTTTTTGTTCTTCAAGTATTCAATATATTTATTCCTCCAATCCCAGATTAAGCTTGTAGAGTTTATCTCGGCATGACCTTCCTCGATCATGGATCTCGAGAGTTGAACGACAGTCCCCGAGCTGATCTCATCTTCCTCGACCGATGACCCTAGATTTGCAAGTGTATCGGCCTCACTGTTTTGTTCTCGAGGTACATGTTGTAAAGTCCATTCCTTGAAACAGTGCAAGGTTACCTGCAACTTGTCCAAATACCTTTGCATTCTATCCTCTCGAACTTCGAAGGTTTTGTTTACTTGGTTCACTACCAGTAAAGAGTCATACTTGGCTTCAATGACTTCTGCTCCCAAGCTTTTAGCTAGCTCGAGACCTGCAATCATGGCCTCATACTCAGCCTCATTGTTAGTCAATTTAGAAGTTTTGATAGATTGCCTAATAGTGCTACCTGTGGGCGGCTCCAAAACGATGCCTAGCCCAGACCCCTTCACATTCGAAGCACCATCTGTGAAAAGGGTCCATACCCCCGATGATGTACCTGATTTTAACAAGAGTTCCTTTTCAACTTCGGGTACGAGGGCAGGCGTGAAGTCGGCCACAAATTCCGCTAAAATTTGAGACTTGATGGCCGTCCGGGGTTGATACTCGATATCATACTCACTGAGTTCGATGGCCCATTTGGCCAATCGGCCCGATAGTTCGGGCTTGAGCAAAATATTATGAAATGGGTAAGCGGTTAATACGCATATGGGGTGACATTAAAAGTATGGTCTTAACTTTCTTGAAGCGCTTATCAGTGCAAGTGCCAATTTCTCTAAGTGTGGATATCTAGTTTCTGCTTCTCCTAAGGTCCGACTTACATAATAAATGAGAACTTTCGTACCTTGCTCTTCTCAAAACTAGGACACCACTTACCGCGATTTCCGATACTGCCAAGTATATGTAAAGTTTCTCATCTGCCTTTGGAGTGTGAAGCAGTGGTGGGCTCGATAGGTATCGCTTTAATTCCTCTAATGCATGTTGACATCCCGGGGTCCAGGAAAAATCGTTCTTCTTTTTGAGCAGAGAGAAAAATCTGTGGCTTCGATCTGATGACCTCAAAATGAATCGGCCTAAGGCAACTATCTGTCCAGTTAGCCTCTGCACGACTTTTACACTGTCCACGACGGTGATGTCTTCGACGGTCTTGATTTTATCGGGGTTGATCTCGATCCCCCGATTCGATACCATGAAGCCAAGGAACTTGCCCGAACTAACCCCGAAGGCACATTTCTCGGGGTTGAGCTTCATGTTGTATTTTCTTAAAATCTCGAACGTTTCCTGCAAATGAGCCAAATGGTCCTCTGCGCGTAGGGCCTTAACTAGCATGTCATCGATATAAACTTTTATTGATTTACCTATTTGTTATTCGAATATCTCATTTACTAGGCGTTGGTAAGTAGCTCCTGCATTTTTTAGCCCGAAGGGCATTACATTATAACAATATGTTTCATACTTGGTGATAAATGGAGTTTTTTCTCCGTCCTCCGGGTTCATTTGGATTTGATTGTATCCGGAATAGGCATCGAGAAAAGTAAGGATCTCGTGGCAGGCCGTGGCATCGATCATGCGATCAATGTTAGGCAGTGGAAAAGAATCTTTGGGGCATGCCTTGTTTAAATCCTTATAATATACACACATTCTAAGTTTGTTCCCCTTTTTAGGGACTACAACTATATTGTCTAACCATTCGGGATATTTTACTTCCCGAATGGACCCTATTTTGAGACGTTTGGTTAACTCGTCCTTTATGAATGTGTGCTTTACCTCGGACTGGGGTCTTCTCTTTTGCTTCATCTGTTTGAACCTAGGGTCCAGGCTTATCCGATGTGTCGTTATCTCCGGTGGGATCTCTGTCATGTCTAAATGGGACCAAGAAAAACAATCTATGTTATCAATAAGAAATTGAATAAGCTTTTTCCTGAGTTCGGGGGTTAACCCTGTTCCCAAGTATACCTTTCGCTCGGGCATGTACTCGATTAATATAACCTTTTCCAACTCTTCGATCGTTGATTTGGTGGCGTCAGAATCTTCGGGAACAATAAATGTTTGAGGGGTCAGAAAATCCTCCTTCTCTTCTTCTATCTACTGCTTCCCTGATTCGGTCGAGGCTGGTGGCTGTGATTGCTATTTGACTTCCTGTTTACCTTTGATATCGACACTATATTAAGATACCAAGGGACTGCCCTCATATTGTGGATCCAAGGCCTTGCGAGTAGGGCATTGTACCTCATGTCGCCCTCGATTACATGGAACTTGGTATCTTGAATGGTTCCAGCCACGTTCACCAGTAGAATAATCTCCCCTTTAGTTGTTTCACTGGCCATGTTGAGCTGTTTAAGACCTGATTTGTGGGCACAATTTGATTTAATAGGCCGAGATGCTCCACAACTCTCGATCGGATGATATTCGCCGAGCTACCTGGATCCACTAAAACACGCTTAACTTGAACTTTATTTAATAAGATAGAAATTGCCAGAGCGTCGTTGTGGGGCTGAGAAATGCCTTCTGCTTCTTCGTCATTGAATGATAAAGTGCCTCCGGGCACATAATCTCGGGTTCGTTTTTCCCTAGTGATTGATACCTTAGTGCGTTTGAATATGGGTCCTTGTGGGATGTCGACCCCACCGACGATCATATGAATGACATGTTGGGGTTCCTCACTTCCTCTTGTTCTTTTTTTCTATTGGCGTCCCTTTCTCTGAAATAATTCTTGGCTCGATCGCTGAGGAATTCTCGAAGGTGGCCCTCATTGAATAGACGGGCTACCTCCTCCCTTAATTGCCTGCAATCCTCAGTCTTGTGACCATGCATGCCATGATATTTTCACATAAAATTTGGGTTTCTTTGGGAAGGATCGATTTGTATGGGTCTGGGCCACCTAGTATCTTTGATCCTTCCAATTGCCTATACAATGCCCGATGCATCGATGCTAAAGTTATATTCCGATAACCGAGGTGCCTCTGTGGGATCAGCATACTTGTAAAAACCACTCTTGCTCATAAGTCCCCGAGAATTCTGTCTTCGATCATTTTTTCGATCGTTCTGGGAGGAATTACATCCTGAACCATTGTTCCTTCGATCTGCGGTATATGGTTGATACCGGTCTCTGTTCCATCTTGGCTCCCTGTCAACGTCTCTTTGGTTTTTAACTGCCGACCTGTTCAGATGTACTGAACCGAAAGGGGATCCTAATTGGTCGTCCTCGGCCCTGATCTTCGATTGATATCAATTGTGCACATCTGCCCAAGTTACAGCTGGATAATCGATCAAATTTTGTTTCAACTAACGTGATTCTATCGAACTCCGCTCGTTCAACCCTTGGGTGAAAGCTTGAACAGCCCAATCATCTGTGACCGGTTGCAACTCCATGCGTTCCATTTGAAATCGGGAAAACGAACTCCCTCAGCACTTCATTATCCCCTTGTCTTACCTTAAAAAGGTCTGATTTCCTCGTTGCGACCGTTATGGCTCCGGTGTGTGACTTTATGAAAGAATCTTCTAACATGGCAAATGGGTCAATGGAATTTGGTGGTAGGTTGTGATACCAAATCATTGCTCTTTTCAAAAGGGTTTCTCCGAATTTTTTCAATAGCACAGATTCGATTTCATCATCTTCTAAATCGTTACCCTTGATGGCGCATGTATATGAAGTAATATGCTCGTTGGGATCGGTAGTCCCATTATATTTGGGTATGTCTGGCATACGAAACTTCTTTGGAATAGGATTCGGAGCCGCACTTGGAGGAAACGGCTTTTGTACAAACTTCTTCGAATCTATCCCTTTCAAGATTGGCGGTGCCCCCGGTATCTGGTCAACTCGAGAGTTGTACGTCTCCACTTTTTTATCGTTGGCTTCGATTTTCTTTTCCCCTGATTCAATTCTTTTGCTGAGCTCCTCGAACATTTTCATTACCTCAGGATCAGTCCCCATTTTGTTACCCTTCGACCTTTCCGGTACTGACTCGATACGGCGAGTAATTTCCGGCTCGACCCTATTTGGAGCCCTATGTTGATTTTGTAACTGAGCAATAGCGGCTTGCGAGCCTGAAGCATCTCAAATATCACTTGGAGACTGACTCCTTCGTCTACTCTTCCCTATGTTCCTTGGTCACTAGTTCGGCCTTCTCTGCGTACGCTTCCATCGAGACCTGCGCCTAGGTCCGCATTTAGCGCAACGTGCGAACTGACATCGACTGGGTTGGGAGCTGGTGTTTCCCCGAGATTAACCTGTGGCACCTCGACTCCTGGAGCAATCACATTTTCGTTTTCACCATGGAATCCGAGGCTATTATCACCGTGTGTGGATGCGTTTTGTGAGTCTGACATGTTTTAACCTGAAAGCAAAGATACTTGACAAGAGCAAGCATAAAATAGTGTGTTTTAATCAGTACTGAACAATCACTATTATCCTCATCCCCAAGGTGGGCGCCAAACTGTTTACCCTAAAAATTGAGTAATAATTAAACTTATATTATGGTTTTAAAGATATGTGATTTAGACCAGCACCAATTAATAAACAGCAAATTAAATAGATAACTTGGATAATAAAATAAATCAAACCAGTCTGCAAGTGATGCCTCGACCTCGATTCGAAATAGTCTCGAGGTTAATTAATAAGAACTGTATAGGATAGAACAAACAGCGATGAATAGTGATGAACAAAGAAAACAAAGTATATGTATATTCTTATAAGTGAATAATGTGTGTCTATAAGTGAATTGGATCCCTCTTTATATAATAGAGGAATCCTAAATGAGGTACAACTCTAATAACAGAGGTAGATCCCATGATTGGCGTTAATAACCATTTTGATTTGATCTGTTCCGAAATTTTCGTCCTGACTTTCGACCGGTCATCGATATCTCGCCATTCCATTATTACGCCTCACTCGAAGTCAATCATGCTCGATCTCGATTACTACTGGCCTCGATCTCAATGGACACTTCGATCTCCAGGTGTGATGCTCTATCGTCGAGCTCGAGCTCGAGCCCGATCTATTATAAGGTTACCCTCGAGGCAACTCCCCTGCCAACGAAATCGGGTATGCCCGATTTCGACCGTATATACTACAGTTTTCAATGAATGTTAATAAATTCCAAAATCAAAACAACCTTGGAGTTATTTCACTTCCAACAATTTTAGGTTCGGAAAAGGATCAAAATTATCCTTAACTTATTAGAAATGACTCAAAAATATCCTTCATCCACCTTTTGGTCCAAAAATGCCACTAACGTTTTCTTTAGTATCAAAATTTCCCCTTGAACTAACGTTTGATTAAATCCATGTGGCACTGTCCAATTGGTTAACAACGAGGAGTAAAATTAATAGAAGTGCCCGTAAGAGTTCTTCCCGTGGAAATCAGTAACAACTGCTATTCAGCAATTAGCTTGAAATTCCAAGTATAGAGACAACAAATTAGGGTTAAAAGATAGCTTTCTGATGGCCGTTCTGTATTCAGATTAGATACCTTATGTATCATCCCATCTTTGGTGATGAAGTAACTCAATTTCTTGTATAAGACCAAGCAATGCTTCTACTTCGCTGACATTGACAGCACAAGCAAAGCATTTCAGAATATTATACTAGCTAATTAACTAAAGAAGCAAAGAAAATGAAGAAACGGACTGTGCACTTGTTTTACGGAGCTTATGCTTCCAATTCTGTTTTGGATAATGGACTTTCTTTTGTAAGAGATGATAATTAGTGAGGCCAATCTAATTTTTTCTATTTTTGAGGAAGTTTACCTACTACTTTTTTTTTCATATAAGGTTTACTTGGATAGGATTCTTGCTAATCTGGGTTTAATTCGTATCAGACATAGTGATGTCTTTTCAGGTGAAAAAGAAAGGAAGAGGAAGATGAAGATAAAGAAAGGATAGTGGGTCTAACAAAATTATGGGTACCAGAATATGTGGGTCGGGTTTATGAGTTGGGTCTAATTAATTTTATTCCTCAATGTTAACCAATTGGACAGTGCCACATGGATTTAAAAAAATTCCTCACATCCCATAAGTCAAATGTTAGTTCAAGCAATAAGGTTTTAACGAGGTACATTATCTATGGACATCCAAGGGGGAGTGTTATAAGAAAAATCAAATTATGGTGGATGTCTACTCTTCCTCCATGATCTTCTCAAATGCTTAATGACATATTCAATGACATATTTCTATGCTTAATGACATATTCAATGACATATTTTTCTTCACTTTTCATGCCTATATAAAGGCCTTGTAATAGATAGGAAAATACACACAATTGAAGAAGAAAATCTCTTCCTTCTCTCTATCTCCATTTCTTGTTCATGTTTTACTAAATTACTTTTATTTCATAATAACATATCTTGTTCATATTTTACTAAGTTGCTTTTATTTTATAACACGTTATCAGCACGAATTGCTCATTTCATAATCTTCTATGTCAAGACTATGTAAGTTATAAGCAGGCAATGAGATCAAGTACAATGAAAAATGTCTTGGATGATAATACAAAGATAAGTTTTACATCCATCTAAACCCATTCATATTTTCATATCTTTGCATTAACTTTATGTGCAGTGTTTAGTAAAAATATTTTTTTCAATTGTATCCAGTGAAATAAAGAACTGGAAAGGTATGTCTTTATTTGCTACATCTCTTATAGGACAAAGATAATATTCTAACGTATATATATGTTCTGACCTTTTACATACTATGATAGATAATTATTAAGGTAATTTAGTAATAATATTTTTACCATCACATGATGTATTTCATTGAAAGCAAAATTATCAAATATGTAGGCGATTTTACAGTACCTTGCAAATTTGGCATTCGAATATACAATCAATATAAACTCAATATAGTTATAATTTATAATAGTCACAGTTATGCATTAAGCCTTAAATATTTTTGCTGGAAACATAAGGCTCATTCCTCCGTATTGGATTTTTTTGGTGAAGTTCTTATAGTCTTTGAAATATAAGTGGTTATAGGTTATCTGCACCTTTTCCCTAATTAATTTATTAAAATGTAAAAGTGATTGTATCATTTGAAAACAAAATGGCATATATCCTAACTAGCATTTTTGTTGCAGAGGAATTGTTTCAAGATTGAAATAGTTATATATGTCTTCTTGAAAATTAATTTACTTATGCCTATAATTATGAAGTAATAATATTTTAAAGGCTCGAGTGCGAGTCCTAGTGAATTTTGGCCCATTATGCCAAAGTTTGAGGGTAAGACAATGGGTTCAAGTCCCAACGCACTATGTTGATGAAACGATGTTGGATTCAAGTTTCAACGCATTATGGCCTAGCATGCCTTTATATGGGTAAGGCATTGGGTTTGAGTCCTAATGCACCATATTGATAATAATAATAACTAAAGAAAAAATAATGTAATTTTCATGAAAAAGTATGAAGCTTGTCCCACTTGATTTGCTCCATTCTTGAAGTGAATGTGATAGCAGTGCATGATAAGTCTAAATAAAGACAAGTGGTTGACCAATGAATGTGGGCGTGCGAAAGACCAAAATAATAATAGTTATCACTATGGTAATTATAAAAAGGGAGAAATTCTTTGAAGAGAATGTGACTTGTGATAAATATTGAGATTGCATACTCATTCCTGAAAGTGAATGTGAAAATATATATATGATAAAGATTATGCATAATAATGTACTTGTGCATAGTTGGATAAATACTACAACTCACCTCTAAGGGAGGTTTGAGACAAAGAAAGATAATGAATATTATTGTGTAGTTACATAAATATATCATTGGTCGCATGTATATGATACGCCAAAATATATTTTGTCATGCCTTATGAAAGTTATTAAAAGCAAAATTAAAGCCAAAAAAATTATTTTGCTTGTGATGATTTTGAACATTACAATTATTATGATATGATTCTCTTTGTGAAGGAGACATTCATTATATGGATGGTGTGACAAAAGATCTTGTAGTATAAAAACAGTTAAGAGATCTGAAAGAACTAATTTATTACTACTCGGATGAATGAAATTGTTCATAACATTAATATTGTAATAAGTCTCAAAAGAAATATTTTGATTTATAAATATATTAGCCAAAGTGGTTGGCATATTGAGACTATAAATGAAAAGAAGATTGAATATCTTTATATTACTATAATTATACCGGGTAAATATGAAAGGTTACCTGACTTTTCTTTTATTTGTACTACACAAGTATAAGCATGATGATGCAATCACAAGCCACAAGTAAACTAGAGGTTTACTGAAATAAATATTAGTTGGCATGACCGGTTGACCATCTCGGTTCAATTATGATGCGAAAAAATTAATTGAGAATTACATTGGCATATATTGAAGAAATATAAGATTCTTCAAGAATTCTCTTGTGCTGCTTATTCTCATGATATACCAGTTAAGGTTAGGGATTGAATCCCTTGATTTCTGGAACGAATAAAAGGTGATAAATATATGGGCCCAGTCACCTTCCATGTGGACCGTTTACTATTATATGATTTTCATAGATGCATCTATTTTATGGTCACATGTGCATTTGTTATCAACTTGTAGTTTGGCTTTTGCAAGATTGATTGCTCAAATTATTAGAGCACAGTTCCAGAATATAAATTATGATGATTTATCTTGATAATACTGGTTTAAATCCAAGTTGGTTTAGTAGAAATTGTATGCCTCCAATTATATCTAAACCATTGGTTATGAGAACAAAATTGCCAAAATAAAATTTGGTATTTGATGTATTATTTAATATACAACAGCATTTGTAAGCATCTAGCCAAGTTATGATAAGTTCTCCCTATCACAATCAGTTCAGGGTCAGGAACCAAATAATTTCCATATAGAAATATGAATGTGCTATATGATTTAATTGTTCCACCACAGTGCACAAAGATAGATCCCCAAATAAGGCTAGGGATATGTGTTGGTGATCCCAACAATAGGGGAAAAAAATGGGCAGCTGAAAAAGTAATGCATGTAATGAATTATTATGAGTACATCAAGATCCTCGTACGAGAAAATGTGAACTTGAAGTTCAAGTGATAATTCATTTGCAAAATATTGCTGGGCGTATTTGCTGACCCAAAGCTAAATGTCATATTCAACTGCTAATGCTCCAAATAAAATAAAGTCTATAATGAATAGAGTCCATGGCATGCATAAAGCATAATAGACTAATCGGTTCCAAAAATAAAACTCCTTGAAGAAGGAGAGGAGCAAATGTTCAAGATGGTCATAATAAGGAGGCAAGTGCTCTAGAAGAGCATCACGACATAACACTTCATAAGACCTCATGGGAGAGGCTCAGGTACCTGAAAATAATAAAATAAAGAGATCTCAATAAGTTATGTCTTTATTGAATAATAGTAGAACCGATATAAAATGATCGTCGACGATATTGTTAATATAATGTAGCGCTCAATATTATTAATATTGACGAGGATCTTGAGCTCAAATCTGTCATGAAATTTGGATAGATAAATAATTGGCCAAATGAAAAATACGCAATGAAAATTGATTTCACATGAAAAATATAAAGTTGGACGGATAGTCTCAACACCTGAAAGTATAAAGCCAGTTGAGGTATAAATGTATTCTTGTGCGAAAAAAAAAAGAAGAAGGTCAAGTCGATAGACATAAAGACGACTTGTGTCACAAGAAGATTTGCAAATATCCTGGCATTGATTATATAGAGACATGTTCTCCTGTGGTGGATGTCGCCATTTCAGGTTTTAATCTGGCAATACAAGAAAAATGTGATATGCGTATAATGGAAATCATTGAAGGATTTAAATTGTTCTGAAGCATATTAAGGTTTCCAAGTAATTTATTAAATAAAGCTTCAAAAATCCTTATACGGATTGAAACAATTAGGGCACATGTGGTATAATCGCCTGAGTGAGTACCTGTTGAAAGAAGGGTACAAGAATGATTCAATTTGTCCTTGTGTCTTTATAAAAAGATCTGGATCTAAATTTATTATAATCGCCGTGTATGTTGATGATTTAAATATCATTGGAACTCCTAGGGAGCTTCCTAAAGCAGTAGAGCTTCCTAAAGTAGTAGACTATCTAAAGAAAGAATTTGTAATGAAATCTTGGAAAGACAAAATTTTGCTTGGTCTACAAATTGAGTATATGAAAGATGGAATTTTTGTCCATCAATCAACATACACTAAAATAATTTTAAAGCGATTTTATATGGATAAAGCCCATCCATTCCGACCTCATAAAAATAATGAAGAGCTTCTTGGTCCTGACGTACCATATCTTAGTGCAATTGGTGCACTAATGTATCTTTCTAATATTACAAGGTCTGACATAACTTTTTCATTTAATGTCTTAACAAGATATAGCTCTGCTCATGCAAGGAGACATTGGAATGGAATCAAACACATATTGCGGTATCTAAAAGAGACTATCGGTATGGGATTATTTTATGGAAATGATTGCAGTCCCGATCTTGTTGGTTATGCCGATGCTGGGTATTTATACGACCCACAAAAGGTTCGATCTCAAATAGGCTATGTGTTTACATATGGAGGCACTGCCATATCTTGAAGATCGACTAAGCAATCAATCGTGACTACTTCATCTAATCATGATGAGATAATTGCTATTCATGAAGCAAGTCGAGAATGTATATGGTTGAGGTCTATAATACACCTTATTCGAGACAAATATGGTTTGAAGTGTGACAAACCACCCACAATTTTGTATGAAGACAATGCAACATGCATATCCTAGTTGAAGGGAGGATTCATAAAATGGGATAGGACAAAGCACATTTTATCAAAGTTATTTTTTACACATGATCTTCAAAAGAATGATGATATCAATGTGTAATAGATCCATTCAAGTGATAATATGGCTGATTTGTTCACCAAATCTCTACCGACGTCAACCTTCAAGAAACTAGTGTACAAGATTGGGATGCGGAGGCTCAAGGATGTGAATTGATGCTCTCATCAGGGGGAGTTAATACGCATTGTACTCTTTTTTCTTTACAAGATTTTGTCCCACTGGGTTTTCCTTGCAAGGTTTTTAAAGAGGCAACCAAAAGGCGTATTTCTAAATATGTGTACTCTTTTTCCCTCACTAGGATTTTTTTTCCCATAGGGTTTTTTTTTCTAATTTTAACGAGGTACATTATCTATGGACATCCAAGGGGGAGTGTTATAAGAAAAATCAAATTATGGTGGATGTCTACTCTTCCTCCATGATCTTCTCAAATGCTTAATGACATATTCAATGACATATTTCTATGCTTAATGACATATTCAATGACATATTTTTCTTCACTTTTCATGCCTATATAATGGCCTTGTAATAGATAGAAAAATACACACAATTAAAGAAGAAAATCTCTTCCTTCTCTCTATCTCCATTTCTTGTTCATGTTTTACTAAATTGCTTTTATTTCATAATAACATATCTTGTTCATGTTTTACTAAGTTGCTTTTATTTTATAACATAGGGATATTTTTGAGCCATTTTTTTCTGTTTTTGGTTTAGAGTCCTCGTGTTTGGAGAGTTGACCATCCTTTCAGTCAATTTGAATTTGTTACTTGAACAAAACTATATTCTTGTAAGGGGTAGAGTAAAGATAAAAGCAACAAACGAGAAATAAAACAAATAAATTCTATAGCTGAGAAATAATGAAACGAGAAGAATCAAAATGTATTTATTGATATATAAATGGTTTTTCCTTGTTATCATGTTGTATCTCTCTTGAAATTTCAACAAATATTAGCATGCATCGTTTTTACTTGGGATAAATAATCATGCATGCCACTAAAAAACTGGGTTACATATTTACATTGGGAGAATTTAACAGTCGTCAGATAACTCATAGTACGTTCATTTTTTTCTTATTAGCCACTCGTATATTTCTCGTATCATTCTATACTTGCAGCATTATTATTACTCCTAGTAATATTTTTTTTTGGGTTAACTGGATATATATACTAGAGATAGAGAATGATAGTGAACTCCAAAATATAATCCACTTTCTAGTATTGCTGACATTTCCATCGGTGTAGTGATCACGCCCAATTATGCCTTATAAAAAGGACTAAGTGGTCGTTGTAAATATATTCCGGTTAATAAGTCCGGAGTCGAATCACACATGGAATTAACCTATTAAACACATCTACTAGACTCGCACAAATTCACGCAATCAATCTTCAGAAATATTTAAGTAACAAATTTGATGTTTACTAACTAAATATCACGTAATGAAAATGCAATAATTAAGTAACTAACTACGAATGGGTTGTAGACAAGAATTGGAATAATATAAGGTTATGATTTTCCCTATTGTCGGAATCCTTTCCGCTACGTTTTCTATAAATTTGTCTAAGTCTTCTCTACCGATCATGAACGCTCTGAGTGTTGTAATTCTCTCCCGAGTAACTACCACAATTTACTCGACATATTCTCCTGAATTATGCTAGCTGGCATTAAGTACGGCTCACTCGGATCGCACCAAGGTTTCGTTATCCCTAATCTCACCTTTAAACCCTCCGTATTGATCCCTCATATACGTTAGGAGTGATGTTGTTCAACAACTACCTAAATATGCACTCTCTCCCAAGTAATACACACTAAATAGGCACAGTCGATTTAGGGTCCTTCAATCAACAACAATAATAATATAGTTGAATAAATAGAGAAAATACTACGGCAAATCTATATTAACGTAACAAGAAAAATCATCCTCTAATAGGTTCCATCAAAACCCTAGATTAGGAGATTAGCTACTCATACTCATAGTAACAATATCCCAGATATTTTGCATAATTAAATTACAAGTAAAGATGAAAGGATGTAGAAGTCAATGATTCTAACTCCCAACGGTTGTTTCACGAGCTATCCTTGCCTCCGGTTGCAAAACTACTTCAAAAGTGGCATTTTATGTCTATTTATATGTGTAGGAAAAGACCTAAACGACATAAGCCAAGTCCTAGTCAAACCAGGAGACGAAATAAGCCTTCAAAGTACGGAGTGTGCGCGCCTCAGACCTCGCCTCGTGAGTCTTCACGCGAGCAATACCTCGCCCCAGGCCTGGCGTCGCCAGCCTTAACACGAGGTGGACCTCGCCTCCTGCTTCGCTTATCCTGCTCCCACGCGAGCTAAAAGGCTCGCCCAGCCAGCTCCACGCGAGGTATTAAGCTTGCTTCGCTAGCTTTCTCATTTATCCGCTGCTCACTTCTTTCTTTCTTTCTTCTTTTCAACTGTTTTTGAGCACCCTTTAGACTTTAATTATTCCTTTTGTTCTATGAGATTTCTAAAAGTTTCTCAAATTTTCAATTTCAAAGCACTAATTAAATGGTGAAAACAATGATATATTCATGTATATTGACCAAATCCGAGTTAGAATCACTTACCCCAATATTTTTTCTTGAAAATATATCAAAATCGCCTCTCCTCAAGCTCCAATTCGTTAAAAATGGCAAATGGGACGAAGTCCCCTGTTTTTATAACTTACAGATCTGTCCAGACTACCTTCGATCCTGGACCTCGATCATGGACCTCAATCATGGACCTCGATCATGGATCTCGGTCCTGGACCTCGGTCATAGAGCTCGATCATGGACCTCGGTCATGGAGCCCGATTTTGACAGATCAGCCAAAAACCAGACTGCATATACTCCAGTATCTGAATAGTGCGTTCAGACTGCCAGTCTGTCTGAGGGTGAGATATTGTACTCAACTCCACACGAGTACCCAACTCTCGCTGTACAACCCTCCAAAATCGTGAGGTAAACTATGTACCCCGGTCAGAGATAATAGATACCGGTACACCATGAAGTCTGACAATCTCGCGAATATATTCCTGAGCCAGCTGCTCTGAAGAGTAAGTAGTAATCACAGGAATGAAATGAGCTGACTTGGTCAATCTATCCACAATCACCCAAACTGCATCGAACTTCCTCTGAGTCCGTGGGAGCCCAACAACGAAATCCATAGTGATCCGCTCCCATTTCCATTCTGGAATCTCTAAATTCTGAAGCAACCCACCTAGCCGTTGATGCTCATACTTCACCTGCTGACAATTTAGGCACTGAGCTACATATTCCACTATGTCTTTCTTCATCCCCCTCTGCCAGTAATGTTGCCTCAAGTACTGATATATCTTCGCGGCACCCGGATGAATGGAGTACCGCGAACTGTGAGCCTCCTGGAGAATCAACTCACGCAAGCTACCTACATTGGGTACACATAGCCTGCCCTGTATCTGTAATACACCGTCATCTCCAATAGTGACTTCCTTGGCATCACCGTGCTAAACTGTATCCTTAAGGACAAACAAATGTGGGTCATCATACTGACGCTCCCTGATACGATCATAAAGAGAAGACTGTGAAACCACACAAGCCAAAATTCGACTCGGCTCGAAAATATCCAATCTGAGAAACTGGTTGGCCAAGGCCTGAACATCCAAGGCTAAAGGTCTCTCTGCTACCGGTAAATATGCTAAGCTGCCCAAACTTTCCGCCTTACGACTCAAGGCATCGGCCACTACATTGGACTTCCCAGGATGATAAAGAATGGTGATATCATAATCCTTAAGCAACTCCAACCATCTCCGCTGCCGCAAATTAAGATCATTCTGTTTAAACAGATGCTGTAGACTTCGGTGATCGGTGTAGACCTCACAATGGACATCGAATAAATAATGTCGCCAAATCTTCAAGGCATGAACAATAGCTTCCAACTCAAGGTCATGTATAGGATAATTCTTCTCTAGCACCTTTAACTGTCTGGACGCATAGGCAATCACCCTACCATCTTGCATCAACACTGCGCCGAGACCAATACGTGACGCATCACAATACACAGTATAAGACCCTGAACCTGTAGGTAATACAAATATTGGGGCTGTAGTCAAAGATGTCTTGAGCTTTTGGAAGCTCTCCTCACATTACTCGGTCCACCAAAACGGAGAACCTTTTTGGGTCAATTTGGTCATAGATGCAGCAATAGAAGAGAAACCCTTTACAAATCGGCGATAATACCCTGCCAAACCAAGGAAACTCCGAATTTCCGTAACTGAGGATGGTCTGGACCAACTCTGCACTGCTTCAATCTTCTTCGGGTCTACCTTGATCCCCTCGCACAAAACTATATGACCCAAAAATCCCACTGAATTAAGCCAGAATTCACACTTTGAAAATTTTGCATATAACTTCCTTTCTTTCAAAATCTGAAGCACAGTCCTCAGGTGTTGTTCATGATCTTCCCGACTCCGGGAATACACCAGAATGTCGTCAATAAACACAATGACGAAAGTATCAAGATAAGGCTAAAATACACTATTCATTAAGTGTATAAATGCTGCCGGGGTGTTGGTCAGCCCAAAAGACATCACAAGGAACTCGTAATGACCGTACCGAGTCCTGAAAGCAGTCTTCGGGATATATGGCTCCCAAATCTTTAACTGATGATAGCCTGAATGCAAGTCGATCTTAGAAAGCACCCTAGCAACCTGAAGCTGATCAAATAGGTCATCAATATGTGGCAATGGATACTTGTTCTTCACTGTAACTTTGTTCAGCTGGCGGTAATCAATACACATCCGCATAGAACCATCCTTCTTCTTCACAAATAAGACAGGAGCACCCCAAGGAAATATACTGGGCCGAATGAATCCCTTATCAAGTAATTCATGTAACTGTTCTTTTAATTCTTTCAACTCTGCTGGGGCCATACGATATGGTGGAATAGAAATGGGCTGAGTGCCCGGTAACAAATCAATGCCAAAATTAATATCCTTGTCGGGTGGCATTCCCGGAAGATCCGCTGGAAATACATCGGGAAAATCCCTTACTATAGGAACTGACTCACAGTAGAAGTATCAATACTAACATCTCTCACATAGGCCAGATAAGCATCACACCCCTTCTCAACCATTCGTTGAGCTTTAACAAATGAAATAACCCTGCTAGGAACATGAACCGAGGTACCTTTCCACTCTAGCCGCGGTATACCTAGCATAGCCAACGTCACCATCTTAGCGTAACAATCAAGAATAGCATGATAGGGCGACAACCAGTCCATGCCCAAAATAATATCGAAATCCACCATACTGAGCAATAATAAATCAGCCCTAGTCTCAAAACCACTGATAACAATTAAACACGACCGATACACATGATCCACAATAATAGATTCACCCACGGGTGTAGATACATAAATAGAAGAACTCAAGGAATCACGTGATACGCCCAAATATGGGGCAAAATAAGATGACACATAAGAATAAGTGGAGCTTGGATCAAATAAGACTGATGCATCTCTATGACAGACCGGAATAATACATGTGATAACAGAATCGGATGCAACAGCCTCTGTCCTAGCAGGAAGGGCTTAATATCTAGCATGGCCTCCCCCTCTAGGGTGACCTCTACCAGTCCAACCTCCACCTCTAGCTGGTTGTACCGGTGGAGCGGCAACTGATGCAGTAATCATGACCTGATAAACCTGAGGGCCCTGTGGAATAGGTGGGGCCTGAGAAATCTGTGGAGGTGCACCCCTCCTAAATCTGGGGCAATCCCTCATGATATGACGAGTGTCACCACACTCAAAACAAGCCCTCGGAGGAAGTGGCTGCTGGGACTGGCTCGGGCCTGATCGACTAGACTGCCGCTGAAAGTACCCCGTACAGGAGGTACAGAAGACACTGGCGGTGCATAATATTGAACCTGAGGTATGGGAGTAGCCGGAATACTACTGGCAGCTGGAAGTGCTAAATTAATAAGACGGCTCACATAACCTCTACCATTACGGGCTGCAACTGGGGCACGAGAATTATTATATGTGCCAGAATCTTGGGGTCTCTTAGCTTCCCTCTCTTCCCTCTCCCGGATCCGCATACCTTCCAATCTCCTAGCAATTGGCACCACCTATTTGTATGTGATGTCCATCTCTATCTCTCGGACCATACTGTATCTGATACTAGGGTGGAGACCCTCAATAAATCTGCGAACCCACTCTCAAACAGTAGCAACTAAGGCTGGTGCATGCCTAGCCAAATCACTGAATTGGACCGCATACTCTGACATAGTCATAGAACCCTAGCGCAGCTGCTCAAACTCTATGTGCCATGCATCTCTAAGACTCTGAGGAACATACTCCCTTAAGAACATATCTAAAAATTGAGTCCAAGTGAGTGAAGATGCCTCAGCGGGACTATCCAACTCATATGCCCGCCACCACTGGTAGGCTGATCCTCTAAACTATAATGCCATGAAAGAAACCCCACTGGAATCCACAATACCTATAGTACAAAGGATACAATGACATTCCTCCAGAAAACCCTAAGACCCCTCTGAAGCTAAACCGCTGAAAGTGGGAGGGTGGTACGTCTTGTACCTTTCGAGCCTGAGCTGCTCCCCCTCTAAAATTGTTGTCCTAATCTCAGGCCGAACTGGGACAACTGGCTGCACTGGTGTAACCTCTGGGGCATGGTCAACTTGGGCTCGTGGCTCTGGAGTATGGGCGGCGGGAGTCTATGCTCCTCCCCCGGCCTGAGATGTGGCAGGAGCAAGTGGAATTAACCCTGCCTGAGCTAAAGTGCCAAACATGCTCAAAACCTGGGCAAGAGTCTCCTGAAGTGCAGGTGTAGTAACAGGCATCTCAGGTGCCTGCTCTCTAACTGGAGCTACCGGTGGCTCTGGTGCAGCAGCTCGTGCAGGTGCTCTGACTGCACCACGTGGTCTTCCTCGTCCTCTGGCTCGGCCTCTACCCCAACCCCGGCCTCTTGCGGCTCCAACAGGGGGCGCGAGTTTCTGATCATCGAATCCAGTTGTGCGTGTCCTCACCATCTGTGAAAGAATAGAAAGACAATTGTTTAGAACTTTGAAATCAACAAAGGCACACGATAAGGAATCAAAGAAGTGAATATTTCCTAACAGTTCCATAGCCTCTCAAAGATAAGTACAGATGTCTCTGTACCGATCCGCAAGACTCTACTAAACCTGCTTGTGTCTCATAACACCTATGAACCTAGAGCTCTGATACCAACTTGTCACGAACCCAAATTCCCTCTGTAGGATGTCGTGATGGCACCTAGTCTCTAAGACTAGTAAGCCTATCAATGCAGAATAAAAATAGAATTCTGAAACTTTACATAGTTACAACTCCCAAAACCTAGCAAAAATAAATCACAAGCTTCTAAGAATTTATTCTCTATATCTTTATACATCAGAGTCTAAAACAAATAAGGAAGACAACATAGTAAGATAGAAGGGGACTCCGGAGTTTGCGGACGCTGGCAGATATACCTAGAAGTCTTCTCGTATAGCTAGTTTACTGATGCATGGTCTGATAAGATGTACCTGGATCTGCACAAAAAGATGTGCAGAAGCATAATATGAGTACACCACAACGGTACCCAGTAAGTGTCAAGCCTAACCTCGGTAGAGTAGTCACGAGGTCAGGCCCTACTGGAAAATAATAATAAATGGTATGGTAAATGTTTTACAATATAATAAAATGACAATGGAAATGAATCAAGTAGCAGGTCACCATTTAATTACACAAAATAATAGCAAATAATATCTCGTGAAAACAAATAAAATTTCCTTTCAACTTTAAGAAAATCACAACAAATAATCAAAGGCAACTGCGACCATAAATCAATATCAACAAGGGCACTTCCGAGGTACCGCCTCATAGTCCCAAGTCATAAATAAATTCACAATATCTCATTTTCTTATCTCACTGTGGGAGCCTTCACAATTTATTTTAAAGAAAATATTTTTTCCAAAATAGCATCCCACGTTTTAGCTATCCTTATCACACTGCATGATTTCTAGTAGTTCCCCCTACTAGCCACGCGTATCAAGACACCCTTATCTCACAGCATGCGTTTCAATACCCAGACCTTACACCACCGCATGCGTATCAATATCACAATATATCATAATTTTCACCTCAAGTACTCAAATAATTTCACTTGCCAAACTAATTTAACAACAATATTTTTCAACAATAAAGAGCTCACGGCTTATGCCAAAATAAATCATCAATAATAGTTTTCCATAATAAAGAGCTCAAGGCTCTATCACAATGAGTACGAAAATCTTACAAAAATATTCAGGAATAAATAATTCAGCAAAATAATATTTTAAAATCTTTAATACGTTGCTTCAATACCAAATTTAAAAATGTCAAATACTTTATATTAATAATATTTAATTTAAAGAAAATCAACTTCAAATAATGCACAGAATAAAAGAAACCAAGTTTCAACTAAACAGATAAAACAATCAGTAGGAAAAGGTCAAGCAAATTTAAAGTATTTAAATCAAATACTTTAAATCAAATTTAAAGTATTTAAATCAAAACAATCGGTAGGAAAAGGTCAATCAATGATGGAGAATATAATAAGATTTAATAATTTAATTAATATGCAACAGCGATCTACACAATTTAAAAATATAATCCTTCACATTTAGTCCGTGTACACACTCGTCACCTCGTGTATACGACTTTCATCACATTATAATTAATACCAATTCTAGGGGAAATTTCTCCCACACAAGGTTAGACAAGTCACTTACCTCGACTTGCTCCAATTTAACCAAGTATTATGCTTTTTCCTCGATTTTTCCGACTCTGATCGACTCGAATCTAGTCATAATTAATTCGATACAGTCAACAAAAATTATAGGAATCAATTTCATAAGAAAATACTATATTTTTTAATAAAATCCAAAATTAGCTCAAAAATCGCCTATGGGGCCCACGTCTCGGAATCCGGCAAAACTCACAAAATCCGACAACTCATTCAATTACAAGTCCAACCATACCAGTTTTACTCAAATCCAACTCTGAATCGACACCGAAACTCAGAAATTCGTTTCTATGAGATTTCTAAAAGTTTCTCAAAATTTCAATCTCAAAGCACTAATTAAATGGTGGAAACAATGATATATTCGTGTATATTGACCAAATCCGAGTTAGATTCACTTTCCCCAATGTTAATCCTTGAAAATATATCAAAATTGCCTCTCCTCAAGCTCCAATTCGTTAAAAATGGCAAATGGGACGAAGTCCCCTGTTTTTATAACTTACAGATCTATTCATACTGCCTTCGATCTTGGACCTCGATCATGGACCTCGATCCTGGACCTCGATCATGGAGCTCAATCATGGAGCTCAATCATGGAGCTCGGTCCTGGACCTCGGTCATGGAGCTCGGTCTTGGACCTCGGTCATGGAGCCCGATTTTGACAGATCAGCCAAAAACCAGCAAACTCACTTCAGCAGTCTCCCAAAATTCAATTCTTGATCCGTTAACCATTTGAAACTCACTTGAGGCCCTCGGGTCATCAACCAAATACACCAGCAAGGCCTAAAATATCATACGAACTTATTTGAAACCTAAAATCACATCAAACAAGAATAAAATCACAAATCACACCCCAATTCAAGCTTAATGAAACTTAAGAATTTCCAACTTCTACATTTGATGTCGAAACCTATCAAATCAAGTCCGATTGACCTCAAATTTTGCACACAAGTCATAAATGACATAATGGGGCTGTGAAAATTTTCAGAACTGGATTCCGACCCCGATATTAAAACGTCAACTCCTCGGTCAAACTTCCAAACTAAAATTCCTATTTTAGCCATTTCAAGACTAATTTCACTACGAACTTCCAAATAATATTCCGATCACGCTCATAAGTCCAAAATCACCATACGGAGCTGTTGGAATTAACAAAATTCTATTCCGGGGTCGTTTGTACATAATTCGATATCCGATCACTATTTAAACTTAAACTTTTAATTTTTTATCAAAATTTTATATCTCGGGGTAAGGACCTCGGAATTTGATTCCGGGCATACTCCCAAGTCCCAAATCACAATACGGACCTACTAGAACTGTTAAAACACTGATCCGAGTCTATTTGCTCAGAATGTTGACCAAAGTCAACTCAGTTGAGTTTTAAAGCTCTAATTCACATTTTAATCAATTTTTCACATAAAAACTTCCCAGAAAATTTTACGGGATGCGCACGCAGGTCGAAAAATGATAAATAGTGCTTTTCGAGGTCTTAGAATATATAATTAATTATTAAATTTAGAGATAACATTTTGGGTCATCACAATCTCCAATTCACCTACACATAAAATAGACTCCATTACGCACAAATAAAGTGTAGTTTAACATTAAAGCACCTAAAATTCAAGGTAATTAATGTACTAAAATATGGAATTATAGCCGCACATCAATACCCCACACTTAAACATTGCTCGTCCTCAAGCAATCGAACTACACTTATAGACACAACCATTTTACGCAATTCCCTTAACTCATCACACCAAGAATCTGTAAAATAGTCTAAGCACAAAGGTGTAACATCTTCACCTCAAAATTTGACTCTTAAATACCATGCCTTATTCATAATTCACTTACTTACTATAACATGGAGGTCAATGACATTTTCTTTCCTTTATGAATTACGTGCCCTCACCCAACAAAGAGCCTAGTTCCACACAATGAATTTAAAAAACGTAGGAACTCAATATAGGAAAAATTCACTCGCTCTCAGAAATAACATTCATATGCCAAACATGATGCACCATAGGCTTGCCCGTAGTGTAATACTCTACTAATCAAGCTCATTCAGTCTAGGATCAAGTAGGACTTTAATTGGTTGTATTGTCGGCTACAGGTCGGGTAGGATACATTTGGATATGAGTGACTACACCTCCCTTAAGCACTTTAATACATATACTTTAATACTGCAGCCCATACTTATGTTAAACCAGAATTCCACCTTCACTTCAATTCAATATTACCCCATACTTCTTTAAGAACAAGTATATCACTAGCCACCACCATCAAGAATCATTTTTTTTTATACAATACAACTTTTTTTTAATTTTTTTTCTTTCAATCCAAGTGGCTTTTATTGACATATATGTTTTTTTCCTTCTTTCAAACGGTGCACCTTTCTCCTTATTTCATTTGTTCCACTCAAAAGCCAAACCTCCACCCCACATTCTAACTTTTACATAATTCATCCCAAATCAAGTTCCCATGAGAGGTGACAAGGTTCAAATATATGGTCGATTCAAACAAAGGGATACGGCTTGTAATGTGGTTACCAAAGAAACAGGATTATAGGCTCAAAGTGGTTATCTATGTTATATGACATTCAGGCGGGTAAACTCTATGTATCTGGCTCAATAAAGAAACGCCTATATCACTTTCCAGACTGAACAAGACTACCATTTTGCTTTGCACACACACAGGGAATGTTCTAGACATCAAATGCAATGCAATGAATACATACAAATCTTACACCGACATGGCACATAACTCATTCAGGATTGGTTTTATCACGACACTCCAGTCAAAGCAGTCAAGAAAATTTAAGAATCTACGATTTACGGTACTTATACTAGAGTCAAAAACTGAGCCTAAGTGTCACAACCAGAGCACTAACTTTTCTCAAGGCATAACAAAGTTAAGAGATATCACTGCAATTCAATTCATAGCCCAGTGACTTTTACTCCTAAAAATTAAAACTAATTACACCCGGTTCAAATAAAACCCTTGGAAAAGAACCGCGACCCAAAGAAAAACCAAGGGGAAATTACTACACTACCTACAAGAAAATCTTTTTGTTTTTTTTTCTTTAGACTTAATTCCCTCAAGAAAACTGTCTAGGAGATCCATCGCCGGGAAGAGTCCAATTTTTCAAATTTTTTTCAGACGACACTAACTAAAAACAAAACTAATATTTACAAGTCCCCACCCCACACTTATTTCATGCAATGTCCGCAGTGCATACACAACTGACAAAACAAGAAAAAAAATGAGTAGGGTGTAGGAAAAAATCCCTGGTCAAGCTAAGTCATCGCCCTCATCCTCTGAGGCTGTCCACTCTTCATCTTGTGCTTCCTCCTCCTCATCCTCATCATCAAACTGCTCTGGCTCGGCCTCGGACTGCTCAGGTGTGTTGACATCCTCATCATCTGGGAGTCTGTATCTATCACCTAGCCCAACCAGTTACTGAGCATGAGCATTGAGCGGGAACCGCTCCTCCAATATATCCCTCTCCGCTATAGTGGCCGGCCGTCCGCCTATCCGCAGCTGCAAATCCATCATCCCATATAGATGGGCCATAAAACTATCATCACGAGCATTGCACACGGCACATGTCAATGATGGCATGGCGGTCTCTTCTTTCACCCGAATGCTAGTAATGTCCATTTGTCGTAGGGGCTGATCAATGATGTAGTCGAACGCTGGCTCCTCCTCAACCTCTTCATGTCTTAAGAACTGAGTCAACATATTTGTAAAAGGCATTCGATCAATCCTCTTACTCGTTCTTACTAGAGACATCTGGTAGAGGATCAAATGACCCACATTCACCCTCTGACCCGTCATGAGGAAATATAGCACACACATCCTCTCACGGCTAATGAGCGTGTCATGATTGCAAGGTAGGAGCCGTGCATTAATCAGTTTCAACCATACTTGAGCCTCTGCCCTCATCTTCTTCTTGGGAAATTTCCTGTGCCGATTTGTTTTCTTATCCCGAACCCAAGCTGCCATCGAATTGACACCACAAAGAGTGTGTCTCAGCTCTCGATATGTAGGACGGGCGATAAAGTAGTCCAATGGCTCCTGAGGCACATCCAGAGTACCTAAGAAATTACATATTTTCGTGGCTGAAAAATCTATCAACCTTCCACGAACCGGCACCAGCTGTTCGGTATCCTTTGGATCAAACTCGACATAGAATTCCCAAACGAGATTGAGATTTATATTCCTTGTGTTTTTTAACACATAACTCAACCCCAACTCATTAATGCCTCTCCAAATTGCTTGATACTTGGCTTGCAGGCGACGCTCGTGAATAGCAGCTTCTGGATGTACATGTTTTGGCCTACAGCGCCGGTACCGATCCTTAGTGTGTGAGGGTATGCTTTTGAGTCCAAACTCCCGCTGTCCTTGAGGTTGTGGATGAGTGGCTGCTATAGCTGCCACGACTTGCAGTCCTTCACCTTGAATGGAAGTAGCTTCCCCCCTTTTCTCTTCTTCGGGGGAGGCATATAGGTAGCCTTAGATTTAGACGAAGTAGTGGATGTGGCTTTGCCTTTATCGGTGCCTTTTCTTGGAGGCATATTCGCTCCTACACAATTAAGCATTAATCAGTTTAAGCTGTATTGCAACATTTCAACACATGGTCTTGCCACCCGACACTTAAGAGTTTAACATATGATTTTTAACAATTTCTGAGGTTACTGAAACTTCACCTCGTATTTACTTAGCATGAGAATCAAGAAAGGACACATGGGTACTTCCTCCAATTTTGAAGCATTGGGCTACCGGTTAGCCACCCCACACTTAAGATTTTAAAGTGGTGCACGACTACATAGCACTAGTCTTACAATCCCGGAGACTCGGGCTCCAATGGGGACAGAGAATGCCTTTGAGGCATACTGACAAACACTTAGCATGCACTAGTGCCATGGGAGTGCTTGTAGGGATGAGGGATTGCCTCACCCTCCCAAATCGGCTTGGGGATTCCGTGCTACCACTTTTTCACACAAAAATAACACCATTTATATGGGATTCATGGGGTTGGGACACACAAACACATTGTTACAATGAAGAACAATCCCAAAATGTGTGCCCAATGTCATGCATTCACTCAACTCAAAATTGCCAAAGCATAGAGATAGAAATCATACCTTAGATGTTTAAGAGGAGGGATTACCCTTGAATTGATGTTGCAGGTGAAGGAAAGAGCCCTTGTTTAAGGTGAAGCAATTTTCATTATTGCTTGTCTTCAATGGGTTTGTGAGGGAGGGGGCTTTGCAGTGTTCTTCTTGCGTGAGTGTGTGAGAAGTGAATCTTTGGGCAGTGAAATTTTGAGTGTGTGTGTGTAGTGAGGTTTTGGGCTTTAGGTTAGGTTTTAAGGGAGGGGGTTAAAATAAATAAAGGAACGGGGATTAAAATACATCGAGATTTTCACTTACCTGGCGACGCGAGGTTGCTGCCTCGCCTTATTCCTCGCGAGGCGAGCTCCAACGCCAGATACACCTCACCTTACCTCTCGCGAGGCGAGCTCCCATGCCAGCTTTGCATCAGGCGACACAAGACCTAATGCTTGGCCCAGCTCGATGTGGACCAGGCGATGCGCAGTGCACTGTACGACTTGCTACAATTACCTACAAACATGTTAGTACCTAAAAATGAAAAGAAATTCTAACTACACTAAAAATCAACTACGAATTAGGTTGCCTCCAACGAGCGCCTTAGTTAATGTCACGGCATGACGAATACATCATTACAATGGGTTGCCTCCCATGAAGCGTCTGATTTAACATCACGGCACGATGCAGGCAATCGACTTAAGGCTCGCTCAACATTGGTGGCTCTAGCAAATGAGTCACTGACACTACTTTAGTGTCATCCATGCCCAAATAATGTTTTAACCTGTGCCTAGGAGTGGCGAACGGGCGGGTCAGGTTGGATATGGTTCGGGTCAAAAACGGGTAATGAAAAAATGGATAAATTATCTGACCTGACCTATATTTAATACGGATAAAAAATGGGTTAATCGACGGATAATATGGGTAACCATATTATCCATGGCTTCATGAATATGATCACTTTTGGGAGAATTCCTAGTCTCTCAAACTTGAGGAACCCCCAATTTGAGGCATTACATATGTAAAAGTTAAACACATTAGTTATCCATTGATTATCTATTTTCTAAATGGATAATATGGTTCTTATCCATATTTGACCCATTTTTAAAAAGTTTATTATCCAACCCATTTTTAGTGGATAATATGGGTGGTTAACTGTTTTCTTTTAACCATTTTGTCACTCCTACCTGTGCCCATTGACTCTGAACGTGCGAGAGTCATTTTCTGCAACAATCTCTACGGCTCCGGTGGGGTGAATCTCTACCACACGAAATGGTCCTGACCATCTTGACTTCAATTTGCCCCGAAACAACCTTAATCTCGAATTGAATAATAATACCCTGTCTCCCGGCTTAAAATTTCGCTCAAGAATATTTTTGTCGTGCACCAGTTTTATTCTTTCCTTGTACAACCTTGTACTCTCAAAATCATGGTACTGAAACTCGTCAAGTTCATGCATCTATGACTCTACTAGTTCTAGCGGTCTCCACGTCCAGATTTAATTGTTGTAACGCCCAGAAGGCTTTATGCTCTAGCTCCACTGGCAAGTGACATGCCTTTCCAAACACCAATTTATACGGCGACATTTCAATTGGAGTTTTGAATGTAGTGTGGTAAGCCCATAGCGCATCATCCAATTTTCTTTCCCAATCAGTCCGAGTATCATTTACAGTTTTGGTCAAAACACTCTTGATTTCTCTATTTGACACCTCGACTTGCCCACTCGTTTGTGGGTGATACAGAGTGGCAACTTTGTGGCAAACGCCATATTTTTCCAACAGCTTTTCAAAGGCTCGGTTGCAGAAGTGGGTACCCCCATCGCTGATGATAGCTCTTGGAGTGCCAAATCGGGTGAAAATGTTCTTTCTCAGGAAACCAATAACTGCCTTCGCATCATTTGTAGGAAGTGCGACGGCTTCTACCCATTTCGAGACACAGTCCACTGCTACAAGTATGTACTTGTTATTGTATGAGCTAACAAATGGTCCCATAAAGTCGATTCCCCACACATCAAACACTTCTACCTCTTGGATCAGGTTCATGGGCATCTCATGTCGATGAGAAGTGTGCATCTTTAAACAGCGTCGGCCAGAAAAACCTAACTCCAACACTTTAGCCGTTGTCCTTACGCCCCCAAAATGTCCTCCATACGGTGAAGCATGACATGCCTGCAAAACAGAAGATTTATCTATCTCAGGAATGCATCTTCGGATCATGTTATCAAGACAAATCCTAAACAGATATGGTTCATCCCAGAAATACATGTGACAATCACGAAAAAACTCTTTCTTTTGCACAGAAGACAAGTCATAAGGAACAATACCGCTTGCCGGGTAATTTGCAATATTTGCATACCATGGTGTAGCATTGAGGCTCGTCGCTAAGAGTTGTTCATCCGGGAAAGTCTCCACAATCTCTTCCACCTCAACCTTCTTCTCGGCTCCTTCCAGCCTAGACAAGTGATCAGCCACTTGGTTCTCCGTTCCCTTTTGGTCACGGATTTCCAAGTCAAATTCTTGCAACAGTAGCACCCATCAAATCAGGCACGACTTTGACTCCTTCTTCTAAATTAGGTACCTGAGAGCATCATGGTCAGTATAAACAATTACTTTCGAGCCTATCAGATATGACCTGAATTTGTCAAATGCGAACACCACTGCTAGCATCTCTTTCTCGGTCACTGTGTAATTTAGTTGGGCACCACTCAAAGTTCTACTTGCGTAGTATATTGGATGTATGACTTTATCATTTCGTTGCCCAAGAACTGCTCCCACAGCATAGTCGCTCGCATCACACATCAGCTCAAATGGTTGCCCCCAGTTGGGTGCAACTATGATAGGTGTTTTCACCAGCCTCTTCTTCAATTCCTCAAAAGCTACCCTGCAGTCATCAGAAAACAAAAACAAATGTGATATTTTTCAAGCAATTTACACAAGGGGTTAGCAATTTTGGAGAAGTCTTTTATAAACCGTCTATAGAAACCGGCGTGGCCAAGGAAACTACTTATTGCTTTGACGGAAGGGGGTGGTGGAAGCTTTTCTATCACATCAACCTTTGCACTATCTACCTCAATGCCCTTACTCGACACTAGGTGCCCTAAGACTATACCTTCCTATACCATGAAATGGCACTTTTCCTAGTTGAGCACCATATTAGTCTCCACACATCTTTTCAGTACTTTTCAAATTCTTTAGGCAATCATCGAATAAGTCTCCAATCACTGAGAAATCATCCATAAAGACCTCTATTATGTCCTCTACCATATCTGTGATGATGGCCATCATTCACCTTTGAAATGTGGTGGGTGCATTGCATAGGTCGAACGGCATTCTCCGTAAATAATAGACGCCATATGGATAGGTGAATGACGTTTTCTCTCTATCTTCCGGAGCAATGGAGATCTGATTATACCTCGGGTATCCATCCAGAAAGCAAAAGTGCGATTGTAACGACCCAGCGGTCATTTTGAGATTAGAGCCCCGAACCCCTATTAACTGCTTTCCCCATATCTATTTCTGCTATTGTGACTTGCCGGGATGATTGCTTTTGAGTTTCGGAGTGTTTTGGGACACTTAGTCCCTAAATGAGAGCTTAAGCCTTAGGATTTGGACCGTAGTCGAAACTGTGTGAAGACGACTCCGAAATAGAATTTTTTCAGTTCCGTTAGCTCAGTTAGGTGATTTTTGGTTTAGGGGCGTGTTCGGGTTGTGTTTTGGAGGTCCGTAGCTCATTTAGGCTTGAAATGGCGAAAGTCGAATTTTTGGAGTTTTAGGTCGATAGTGGAATTTTTTATATCGGGGTCTTTTTCTGACTCCGGAAGTTGGAGTAGGTCCGTAATGTTGATTATGACTTGTGCGCAAAATTTGAGGTCAATCGGACGTGATTTGATAGGTTTCGGCATCGGTTGTAGAATTTTAAAGTTTCAAGTTCTTTAAGTTTGAATTGGAGGGTGCTTCATGATTTTAGCATTGTTTGATATGATTTGAGAGCTCGACTAAGTTCTTATGGTGTTTTAGGATTGGTTGGTATATTTGGTCAAGGTCCCGGGAGCCTCGGGTGAGTTTCGGACGCCCAACGGATCGATTTTTGGACTTAGGAGGTTGCTGAAGTTTTCTGGTGTCTGAGTTCTGGTTTCCTTATACGCAATCGCGTGGGGTGATCCGTGATCGCGTAGGCTTAGCTGGGCAGAGGATGGAATTGTTCTTAGCATTCGCGAACGCAGAGACAAGGTCATCATTGCGTAGGGTTAAGTGTACCAAAGCTGGACCACGCGCTTTGTTCATCGCGAACGTGTGCGGATGTTCGCGATCGCGCGAGTAGGGGAGCTAGAGCATCGCGTTCGCGTGGTGTTTTACGCGATCGCGTAGAGTAATTTCTAGGGCAACAAAGTTGTTCTTTGCGATCGCAAGGCTATTTACACGATCGCGATTAAGGAATCGCTGGGCAGTGTTAAACTTTCCAAAAAACAGGGGTTTTGCCATTTTACCAAAAACGTGAGATAGGTAGCTCGGATTTGGACGCGATTTTGAGGGATTTTCAGAGATATCGATTGGGTAACGATTCTTAACTCCTTTATGGTTATATCCCACTAATCTATCATTAATTTCCTCTTTGATTTCTGATTTTGGGGTTGAAATTGGGAACAAAAATTGGAAGAACTTCTTCAACAAAGATTTCGAGTTTTGAAGGGGGTTTGTGTTCGGATTTGAGAAATTTTATATGGTTAGACTGTTGAGTGAATGGGTGTTCGTATTTTTGTGACTTTTACCCGATTCCGAGAGGTGGGCCCCCCGGGCGATTTTTGAGTTAATTTCGAAATTTTTGTTAAAGTGTTGATTTCATTAATTAGATGAGTCTATTATGGTTGTATTTATGATATGTAATTGCTTTTGGCTAGATTTGGGCCATTCAGAGCCGGATATTCGTGGGAAAGGCATTGTGACCGATTGATTGAGCTTGATTCGAGGTAAGTGGCTTGCCTAACCTTGTGTTGGGGACTTTTCCCTTAGGATATTTCGATATTATTTGGTGTGTGGGCACCGTGTACGTGAGGTGACGAGTACGTACACGGGCGGTTATTGCAAAAATCTCGTCTTTCCTTTCTAAATCATAAACTGTTTTCTCTTATTAAATTGTACTAATACGTTTAATTATTTATCTTAGATTAGGGAAGCATGCTTACATGTTTTAACTGCCTATTTGACATTTTGTGCGCCATGCTTAGTTAAGTCCCTACTTTCCTTATCTGTGTTTTGTATAAACTGTATAACTCAATGTCTTACCTTCCATTTCATCTTGGGTTGCATATTTAAATTGGGACTACGGACGTATTCCGGGAGATCCCCCTGTCTTGCATATTTATTTTGGGACTACGGACGTATTCCGGAAGATCCCCCAGCACTGCATATTTACTTTGAGACTACGGACGTATTTCGGGAGATCCCCCAGCACTGCATATTTACTTTGGGACTACAGATATATTCCGGGAGATCACCCTATATTGCATATTCATTCGGAGCTACGGGACGGTATCCCGGGAGATTCCCCATTGTGTTTACCTTGTTCTGAGCCGAGAGCTCCCTTAACTGTTAAATTTTCGAGAATTTCTTTAACTGTGTTACTGTAAATTTTATTTATATATTTTACTGTAAATTTTATTTATATCTTTTACTGTTTAATTTATTATATTTACTCCGGTAGGGCCTTGACCTGACCTCGTCACTACTCGACCGAGATTAAGCTTAGCACTTACTGGGTACCATTGTGGTGTACTCATGCTACTCTCTACACATGTTTGTTTTGTGTGCAGATCCATGTGCACCTTATCAGCCGCACTATCAGTGACTCAGGACAGTTTTGGAGACTTCAAGGTATATCTGCCGCATCCGCAGACCTCGGAGTCCCCTTCTACTCTTTCTCATGTCCATTATCTTCTGTATTTTTCCTTGTTAGACTCTGATGTATAGAGATACTAGATCTTTCCTTCTGTAGTTTGTGATTCACGATGTTCCGGGTTTTGGGATTTGTTGTGTATTTTTGAATAGTTGGTTAAATTTATATTTTTATTTCATTATTCCGTAAAATGTTAGGCTTACCTAGTTATAGAGATTAGGTGCCGTCACGACGTCACACAGAGGAAAAATTGGGTCGTGACAAGTTGGTATTAGAGCTCTAGGTTCATAGGTGTCGTGATTCACAAATCGGTTTATTAGAGTCTCGCGGATCGGTGCAGAGACATCCGTACTTATCTTCGGGAGGCTATGTAACTGTTAAGAACAATCATATTTCTTTGATTTCCTTGTCGTGCGAGTTATTGACATCAAAAATTCTAAAATTCTATTCTATTCTTTCTCACAGATGGTGAGGACCCGTACTGGGAGGACCGACGATCAGGCACCCGAGCCCCCTGTCAGAGCCATCAGAGGCCGGGGTCGGGGGTAGAGGACGACCATGCGGTGCAGCCCGAGCACCTGTGAGAGCTGTGTCAGAGGAGCCCCCAGCAGCTTCAGCCGGAGGGCCAGCACCGAAGATCTCTATTGCTACTCCAGCCCTCCAGGAGACTGTAGCTCAGTTCATGAGCATGTTCAGCACTCTAGCTCAAACTAGACTATTTCTGATAGCTCCCGCTATATGTCAGGCCGGGGGGCACAGACTCCCGCAGCCCGCACTCCTGACAGAGGGTCTAGGTTGATCAGGCCCTAGAGTATATTCCTATGCCCCTAGTGGCTCCGGTTCAACATGAGACCAGGGTAGCTACTTCTGAGGCAGAGCAGCTTAGACTTGAGAGGTACAAGAAGTACCACCCACCTACATTCAGCGGACTAGCTTCAGATGATGCTATGGGTTTTCTTGAGGAGTGTCATCGCATTGTAGAGATGAGTGGGGTTTCTTTCACCGCTTTCCAGCTGAAGGAAGAGGCATATCAGTGGTGGAGTGCCTATGAGCTGAGTAGTCCGGACAAGGCATCCTCACTCACTTGGACTCAGTTTTCAGAGATGTTCTTGCGTGAGTATGTTTGTCAGAGCCTCAGGGATGCTTGGCGTGCAGAGTTTGAGCAGCTGCATTAGGGTGCTATGACTGTGTTGGAGTATGCAGTTTGTTTCAGTGAGTTAGCTCGCCATGCACCGGCTCTGGTTGCAACAGTCAGAGAGAGGGTTCATTGCTTCATTGAGGGACTCCACCCTAGTATTCGGACCAGTATGGACAGGGAGTTGGAGATGGACATCACTTATCAGTAAGAAGTGAGCATTGCCAGGAGAGTGGAGGGCATGTTCACCCGGGATAGATAGGAGAGAGAGGCCAAGATGTCTCGAGAGACTAGTCATTATTCAGGAGTTCGTGCACCAGTAACATGCTATGGTAGGGGTTTTGTGAGTCGCCCTGTTCATTCAGCTCTTCCAGCAGCCAGCAGTTTTCCAGCTCCTCCTAGACCTAAGGAGCCCTATTATGCACCGCCATTATCCAGTATGCCTCCTACTCGAGGTGCTATTACCGGCCAGTCCAGCAGGCCAGGTCCGAGCCAGTCTCAGCTATCGCGTCCTCCAAGGGGTTATTTTGAGTGTGGTGACACTCATCACATGGTTAGAGATTTCCCCAGAGCCAGGAGGGTTGCACCTCCACAGACTTATCAGCCTCCACATGCTCCATCGGGTCCTCCGGCCATTCTTCCAGCCCCAACTGCCACCCCACCTCCTCAGCCAGCTCGAAGTGGAGGTCGGGGAGGTTGAGGTCTCCCTATAGGGGGAGGCCAAGCCAGATATTATGCACTTCCTGCTCGTACAGAGGCAGTTGCTTCTAATTCTATACTTACAGGTATTGTTCCAGTCTGTCATAGAGATACGCCGGTATTATTTGACCCAGGCTATACATATTCTTATGTGTCCTCTTATTTTGCCCCGTATTTGGGCATATCTCGGGATTCTTTGAGTTTCCCTATTTATGTATCTACTCCTGCGGGAGATTCTCTTGTTGTAGACCGCGTGTATCGGTCGTGTTTGATTGCTCTTAGTAGTTTTGAGACCAGAGCCGATTTATTATTGCTTAGCATGGTGGACTTTGATATTATTTTTGGCATGGACTGGTTGTCGCCCCATTATGCTATTCTTGATTGTCATGCTAAAACCGTGATGCTGGCTATGCCAGGTTTACTGTGATTAGAGTGGAGAGGTACCTTAGAGTATACTCCGAGCAGAGTTATTTCTTTTCTTAAAGCTCAACGAATGGTTGAGAAAGGGTGTGACGCGTATCTAGCTTATGTGAGAGATGTTAGTATTGATACCCCTATAGTTGAGTCAGTTCTAGTAGTGAGGGACTTTCCAAATGTGTTTCCAGCTAATCTTCCGGGCATGCCGCACGACAAAGATATTGATTTCGGTATTGATTTGTTGCCGGGCACTCAGCCTATCTCTATTCCTCCATATCGTATGGATCCTCCTGAATTGAAGGAGTTGAAAGAGCAGTTGCAAGAATTGCTTGATAAAGGCTTCATTGGGCCCAGTATGTCACCTTGGGGTGCTCCTGTCTTATTTGTGAAGAAGAAGTATGGTTCTATGCGGATGCGTATTGATTACTGCCAGTTGAACAAAGTCACAGTGAAGAACAGGTACCCATTGCCTCGTATTGATGACTTATTTGATCAGTTACAGGGTGCCAGAGTGTTTTCTAAGATTGACTTACGTTCAGGTTATCATCAGTTGAAGATTCGAGAGCCGGATATCCAGAAGACTGCTTTCAGGACCAGATATGGTCACTATGAGTTTCTTGTCATGTCATTTGGGTTGACCAATGCCCCAGCAACCTTTATGCATTTGATGCACAGTGTGTTCTGGCCTTATTTTGATTCCTTCGTCATTGTATTTATTGACGACATTCTGGTATATTCCCAGTCTCGGGAAGATCATGAGCAGCACCTGAGGATCGTGCTTCAGACTTTGAGGGAGAAGAGGTTGTATGCAAAATTTTCTAAGTGTGAATTCTGGCTTGATTCAGTGGCATTCTTGGGCCACATAGTGTCTTGTGATGGGATCAAGGTAGATCCGAAGAAGGTGGAGGCAGTGCAGAGTTGGCCTAGACCGTCATCAGCTATGGAGATCCGTAGTTTTCTTGGTTTGGCGGGGTATTACCGTCGCTTTGTAGAGGGATTTTCATCTATTGCAGCACTTATGACCAGGCTAATCCAGAAGGGTTCTCCGTTCAGGTGGACCAAGGAGTGTGAGGAGAGCTTTCAGAAGCTCAAGACAACTTTGACTACAACCCCAGTATTAGTATTGCCTACAGGTTCGGGGTCCTACACTGTCTATTGTGATGCATCGCGGATTGATCTCGACGCGGTGTTGATGCAGGACGGTAGGGTGATTGCCTACGCGTCCAGACAATTGAAGGTGTAGGAAAAGAACTATCTTGTCCACTACCTTGAGTTAGCAGCTATTGTTCATGCCTTGAAGATATGGCGACATTATTTGTACGGTGTTCCTTGTGAGATTTACACCGATCATCGGAGTTTGCAGCATCTGTTTAAGCAGAAAGATCTTAACTTACGTCAGCGGAGGTGGTTGGAGCTGCTTAAGGATTATGATATCATTATTTTGTACCACCCTGGAAAGGCCAATGTGGTGGCCGATGCTTTGAGTCGCTGGGAAGAGAGTTTGGGGAGTTTAGCATATCTATCAGCAGCAGAGAGACCATTGGTGTTGGATGTTCAGGCCTTGGCCAGCCAATTTGTGAGATTGGATATTTCTGAGCCGAGTCGAGTATTGGCTTGTGTGGTCTCTCGGTCTTCTCTTTATGATCGTATCAGGGAGCGTCAGTATGATGACCCCCATTTGCTTGTCCTTAAGGACACAGTCCAGCACGGTGATGCTAAGGAGGTCACTATTGGAGATAATGGTGCATTGAGGATGCAGGGCAAAATATGTGTTCCCAATGTAGATGGTTTGCGTGAGTTAATTCTTCAGAAGACTCACAGCCCGCGGTACTCCATTCATCCGGGTGCCGCGAAGATGTATCAGGACCTGAGGCAACATTATTAGTGGAGGAGGATGAAGAAAGACATAGTAGAGTATGTAGCTAAATCTCTAAATTGCCAGCAGGTGAAGTATGAGCATCAGCGACTGGGAGGGTTGCTTCAGAAGATAGAGATTCCGGAGTGGAAATGGGAGCGGATCACTATAGACTTCGTTGTTGGTCTCCACGGACTCAGCGGAAGTTTGATGCAGTTTGGGTGATTGTGGATAGGCTAACCAAGTTGTCTCATTTTATTCCTATGATGACTACCTATTCTTCCGAGCAGCTAGCTCGAATCTACATTCGTGAGATCGTCAGGCTTCATGGCATACCGGTATCTATTATCTCTTACCGGGGTACGCAGTTTACATCACGGTTCTGGAGAGCTATACATCATGAGTTGGGTACTAGGGTTGAGTTGAGCACAGCATCTCACCCTCAGACGGACGGGCAGACCGAGCCCACTATTCAGATATTAGAGGATATGCTCCGTGCGTGTGTGATAGATTTTGGGGGTGCTTGGGACCAGTTCTTGCCACTTGCGGAGTTTGCTTACAACAACAGTTATCAGTCCAGCATTCAGATGGCACCATATGAGGCTCTGTACGGTAGGCGGTGTTGGTCCCCAGTGGGTTGGTTCGAGCCCGGCGAGGCCAGATTATTGGGTACGTACTTGGTTCAGGATGCCTTGGAAAAGGTGAAGGTGATTCAAGATAGACTTTGCACAGCCCAGTCCAGACAGAAGAGTTATGCGGACCGAAAGGTTAGCGATGTGGCATTCATGGTTGGAGAGTGAGTCTTGCTACGGGTTTCTCCTATGAAGGGCATTATGAGGTTTGGAAAGAAAGGCAAGCTGAGCCCAAGGTTCATTGGTCCATTTGAGGTGTTACGTCGACTTGGGGAGGTTGCTTATGAGCTCGCCCTGCCTCCCAGACTAGCAAGAGTTCATCCGGTATTCCATGTTTCTATGCTCCGGATGTATCACGGCGATCCGTCCCATGTGTTGGATTTTAGCTCAGTTCAGTTGGACAGGGATCTATCTTATGTTGAGGAGCCAGTGGCTATTTTAGACAGGCAGGTCAGAAAGTTAAGGTCAAAGAACATTACTTGTGAATGTTCATTGGAGGGGACAGCCGATCGAGGAGGCGAGTTGGGAGACCGAGCAGGATATGCACAGCCGTTATCCTCATCTTTTCACCACTTCAGGTATGTCTCTATGCTCGTTCGAGGACGAACAATTGTTTTAAGAGGGGGAGGATGTAACGACCCGGTCGGTCGTTTTTAGAGTTAGAGCCCCGAACCCCTATTAACTACTTTCCCCATATCTATTTCTGCTATTGTGACTTGCCAGGATGATTGGTTTTGAGTTTCGGAGTGTTTTGGGACACAGTCCCTAAATGAGAGCTTAAGCCTTAGGATTTGGACCGTAGTCGAAACTGTGTGAAGACGACTTTGGAATGGAATTTCATCGGTTCCGTTAGCTCCGTTAGGTGATTTTGGGTTTGGGGGCATGTCTGGATTGTGTTTTGGAGGTCCGTAGCTCATTTAGGCTTGAAATGGCGAAAGTCAAATTTTTGGAGTTTTGGACCGGTAGTGAAATTTTTTATATCGGGGTTGATTTCCGATTCCGGAAGTTGGAGTAGGTCCGTAATGTTGATTATGACTTGTGCGCAAAATTTAAGGTCAATCGGACGTGATTTGATAGGTTTCGGCATCGGTTGTAGAATTTTGAAGTTTCAAGTTCTTTAAGTTTGAATTGGAGGGTGATTCGTGATTTTAGCGTTGTTTGATGTGATTTGAGAGCTCAACTAAGTTTGTATGGTGTTTTAGGATTGGTTGGTATATTTGGTCGAGGTCCCGGGGGCCTCAAGTGAGTTTCGGACGCCCAACAGATCGATTTTTGGACTTAGGAGGTTGCTGAAGTTTTCTGGTGTCTGAGTTCTGGTTTCCTTATACGCGATCGCGTGGGGTGATCCGCGATCACGTAGGCTTAGCTGGGCATAGGATGGAATTGTTCTTTGTGCTCGCGGACATGGGCATGCGAACGTGTAGTGATGTGAGGTGGTGGTTCGCGAACGCAGAGACAAGGTCGCGATCGCGTAGGGTTAAGTGTACCAAAGCTGGACCACGCGCTTTGCTCATCAAGAACGTGTGTGAATGTTCGCGATCGCGCGAGTAGGGGAGCCAGAGCATCGCATTTGCATGGTGTTTTAAGCGATCGCGTAGAGTAATTTCTGGGGCAGCAAAGTTTTTCTTCGCGATCGTGAGGCTATTTTCGCGATCGCGATTAAGGAATCGCTCGGCAGTGTTAAAGTTTCCAAAAAATGGGAGTTTTTCCATTTTACCAAAAACTTGAGATAGGGAGCTCGGATTTGAACGAGATTTTGAGGGATTTTCAGAGATATCGATTGGGTAACGATTCTTAACTCCTTTATGGTTATATCCCACTAATCTATCACTAATTTTCTCTTTGATTTCGGATTGTGGGGTTGAAATTGGGAACACAATTTGGAAGAACTTCTTCAACAAAGATTTCGAGTTTTGAAGGGGATTTGTGGTCGGATTTGAGAAATTTTTATATGGTTAGACTCGTGAGTGAATGGGTGTTCGTATTTTTGTGACTTTTACCCGATTCCGAGATGTGGGCCCCACGGGCGATTTTTGAGTTAATTTCAAAATTTTGTTAAAATGTTAATTTTATTAATTAGATGAGTCTATTATGGTTGTATTTATGATATGTAATTGCTTTTGGTTAGATTTGGGCCATTCGGAGCCGGATATTCGTGAAAAAGGCATTGTGACCGATTGATTGAGCTTGGTTCGAGGTAAGTGGCTTGTCTAACCTTGTGTTATGGACTTTTTTCTTAGGATGTTTGATATTAATTGATCTGTGGGCGCCGTGTACGTGAGGTGACGAGTACATACAAGGGTTATTATGGCAAAAATCCCGTCTTACCTTTCTAAATCACAAACCGTTTTCCCTTTAAATTGTACTAATACGTTTAATTGTTTGGCTTAGATTAGAGAAGCAAGCTTACGTATTTTAACTGCCTATTTGACATTCTGTGCACCATGCTTAGTTAAGTCCCTACTTTCCTTATCTGTGTTCTGTATAAACTGTATAACTCGATGCCTTACCTTCCATTTCATCTTGCGTTGAATATTTAAATTGGGGCTACGAACGTATTCCGGGATATCCCCCTGACTTGCATATTTATTTTGGGACTACGGAATTTGGGGTGCAAATTTAGATACGGGTGCGAGTATGATAATCGGCTAAAGGTAATTTAAATATCTAAAAATAAAATTATAAAAATATGCCTACATTACGAGGCATTAAGTGAAACTTATATGGTGCTTGTAGAGAAAGTTTCTCTTTTATTCTTAAATTTACCCTTATTATAAAACAATAAAAGAAGAAGAAGAGTATTGCATAGAAAAGTAGAGAGAGGAGATTCTTATTGATTTGAGATCAATTACAATAGAATAGAACTCATCTATTTATAGGAAAAGAGTGACTTAGCCACCAAGTAACAAACCCTTAAATCTCTCTAAAATATAGACATTTACTATAAATAAAATACTATTTATAACACTCCCTCTTGAATGTCTATTCACCAAATAATGTACCTAATTAAAACCTTAACTAAAATAAAATCGAGTGAAAAACAATTCTAGTGAAGGAAAAAGAGTATACATATCTAACAATATACATTTTGGTTGCCTCGTTAAAAACCTTACAAGGAAACCTAGTGGGACAAAATCTTATAAGGAAAAAAAAAGAGTACAACGCGTATTAACTCTCCCTGATGAGACAATCAATTCACATCTTTGAGCCTTCGCATTTCAATCTTGTGCAGTATCTTTAAAAAATCGTTGGTAGAGATTTGATAAACAAATCAGCCATATTAACTTGAATAAATATGATGTACCTTGAAATCATCATTCTTGATAGATATATAATATCTTCATATAATGTCGTGGAATGGCCTTTTCAATATCTCTATAGAGATTCTCGCTATCATATTATCATACTTATAGTTATAGCAAGATACATATGTGCACAAATTACACTTAGGAGCACAAATTACACTTAGGAATTAGGAGGTAGTACTTCAGGACCAAGAATTGTATATGCTTTAAGCAATTTAAATCTTTCAGGAATTGTCATATAAGTTAAGTCATATAAGCCATATGAATGGACTTTAGATACATATCAAGTTTTCATGTCATGATAGGCATATAAGATAGATAAAAGTGATTTCACACTCTGTTGATTTTATACTTTCAAGTGTTTGAACTGTAGGCCCAAAACTTCATGTCTTTCATATGGATCAATTCTACTTGAATTATTTCTCCAGACTTAAGATCCTCATATATATATATATTTAGCGTTATCATAGGTGTAGTCGACGAACGCTTTATATTGGTTCCAATATTTTTTTCATAAATACATAACATAAAGAGCTCTTCCTTCATATTTTCATGTACCTGAACCTCTCCTGAGATTTTATGAAGTGTTATGTCATGCGATCTTCTAGATCACTTGCCTCCTTATTATGATCATTTTGATCATTTGCTCATCTTCTTCATTAAGAATTTTATTTGACACTGATTTGTCTATACTCTTTAAGCGTACCATAGACTTTGTCCTTCTAGGACTTATTCTAATATGAGTTTTTGCAGTAGGAATATAGTTACTATCTTTGGATCAGCAAATGCATCTGGCATGCTTTGCAATATATTGCAGATGAATTATCTTTTTGTGAACTTCAAGTTCATATTATCTTATTCAAGGATCTAAATGTAGAAATAATAATTCATTCCACGTAATTTTCTCAACTCTTTATCCTTTCTCTCCCTCATGTTAGAAAACCTAACTTGCTTCCTCAACTTTGAAAATCCATATTTGTGCGTTGTGGTGTTAATCAAAATATACATCGCACATCAATAATAATAAGATAGAATTATTTGATTCCTGACCCTGAACCACTTCGCACATCAATAATAATAAGATAGAATTATTTGATTCCTGACCCTGAACCACTTGTGAGGGGAGAATGTAATATACTTTCGTATATAACGTATATCAAACTGATATAGATAACTTTGTTCTCATAAGTAATAATTTAGCTATTAAGTAGAGGCACTCAATAAATCTTTTTGCTAAACCAACTATGATATAAACCAACTTATCAAGATGAACTATCTTGAATAAAAAGTCTGGAATATGCACTGAATTAAATTATTGAGCAAGTTATCTGACAAATACCATATTGCAAGTTAATAATAATTGCACATGTAATCATCTCATAGATGTATCTTATGTGGTATACATGACAGGTGAATAGGCCCATATTCACCTTTGATATTTCCAGCATTCATGGGACTCAATCCCAATTTTAGTTGGTCTATTAATTAATGAGAACAAGCAACATAAAAGAATTCGTAAAGAACTTTCTAGTTCTTTAATATTTACCCATGTGAATTCTCTTTTATTTTTACATATCATACTTAAATTAATATGGCTAAACCAATTATACCAATTGAATAAATTATCAATATTGATAAACTTCAGGTTTATGCCATGACATGTGCAATTATCAATAAACTCCAAGTTTATTATGATATGAGTGTTTATATCAATAAACTTCTACTTTATTGTGACATTCTCTTATTTGTGTAGTACAAACTGAAAAATAAAGCGGGTAGTTTTTCACATATATATTACCCCACTACAAGTTGTAGTAATAGAAGATATTAAATCTTTCATTTATTTATAGTCTCAATATAACCAATCGCTTTCGAGAATACTTTAGAAACTCAATAAGTTTCTTTAGGACTTACTACGACACAGTACCTTATTGATAATCAATTTTATTTCTCCAAAATAATATAATTGGCTCTTCGAGAGCTCTCAATTAATTTTGTACTACCATATATTCATCAACATCCATATAGTGAATATCTCTTTCAAGGAGAAAGTTATATAATTATGGTCATGGTCAAAATCATTATAGACAAGATATGTTACTTCTATTACTTTTTCCCTGTAATAATCACATTGCCATAATATTTTGGCATAATCACATAGGTACGTGATCAATGATATGTCATAATAATGAAATTATTTTCTTACTTCATCTCAAACCTTTTTCTAGAGGTTAGTGTGGTATATCCACTACTACTAGCACGTTCATATTCTTTCAAGAATGAATATGTATTCATAAACTACATGTTGTCACATTCACATCATGAATGGACCATAATCATCTATATGTGCTTTACAAAATCCCATGTCAAATTGATGACAAATATTACTTTCACAGAGTGAATGATTATTTTGAGAATCCTTATTGTTCTCATTACCACAATAATGACGATTATAATTTCGTCTATTGCCACGTCCACATCCACATCCATTGATACCTTCATGGTAATAATTTTATCTTCTTTCAGACTTATCACATACTACTACCACATTCTCTTTAGGGAACGAGAATGAAGCAAATTCAATGGGACGGGTTTCTACTTCTTGTGCTCACAATCATACATGAATTTGATCATGACAAGACATAGAAATTTTACCACTTCGGGTGGTTATAATTTCTTACAAACTCCATTAGAGTTATAATCAAAATTTATTGTCTTTGCTTGTATTTAAAATCAAATTATAGAATTTTAAGAATTTAAAAGAGAAAAATAAGGCAAAATACTTACCTTAAATCCAGAATTTCATGGAACAATTGACAATCATGATGCTCAATATTATGTACAAGTTGAGCATAATGCCCGTATCTCAAAGCCTGATGACCAAAGCAAATGCCTCTACTCAATTGGTTAGAGTCTCGTGCTAATAACATGTTATAAAACAATAAAAAAAGAAGAAGAGTATTGCAGAGAAAAGTAGAGAGAGGAAATTCTTATTGATTTGAGATCAATTACAATGGAATAGAACTAATCTATTTACAGGGAAAGAGCGATTTAGTCATCAAGTAGCAAACCCTAAAATCTCTCTAAAATATAGACATTCACTATAAATAAAATATTATTTATAATACCCTAACTTTTATTTTAATTTTAGAAATTATTATACCTGCCTCGAATTTCTTTTTTGATCAAAATACTCAAAATTCATTGATCAGATCCGGTGTAAATCCCACATCCATATCGTATTGACACGGGTGCAATATCAAAAATAAACAGTCCGAGCAACTTAGACAAGCACAAAATCAAAAATCAATTAATAGAACTCTCGTTTAAGTGTGCGAGATTAATCAAATCAGAGTCTTCAAAGAGGCAAACAAGTGGGTATGAGTTGAGAATTCAGATTGCAGTGTCAATTTTGAATCTCAATGATCACAAATTCACAATTTAAATTGTGATGTCATCACCTCGTATCCTAGAACTAGAAGTGACCAAGAGACCATTGTGATTTGTGCTGTTATATCCGGTTTTCCCTACAATCAAATTAGGAATTTAATATGGGCCTAAAGGCAGCAGAGGCAGATCATTCTCTAAATGCAATCTACACTGTATAGCCAACCTCTAAAATAATAGTCAATTTTTTTGTGTATATATATATATATATATAATGTGTGTGTATATTATATATAATTAGTGTATATTTTTTATATAATATTTGTCTAATGAGTATAATTATTTTCGGTCAACTGACCATATGGTAAAGATAGCACGGGTTAGCCAGTTTTCGGACTGGTAATTGAAAAATAGCCAGCGTTTGCAAAGTCATTAAAAAATAGCCACTATTTTGCTGCAACACGGAAAGTTCCAGCATAATATACTGGAGATTGGTGCACTTGTGTATGAAGTTCCAGCATATTATGTTGGAATTCCAACACACAGAAAGTTCCAACGTAATATACTGGAAATTGGAGCACCTGTGTATGAACTTCCAGCATATTATATTGGACTGGTATATTATGCTGGAACTCCAGTATATTATGCTAGAACTCCAGTATATTATGCTGGAAAATCACATGTAAAAAATTCGAACTCCAGTATATTATGCTGAAATATTTTTCGGATTTTGAACATTATTTTCATTCAGATTTATCTTTACATGAAAAGTGGCTAAATTTCGATTACTTTTGAAACTGTGGCTATTTTTCAATTAGCACTTGTAAATTTAGCTATTTTTGAATTTTACCCGGCCATATGTGTTAAAAGCCCATCTCTAAACCCAAAAGAGCAATCCATAACGAGGCCCAGTTGCTTCTATTCATCTTCACCAGTCCAACCCAGTTCGTCATAAGCGATTGCTGCGAAGCACCAGATCATGAATCGTTGAGAGTTGAGACTTCAAAAGGGTGATAGATTTGATAGTTACATCATAATCCTCGTCACTTGTACAGCCAAGGTTGTTTTTAGTTCCTCGGCCTTGACAAAGTTGTCTTAGTCTGGTGTTATAATCTTCTACAGCTGCCATTAACACTAAAATTTTGTTTCCAGTTTGGCTTTATCATCCACCGTTTATAGTATAGTTTCAGAAATCTTGGGAAGCTGAGGTATATTTTTTTTAATTCCCTTTACCGTTGCTTTTCCTGAACTTTTTTGCAGAGTCTTTAATGTTCTCTTTTTGGCATTCTTAATTGGTGAAAAATCTGATCTTTTGATTAATGGGTATTTTGCTAATGTGATGGGATTTGTAGTGTTTGCACTGAGATTTGACTATGGGTAATGCTTCTTCAATGTTAACTCAATATGATATTGAAGATGTCCAGGAGCACTGCGACCATCTGTGCAAGTCTCTTATTCATCTACTGAATCTATTGGCCTTAAAAGACAAATTATTTAGTATTATATGAAGTTGTCCCTAATACAGCAGAATGGATATAGAGGATTCATATAGCCGACCCCAATTAGGATAGTAGTAGTAGTTGCTGTAGTTGTCTTTTTTGCCATTACTTACTAACTAGTACACATACCCGCACGATGCACGGATCATTTCAATATAAAAAAGAGCGGAGAGAATTAATAAAAATAGACGTATATTGCATACTAAATATATCGACCACATTGAAAAGAATTAAGCCAAAAAATAAATAAATGAATTTCATCGAGTTGTCTGTATAAAATTGTTGCTAGAGAAGAAGAACAATAACATCAAAATTTTGAATTGCTTCATCCATTGAAAAACCAGCTAACTTATTTAGCTTTGCTAGTATCTCCAACGGCTTGTCACTTCTTTCATTGTTCTATATTTTTTTTGTTGATATCTAGTGTCCCATAAAATACAGTTACTCAGCAGGAAATAGTTTCATTGTATGAAAGGTTCTGCCAACTTGATAGGAATTCAAAGGGTTTTATCTGTGCTGACGAGTTCCTTTCGGTACCGGAGTTTGCAATGAATCCACTCTCTCAGGTTTGGGAATAAGTTTCTGTTTTTGTGTTCAATTGTGGTTTTGTATGTATTATGATCTTAGGATATGCAACAACAACAACAACAACAACAACCCAGTATAATCCCACTAGTGGGGTCTGGGGAGAGTAGTGTGTACGCAGACCTTACCTCTACCCTGGGATAGAGAGGATGTTTCCGATAGACCCTCGGCTCCCTCCCTCCAAAAACTCCCCACCTTGCTCTTGGGGTGACTCGAACTCACAACCTCTTGGTTGGATCTTAGGATATGCTTGTTCTCTAATTTGTATGCTCTGTATGTTTGATATAATTGCTTGGCTCTTTCCAGAGATTACTTAAGATGGTGGACGGCTTGAATTTCAAGGACTTCGTGGAATTTTTGTCAACTTTCAGTGCAAAAGCGAGCATGCAACAGAAAATTGAACGTTGGTTATTAAGCTGATCCTTAATATGCTATATTTTGTAACTTCAGGAAGATGCTTTGATATCAAGAATCTTTAGCTTTTTAAAACATCATTCACTTTTAGTTACACCTGATATTTGTGAATTAATCAACGTGCCGAGGACTTTTTGCTAAGAGTACGGTTTATCTCATTTATTATATTTCCCAAAATGAAAATGTTTAATAAGTTCATCATTGCTAGAATTTTAAAGCACACTTCTCATTAACAACAACATGATCTATCTGGACTAATAAATGTCTGTCTGTTAGTCGTTGTAGAATCTGGTTGTGTTAGGGGATCTAGGAGTGGTGTTATGTCGGCCATATTGAAAAAATCCATCACAATGAAAAGCAAGAATTTAAGGATTCAACCAATAGATCAAGTTTATGTTACAAGAAGTGCAACATAATTTTCACTGCCTTTTGCAGTCTTCTCACCACTTCACTTACTTGATCAACTGCTTTTATGTCTCAGTTATCTTCAAAGTATATGATTCTGACTGCAATGGGAAAGTGACCTTCGATAACATAATAGAAGTGCTTCATGATTTAACTGGATCATTCATTTCAGACAAGCAAAGAGAGGTATTCTTTACATGCTTTCTTCTCCCCCTCTTTCAACTGACTAGTGACTCTTCGGAATAATGCTTCCCATGGAGATAATCTCACATCTTTATTCTGAGCCAATAGGATTTATGGTGTAGAGTTGGAATGACCTAGGTCTACTGATCACAAAGGTCCAAAATTCTTTGCATTAAAGAAGTAGGTTTAGCTTTATAAATGTGGAGGGTGAAGCCTATGATGGCCGATTTGGTTGGTTTGGAATATATAATTGAGAGTGAAGAACCTTTATGGCTTACAAAGCTCATTGACAACAATTTTCCGACCTGTTAAGTAAAATAGGTTGGATTAATTGTAGTTCAAGGAACAAAAGCTGTAAGAGAGTTTTCCTTCTAAATGATCAGTTATGTGATACATAGGCAATTATTTGCTTCAGTTTCTGGAAATAGGAGAAATATATTTGACTCCATTCAGCCTCATAAATGATATGTAATGGCAATCCTAAATTAGATGCCTAGCATATGCTAAAAAGATGTGTCCACATTTTCTAATCATTCTATTTCTTTTCAGCGTGTAAGTGCCTTTCGATTTTAAAGTTGTGGTAATTTACTACAATATATTGCTACGATTTGGTTAACTTTAAGTGATTGGCATCATTCTAAAAATGAAATGCCTATTGGCTCTCCATCTATCTCTGTTTTTAGTTTCAACTCTCAGCATTTAGTTTTGCTGGAATGGGTATAACTGCAGATAATGTTCTTTCGATATCTCGCAACTCATGACGTGTCTCTTGAGGGATATTAAACTATGGTTGAAGTTTTAAAATGATTATAACTCTTTCAAAAGAGGAAAAGATATTTAAAGCACTTCTAAAGAAGAACAAGGAATATCACTTCAGTAAATTCTTTACCATTGACAGTTCAATGTCTTTTTTGGACTTTCTTGCTTCTATATGATTATTCGAAGCCCCCAACGTACAATTTGTATTTTTGTTTCAGTGCTTTGGTCTCTTCTTCGTCTCCTTACTACACATCTTTGTTAAGATAAAGGCACTAAAACGATCTTAATGGACTGTTTAGTTTCTGTTTTACATGTTTTGGTGACTCACTGTCTTACTGGGGTTTTGACTTGTTAGAAGGTCTAGCTTTTGTCTTAAAAGAATCTACCCACAATGAGCAACTCTGAGTTATAGGGAGTTCTTTATTTTTCTTTTTTGATTTATCAAGTGATGAAGTGGGAAGATTAAATGGATCAATTTTTTGGGTAACGTAGCTTTCCTCTAGATGTACTTGTTTGTTGGTTACTTCATCATAGATTTGCTATAGCTTTTAGCTGACTGATCGGTGCATTTACATTGCTTTATGTCCATTAATACTAGGACGTCTAGGACGTCTTTTTATTTCCCTTTTTGGCTAGATAATTTTAGTAAGTATCTTAATATCCTTTCCGAATTAAAATTCTTTTATTTTCTGCATTTCATTTGAATTTCATAACTGGGACTTTTTTTATTTTGTGGTAATTCAGCAAATTCTTTAACCATGTGTGATTTGTTTTGTAGGAAGTGCTTAACCAAGTTTTGCATGAGGCTGGCTATACAAGGGACTCCTTATTGCTCTTGGATGATTTCATCCAGGTTTGTCAGTCCTCAATGAATTAGGATCAATAGGAGCATAGGTGGTTTGGAACAACTTCTTTCCATTTTAAAGTGTCGTTAATTTAGTATCTTACTATATATCCTTTAACATAACCACATGCAGATCTTATGGAAAACTTGTTATCGTTTCTATTACTAAATCCGACTGGAGTGTTAAGTTTCTTTTGACCCCCTCTCCCATTTTAGAAGTTCAAGGATATAAAGCAATGCCCCAGACTCCACTTGTGGGGTTACGCTGGGTTTGTTTGTTGTTGTTGTTGTTGTAAGGATATAAAGCAATGGAACATAGTTTAAGGGGGGAAGTTGCCACAAAAAAATATTGAAGGGTCTTTGCTCAGTAGCCCTCTCCTTATTATTGATATAACTGTGATTGATGATCTATGAAACTATATACTGATGATTCTTTATTTCCTTCTCAGCAATCAATGTTCTGTTGCATATTTTTCTAAACATGTGCTAGCTTTTATTTTCAGATACTGGACAACCCAGGCTTGAAGATGGAGGTGGAAGTTCCAATCGACTAGCTAAGCCAGCAGTTATCTATACTAGAATTTAGATGTATCTTTGTAGAAGCACATGCTCGTGTTATTCTATCTTCTTTCTTCAATTTGGTGACCTGAGCTTTTGCTCTTCTTTTTGTCTTTCTTTCTATGTGTTCCTTCCTTTGGGCGGTGGGGATTGGGGCCATCGGCGATGTAGGTGATGGGATGCTGGAAATGGGAACCGCCATGAACGGAAACAGAGTAAGCACGTATGTTTGTAACTGTATTTCAGCTTATTCATAAGTTATTTCGTGCTTAATGCCAATGTTCTCTCTTTCTGTCCAACTATTTATGTTTGCTTCTATTTCTAATCGTCGTGTTCAGACTGTTATATAAAAGAGAAAAGTTGATTGGCTGTGACACACTGAAGCTCGTTGAGTACTTCACTTTGAGATTGATCTTAAGCTGACTTTATTCTCTTACGCACAGATGCTTGAAAAAGCTCCTGTATTAGTTCAAAGATTTGTAGAAAAGGATTCTGCAAAATTTCTCATTAATTAAGGGTTTCAAAGAAAGCTTGTAGTTTAGGTTTTGTACAAGTTTGGAACTCTCTATATAAGGGGCTACCATGCAATGGCCTTCTCTAATAGAGCCCACAAGTGGGGACTGGGGAGGATGGATGGTCACAGACCTTACCTCCTACTTTGTACGAGGTAGAGAGGCTGTTTCCGATAATATCTTCAAATGGCTGAATGAAAAAATACGTATATATGTAGAAGTGTTCTTTAAATTATGCTTGTTCTTTTGCAGAAGCAGATCCTGAACTTACAATTAGCGAATTTCGACTATGACAGTTTAATATATACTACTATGTAAATAGTATCAAAACTTTCCTACATATACATACATGATCCAAGTCAAAAACAGTGGGTTGTAAAAATTTCTGTAAATATGGAAAGGCCAGATTTTAATTAATTTCTTCAGTCCAAGCTGAATGTCTCCCACCACCTTCAGCATGCTTATTCAAGTTTACTTCAAACAAGATTCATTGTAATAAGGGAGAACCTAGATTAGCTATTTCGTCATCTCTCTTCTTCTCTTCTACTTGTATATAAACACATACAATGTAACCATACGATAAGTGTGTGAAATACATCAAGCATTATATATATTGTCTTCTTGATCTTGGCTTTATACACGAGAAGTAACAACTTGTTCGGATGGTTGTTATGTATCGATTCATAAATGTATCGTATAGTATTGTATTGTACTGTATCGTTTTGATATATACAATATTTTGATAGATTGTGTTATTTATCGTCGTTTAATGATGTCATGCACTAACAATATGAAGAATAAACTTGTAATATTATAAAGAAAAAGTAAGCTATGAGAACTCTACAAATATTGCATTGATCCCAAAGACTGCAGTACCTGAAAATGCAAGCCAATATAGGCCTATAGCTTGTTGCAATGTCCTATGTAAGGGTATATCAAGGCTGATCTGCAATAGACTTGAAGATGTTATAAGTGTAATTATGGCTGACAATCAGTCTGCCTTTGTACAAGGTAGATCCATGGTGCATAATGTTCTGATTTGTCATGAATTATTGAGACATTATAGGAGAAAGACTACACCAAGATGCCTGATAAAGATTGACCTCAGGAAAGCCCATGACACGGTTAGCTGGGAGTTCCTGGAGGAAGTACTAAAGGGATATGGATTTCCTAATAGATTTATACAGACCCGTGTGACCTCTCCAACCTTTACTATCGAAGTAAATGGGGACTTTGAAGGAAAAAGAGGACTTAGACAGGGGGATCCTATGTGGATCCTATGTCTCCCCTCCTGTATGTCCTTGTTATGGAATACTTGTCAAGAGTTCTAAAATGCATGTGTGCCCTTCTGGACTTTGCATTTCATCCTATGTGCAAACAAGTAAAACTCATATTTGATATTTGCAGATGATCTCATGATCTGCAAAGCAAGCACTAGTTCTGTTAAAAGAGTTATGGAGGCCCTAGCTCATTTTAGTGATGTTTCTGGGCTGGTTGCTAATATGGACAAATCAAGCATCTTCATGGCTGGGATTGATGACCAAACTATGGATCAACTGCTTGACGTAACTCGATTTCCCACTGGGTACTTTTCCCATTAAATATCTTGGTCTGCCTCTTTCATCCAAGAAGTGGAATAAGTTGGAATGTCAGCAATGAGTGGATAAAATCACTAACAAGATCACCACTGTTTATTCAAAAAAGTTGTCCTATGCACGAAGACTTCAGGTCATATTAGCAGTCTTATTTTCCATTCATAGTATCTGGGGGTATGCTTTCATCTTGCCCCAAAGTATTCTCAAAAGAAGTTGATAGGAAATGCAGGGAATATTTGTGGGGCAGTACATAAGAGAAAAAAATTATCATTAGTCGCATGGGAGAAAGTTTGTAGGCCAAAAAAAATATGGGGGGCTGAATATCAAGAATTGTAGAAGTTGGAATATGTCATCTGTTGGTAAGTTGCTATGACAATTAGCTGAGAAGGACTCTTTGTGGGTGAAGTGGGTGCATGGCTTCTACATGAAAACTGACACTAACATTTGGACTCATAAACTTCCTCAAGACTGCAGTTGATATTGGAAGAAGGTAAATGCACTGAAGGAAATCATGCAAGGTTGGTATACCCAGGGCGGATACGATTTGAAACTAGATGGGTAATACTCTATCACTAGCAGCTATAATGCACTGGTGGGGCAGCATAGAAGACTGAAGATTGCAGAGCAAATCTGGACTACACTAGCTCAACCAAAACACATGTTCGTGGTTTGGCTAGCTGTATACGGCAGACTGTTTACCAATGCCAGATTGAGACACCTTCATATCCCAGTGGCAGATGACACATGTTGTCTTTGCGCCAGCCAAGATGTGGAGACCCCGCGCTACACTTATTTGCAGAATGTGATTGGATAGGAGAGGTGCGAGAAGGTATCCAACAATGAACAAGGATCACTATATGATAAGGAGAAGTTCACAAGGTGCTTGAAGGAATGAAGAGAAGGCAATGGAAACAATTCCAAAAGGAGCAAATTGCAGCAATCTGGGAGCAGTGGCATACCATGTATGGAGAGCAAGGAACTAGAAGATATTTAGGGGAACAATTGGAAATACTGATATAGTGTTGGCGCAAATTAAAAGAGAGGTTGTAGAATAGAAATACTCTAGAACTCTAGGAAAGCTAGTAGTTGTCATAGTTTAATACACATATTACTTTGTACTTAGCTGATACATGGTTGTCGGAGGCCTGCTCTTCCTGGCTTTGGAGGATGGGTGCTCTTTAGGTGTATGGTTTTGTGAGTTAATGGTATTATTTACATATTTACCAACAAAAAAAAAGGTAAGCTATGAGGTATAATTATCATAGAAAAAGGTAGGATAAAAGGCAAAGTAAGATTATTTAAGGTAGGGTAGATGAGAGAAAAAATAAGGTAACGACGCGACCCGTCAATTCGGCCGTTCTGTAAAGTGATACTTTTTGTCATTATGTAACAACGAATATAACGATAAAATACAATAAAATTTAAGTAACAATCAAAACAAATATTGTATTTAAAATACAATACAATACGACAGATAAAAAGTATATGTTTCAAAACAAACATAAGTTCCAAGAAAAATAATGCGCTTGACTTGCAAAACCTAGTACTTAGAAAACTTAAGATAAAATTTGACATCACTAAAACTGGAAAAGGAAAATCACATAAAAAGGGGGTCTTAATGCACTAACGGAACGAGCAGAATAGAAAATTACAGACAACACAAGCAAATGAAAGAGACATATATAGCTAAAACACTAGCCAGATTCTTCATTCGTTTCCACTTCCATTGTTACCATTTTTCTTAGCATCACCATTAATAAAAGCTTCTTCGTCATCGCTGCTACTTTGCTCTCCATAAATCTTACCATCGTCGTCACTATCATCATCATCACTACTGTCATCATCATCGTCGTCGTCGTCTTCTTCTTCTTCTTCGTCTTCATCTTCACCATTATCTTTCTCATTATCATCGTCTTCTTTATCATTATCATCATCATCTCCACGTCCGTTATTAGAAGTCTCTCCTTCATCATCACTAGATGTCATTTCGCCATATATCTTTCCATTCCATTCTCCACTATAATCGCTACTCTCTTCAGAATCGTCGTCTTCTTTATCTTCATCTTCATTACCCTCGTCCTTCATTTCAGGCTCTAGTGCTGTAGATGTATAATGCTCAACAAGAGGAAACCTACAACAATATATGTGACTGAACATGAAGGGAATATTTCTACCTAAATAATTAAATTGAATAAAGAAATTACTAAAAACCAATATGTACCTCCTCGTCATTCCAATCAGATTTAGTAACGAGCAAAGCCATTCAGTCTGGAAAAACAAAATCATATATGATTAACACATCTACACATGAGAGAAGCAGGATAGTGTTAAGAAAAGAAAAACTTAACAGTTTTAATACATCAACAGTTAGTATATATAAATGAAACCGTTGTGAATTAAGTATTTGATACAAAACCAAGCCAAACTCAACGTGGAAGCCGGAAAACATCATCAAATTAAGAAACACAAACTAGTATCTATACAATTTTAGGTTTGGCATCACTGAAACTTAACCCTAAAAGAGTAGTAGGGTGCACAAAGCATCCCGCATTCACGCAGGATCCAGGAAGGGCCGTATCAAGGGTGTATGTAGACAACAACAACAACAAACAACTAACAACAAACCCGGTGTAATCCTATAAGTGGGATCTGGGGTTAATGTGTACATAGACCTTACTCCTACTTTGTAATGATAGAGAGGTTATTTCCGAATGACCCTCGACTGAAGGAACAGTAAAAATAAAGCAACAAACAATAACAACAACAATATGATAGGGAAGGGTGTGATTAGACATCTTTTGAGCCTACCCTAATGAAACTTGAAACCATAAAATAAAAAATAAAAACACATAAAGTGTGTTTATATATACATAAGTAGCACAAATGAATGTATACCATATAGAGGAGAAACACTGAGCAAGACATCTTCTGGGAAACTGATCTTTCTGATTCCATTAATGAAAATCTTTTAGGCTATATTTGTAGAGAGGAGACAAATGGGTGGCTTGCTGCTGGTTGGAGAGCCAGTATTTATATTAGGAGTTTCAGGAATCTATGTTCTGTCTACATAGAGCTACAATATTTTTCCTATATTTGCTCGAGACAGATTTAGAAAATAAATTGAATAGATGAATGATTACTTTAGAAAGTAAAAGAAGAAGATCTAAAGTTAAGATTTATCAAAGGAAAAACTATAAATTCATTTTGGATAGTATTTTATATTTTTCCTAAAACATTATTTCTCATTTATGGAATTACTTATTTGGTATCCTCTTCGTTGATTTTGCTTCTAATATATCATGTCACTTAAGGAAGCCTCGGTCTTGGAAGATTGGAGGCAATGTGAAACTATAATTTATGCTTTGTGAAGGGAGCATACATTTTAGGTTAAGCCGTTAAATCTTTTGAAGTTCTGTCCACAAGCTATAAGGTAAGTTTGAAATAAATTCCTTAATATATCGATTATAGATTCTCGAGGGAAAACTCACTTCAAAACTTTAAGATCAATGTTTGCGAAAAGCGAGGCGTTTTATTTATTACAGGGCAAAGCGAAAGCCTTCAGGCGTAAGCCTCATGGACAATTCGAATATAATATTTTATAAGTTAATATATAAAATTTGTATATAACATACAAAATGTATATATATATATATATATATATATATATATATATATATATATATATATATATATATATATATATATATATATATATATTAAATATCAAAAACCCTTCCACTTCTTCTAGTACTTTATCTCTAAGTTCTAATGCCTAATTCCTAAATAATCAGAACCCTAACGCCTAAACTTCAACCACCAAAATAATAGTCTAGTTTCTATTAATTCAAAGAATAAAAATAACAATAATATAAAGTTAATGTAAAAACCTAAACTAGATAACAAATCATAAATACTCATTGTATAATACAAATAGCCAGAATAGAGTTATCAAAATAAAATCTAAACTACATGGATACCAAAAGAAATGCTAAAATAAAAAACTAACTTTAAAAGAATATATAAAATAAAGAATAACAAATAAAAAACTTGAAGAAAATAAAACATACAGAAGAAAATGCAAGCGTGAAATCAGAGTAAGAATTGGAGGACAAAACTCGCTCAGTAGTTTGCACTTTGCAAACAAAGGTCTAAAGTGTATTTGTTACTCAGTTGTAAATTATAAAATTAGGATAAATAATTATAAAAAAAAACCTTTGACTTTTAAGATTTTTAGTTTAAAAATTTACTAGAGTTATTTTGTGTATTTAAGTTTAAGAAATATTTTATTAAACAATTTTAGCTTAAACTTTTGGAAACGTTCTCGGGGCTTATTCCCCAAATGAATGCCCAAAACATTGAGATTTACGCTTCGGTAAACGCCTGGAATGTTGGGGCTTACGTCTCGGTACGCCTCAATACATTTTTAGTGCGCCTCGTCTCAGGGCTCGCCCCAGAACTTCTTCCAAAAAATACCTTTTAAAACATTATTTAAGATATTTCAGTTCATATATTTGTCTTGTTATTTTACAATTAAATATACATTAAAACTTTAATTAAAAAAAATTAAATTTATAAATATATCAAAGGTATTGTACTAGATGCCCAACGAATTGACAACAACTGCATGATGTGCGGCTATAATTCCATATTTTAGTACATTAATTACCTTGCATTTTAGGTGCTTTAATATTAAACTACACTTTATTTGCGCGTAATGGAGTCTATTTTATGTGTAGGTGAATTGGAGATGAAAGTAGAGCAAAAGGAATAATTAAAGTCTAAAGCGTGCTCGAAAACAGTTGAAAAGAAGAAAGAAAGAAGTGAGCAGCGGATAAATGAGAAAGCTGGCGAAGCAAGCTTAATAGCTCGCGTGGGAGCTGGCTGGGAGAGCCTTTTAGCTCGCGTGGGAGCAGGCTAGGCGAGGCAGGAGGCGAGGTCCACCTCTCATTAAGGCTGGCGACGCCAGGTTTGGGGCGAGGTATTGCTCGCGTGAAGCCTCGCGAGGCGAGGTCTGAGGCGCGCACACTCCGAACTTTGAACGCTTATTTCGTCTCCTGGTTTGACTAGGACTTGGCCTATGTCATTTAGGTATTTTTCTACACATATAAATAGACATAAAACGCCACTTTTGAAGTAGTTTTGCAACCGGAGGCAAGGATAGCTCGTGAAACAACCGTTGGGAGTTAGAATCATTGATTTCTACATCCTTTCATCTTTACTTATAATTTAATTATGCAAAACATCTGGAATATTGTTACTATGAGTATGAGTAGCTAATCTCCTAATCTAGGGTTTTGAAAAAATCTATTGGAGGATGATTTTCCTGTTACGTTAATATAGATTTGCTGTAGTATTTTCTCTATTTGTTCCACTATATTATTATTGTTGTTGATTGAAAGGCCCTCAATCAACTGTGCCTATTTAGTGTGTATTACTCGGGAGAGAGTGCATATTTAAGTAGTTGTTGAACAACATCACTCCTAACGTATATGAGAGATCAATACAGAGGGTTTAAAGGTGGGATTAGGGATAACGAAACCTTGGGTGCGAATCCGAGTGAGCCGTACTTAATGCCAGCTAGCATAATTCGGGAGAATATGTCTAGTAAATTGTGGTAGTTACTTGAGAGAGAATTACAACACTCTGAGCGTTCATGATCGGTAGAGAAGACTTAGGCAAATTTATAGAAAACATAGCGAAAAGGATTCCGACAATAGGGGAAATCATAACCTTAGATCATTCTAATTCTTATCTACAACCCGTTCGTAGTTAGTTACTTAATTATTGCATTTTTATTACGTGATATTTAGTTAGTAAACATCAAATTTGTTACTTAAATATTTCTGAAGATTGATTGCGTGAATTTGTGCGAGTCTAGTAGTTGTGTTTAATAGGTTAATTCCCCGTGGAATTCGACTCCGGACTTATTAACCGAAATATATTTGCAATGACCGCTTAGTCCTTTTTATAAGGCATAGTTGGGCGAGATCAAATTTTGGCACCGTTGCCGGAGGAATTAATGGTGTTATTAATCGCAGCTAAAATAATTGCTAGAATTCTTAGTGTAGTCAATTTTCTTCATTGCAAACCAAATACATTGAAATTCTAACGTTTGTAGTCTTGGGTGCTACAAGTGCATGCCTAGAAACTCCTCAAGAACTGGTGAATTGTTCGAAGCATTATCAGATCCAGAGAAAGTTTCAAGGCACTGAATCGTGCAAACAAGAAGGGCAAACAACAACAGAACTCAACAAAACAAATCGAACCAGACATGGATGACGGAGTAGAAAATCCAAACAACAGAAACAATGAGAATGACCCGAACAATCAGGGTGTGGTGCCTCTTGTGCCAGAAGCAGCATTGTATGACTGGGCACAACCTACCACAGAAAATCTGGCAACCACAATTGCAATCCCTCAAATACAAGCGGAATCATTTCAAATCACAAACAACATGTTACATTTATTGCAGAACAAGGGATTGTTCTCAGGGTCATACATTGAAGATCCTCAGCAGCATCTGAAGAACTTCCTGTCAATATATGTCACGCAAAGGCAACCTAATGTGACACCGGAAGCAATAAAGCTGTTATTGTTTCTATTCTCGGTGACAGAAGAAGCTCAGACTTGGCTTAATTCACTCCCCATAAACTCCATCACTACTTAGGAGGAATTAGTCAAGCAATATTTGAACAAGTTCTACCCACCCAATAAGACGGCCAAACAAATTGATGATATATTAAGCTTCAGGCAGAGACCAACATAAACACTATAAGAAACGTGGGAGAGGTTCAAGGGGATGCTGGTTAAATGTCCACATCATGGCATTCCAGATCAGATGTTGGGGCAGAGGTTTTACATGGGACTTGTAGACGACTTAAAGGCCAATGTTGATGCTTCAGCAGGTGGAGCATTTTTGAGCAAAACATTCAGAGAATGCAAGACCCTACTTGATAAAATGGCCCAAAACTCAGGATGGATGACAAGAGACTCTACGATCACTCCTGTAGTTCACTCAGTGTCTTTGGAACCAAACAACTCCATAGCTAAAAATATGTCCACTCTAATGACGCAAATGAGTATCCTCACCAAAAAGATCGATGAATCAGGCCAGAAGCAGCAGGTACACATAGTTGATGCAACTAATGGGGGCTTATGCACACCATGCATTAACCAACCATATGTATACTCGTGGAGTGCGGAAGGTGACAACCAGCACTATCAGGAAGATATGAACTATGTGGACAACTATGTGGGACATAGGCAAGGTGGTCAGAATTGGGGGAAGCAGAATCAACAATATAGGCCGACAAAACAGCAGTACAATAATAACAATAATCCTGGAGCTATGCGACCACAAGGTCAAGTTATGCCTTACCAAAGGCAACAAGGTTACAACCAGCAAAATCAGCAGCTAGCTTATCAACAGCCTCAATAATAACAGATAGTGAGACAAGATGATGGGTTTTCTGAACTTAAAGGAATGCTGCAACAACTAGGTCCAATGAAAAAAATACAAGAGAGAGTGGATTCACATGAATCATCGATAAAGGGCATTGAGATTCAATTAGGACATATTTCGATGACTCTAAATAATCGTCCCCAAGGGACGCTATCTGCAGACACACAAGTCAATCCAAAAGAGTAGGGCCTGAAACAGCTTATGATAGTGAGTCTAAGAAATGGTAGAGACCTAGACCTGGAGCGAGAAATTGCTCGTGAAAGCCAACCTACTGAAACACTTGTGCCAGTACCCATTGAGATAGATGATTCAACAAGGTTAACTGAGGTGACGGTACAACATGCACAAGAGAGCACACGCAAAGAAAAATAGGTTGCGAAGGAGACTGAGGTAGCACAAGAAACGACAGTAGAAGCAGTGCCTGAGCAAGATAAAACTCAAATCACAGGACGGAAGCAACCTCCAACACCATTTCCACAGAGATTGGCCAAATATCAGAAGGATGAGCAGTATAAGAAATTCATGGAGATATTGAAACAAATTCAGGTGATCATTCCACTGATTGACGCTTTGCGGGAGATGCCTGGGTATGCCAAAATGACGAAAGATTTAATGTCTCGCAAATTCGACTTCCAAGACATGTCCACTGTTACATTGACCCAGACCTGTAGTGCAGTCGTGACGAGACCCATAGTTGAGAAGTTATCAGACCCAGGGAGTTTCACAATCTCATGAATGATAGGAAGCTACGCTTTTGCTAAAGCATTGTGTGATTTGAGGGTAAGCATAAACTTGATGCCCTTGGCTATCTGCAAAAAGTTAGGCATTGGAAGAGTAAGACCCACATCCATGCTACTACAGCTAGCCGACCGGACAGTAAAGAGGCCATCAGGTATCCTTGATGATGTATTAGTACAGGTTGGGAAGTTTGTGTTCCTAGCAGATTTTGTCATTCTGGACTGCCGGGTTGACGAGGAGATTCCCATAATTTTGGGAAGACCATTCTTGGCCACTGGGATAGCTTTAATTGATTGTGAAACTGGAGAGCTAAAAATGAGACTAAATGATGAAGAGATAACATTCAATGTGCAGGAATCTATGCGGCGACCAAGTGAATTTGCTAACTGCTCTCTAATAGAAGCTGTGGATGTAATTTTGAAGGAGGAAGATGAGACCTTGAATGCTAAAGACCCTCTAGCAATCTGTCTCATGAACTTATATGAAGCAAATGCAAAGGACTTGGGGGAGTGGGTACTGGCTCTTGAAGGCCAAGGGTTTTGGAAAAGAGAGCTCAAATTTGAGCCTTTGCACTTAGAAGAAAGGAAAACTCCTCCAGCTAAGCCATCGATAGAAGAGCTACTAAAGTTGGAACTGAAGCCACTACCACCTCATCTCAGGTATGCTTTCTTGGGACCCACAACTTTACCTGTTATTATCTCATCTGATTTGTTAGATGTGCAGAAAGAACAACTTTTGCAGGTATTGATTGAATGCAAAACTGTAATTGGTTGGACCATTGCAGACATTAAGGGTATCAACCCGACCTTCTATATGCATAAGATTCTACTGGAAGATAGCCACAAACTGTCCATAGAACATCAAAGAAGGCTGAACCCCAACATGAAGGAAATTGTGAAAAAGGAGGTGATACAATGGTTAGATGCAGGGATCATTTTCCCATCTCCGATAGCAACTGGATCAACCCAGTCCAATGTGTGCCAAAGAAAGGTCGAATGACTGTAGTGCAAAACGATAACAACGAGTTAATATCAACAAGAACAGTCACGGGATGGTGAATTTGTATGGACTACAGAAGATTGAACAAGGCCACCCGAAAAGACCACTTTTCCTTGTCGTTCATTGATCAAATGCTAAATAGACTGGCCGGGAGGTCCCTGTTACAACCCAATTTCCCCTCCGTGTGACGTCGTGACGACACCTAGTCTTTACAACTAGGTAAGCCTAACATTTTGCAGAATAATAAAATAAAAATATAAATTTAACTAACTATTCAAAAATACACAACAAATCCCAAAACCCGGAACATCGTGAATCACAAACTACAGAAGGAAAGATCTAGTATCTCTATACACCAGAGTCTAAAAAGGAAAAATACAAAAGATAATGGACATAGAAAGGAGTAGAAGGGGACTCCGAGGTCTACGGACGCGGCAGATATACCTTGAAGTCTCCAAAACTATTCCGGCTTATTGATAGTGTGGCTGATAAGGTGCACCTGGATCTGCACACGAAAAATATATGTGCAGAGAGTAGCATGAGTACACCACAATGGTACCCAGTAAGTGCCAAGCCTAATCTCGGTCGATTAGTGACGAGGTCAGGTCAAGGCCCTACCGGAGTACATATAATAAATTAAACAATAAAAGATATAAATAAAATTTACAGTAACACAGTTAAAGAAATTCTTAAAAATTTAACAGCTAAGGGAGCCCTCTGCTCAAAACAAGGTAAGCACAATGGGGAATCTCCCGGGATACCGTCCCGTAATTTCGAATGAATATGCAGTACAGGGGGATCTCCCGGAATACGTCCGTAGTCCCAAAGTAACTATGCAGTGCTGAGGGATCTCATGGAATACGTCTGTAGTCCCAAAGTAAATATGCAGTACTGGAGGATCTCCAGGAATACGTAAAATTTAGATCATAAAGGATTCGACTTTTAGATATGCACTCGTATCCAACACTTACACTTGAGTTTGTGCAACTTAGATGCTTGCCAATCTCATTTGTCTTTATCCTTTATGGGAGGTAAGAGTTCAGCTAAAACCTATATTTTCCTTTACCCTTTGCCCTCCTTCAAACTCGTCCCTCGTTGTTATGTTAAAAAAAATATTTAGTGAAAAGTTTATTTTGTGGCACACTTGATTTATTAGTTTGTCTATAAGTAAGAACGTTTTTACCTCACTCTCATACTTAAAACACAATAAAAATTCCAAAAGTCAATTGATATCTTCAATCTCTATTTTGAAGCTTTCTTCTATGAGATATAATTAATTTATGCTAAATGAGAGGCATCAAAAGTACATAATATCTATGTATACGGTCAAAATCGAGTTTTCCCTTCGTATGATTAATCAAGATTGGAGCATGATGGACCAAGGTTCGTCATTATAATATCGAGTTGTGATGTGAAGTTGGGTTGTCCAGTTCAAGACCCAGATACCGATCAATACCGAGATCGATTCAATATCGAGCTCGAGGCCCAGAGATCGATCAATATCGAGCTCGAGATCCAGAAGTTCGATCAATATCGAGCTCGAGTCAATATCGAGCTCGAAACCCTGAGACCGACCAATACCGAGACCGTCCAAGATCGAGATCGAGCCAAGGAACAAAAGAGTCGTTATAGCCGCATTTGGGGAGAGAATTTCGGCAGAAATGAGGGAAAAGCTAATTAATTAATCTATCATGGGATCTCCACTACGTATTTTTAATTATACCCAAAAGGGGATTCCCCCACTATATTAAGAGTGGTTGTCATTTGGCAGAGGACATTCATACATTCTCACATTCAGAGATTATTGAGATTTATAACATATAGTCAAATATTATCCTTTTTTGGGCTTACGATATTGATTCATCTTGTTCATTTATCAATCATCCTCTATTCAACTTGGGTATGTATTCATTCCTTTTTACAGTCATCAATCAATATATTTCTACTTATTTTTTCAATTTGTATTAAGTTATACCACATATCCTTAAAACTGCGTATAAATTCAACTCTATCCGTTTTTCGAGTAAACAGTTTGGCGCCCACCGTGGGGCTAAAGATAACAGTGGTTATTTGGTATGAATCTCTGCAAAACACACCATTTTATGCTTTCTCTTGAAAGTTTCTTTGATATCAGGTTAAAAATGACGAACTCTCAATTAATGGCCCTACCTATCGACAACGAAGTTGGCCTTCAAGATGAGAACAACAACCTGACGACTGGGGATGAAAGTTCACTCGTCGATCCCGTTGGAAATCGGTCCGTAGATCCAATTGGTGTTAATTCACATGTGGCCGTTGAGGCGAACCAACGTTCTGACCCTGAAAACAGCATTCATAGTGGAGCTCGATCTGCAGTTCGAAATACCCAAAATGTTGGAGAAGACGGGATCAGCCTGCGTATGATTTTCAAAATGTTGCAAGCTCAACAGGTAGAAATAGTTCAGTTACAGATCCAAACCCAGGTACCAAGCAGGGTCGAGCCCCGTGTTGAAGTGGACGTATTGAAGTTGGAGGCCGAGGAATGGAAGAAGAACATGGACCGCCTCACCTCATAAAATGAGACTTCCCGAACTCAACTGGCTTCGGCTGAGGCCCAACTTCGAAGATTGAAAGAGAAAGCCTTGGTGGAAGCCAAGAAGATCGAGGAGTTCCAGTCTCGCTTGAGCTCAGCAAATTCTGATCGAGAGAAACTGGCCACAGAACTTGTAGCGGCCAAATCGGAGGTTGAGAAAGCCATGGCCAGTGCTGATGCAATGGTGGCCATTTATCGATCCGATGGTGAAGCTACTCAGGTTCGAGCAAAGAAGGTTGCCGAGGCTGCTCAGGCTCAAGCAAACTGGTTGTCGAGCATGCTAAATGCCAGTCTCGAAGGGAGACTCTTGAAGAGATCCATGCTCGTGGCTTCGATCTTACAGCCAAGATCGAGAAAGCTAAGGAGCTTGAAACCAAAACTAGAGTGTTGGCTTTTATCGATGATGATGATTCCGGGAGTACAAGCGGATCTGAAAGTGAAGGGGGCCTCGAGGGCGAAGATGCTGCTCCTGGAGAGGACTAAGTCCTTTAGTATTTTTGTGTTTCTTATAAGACTGTCTTGGTCTTTTGTAAAGAAATTTAATCGGGCCATGCTTCCCTTGTAAATGATTTTCGACATGTATAAAAACTTTCATCCTTTCTGCTTTATAGAATCGTGAAGTTGTATTCTAAGGTCGGGGTTCAGATAATTTGATCAAAATCGAACTAGTGTAGCCCTTAGACCTTTTGATCAAGTGAGTGCTTGCTCGAACTCGAAATAAAGTAACCCTTAGTTTTTTAGTTAAGCGAGGACGGTCTCTCGAACTCAAAGCTGAAAAACAACCCTTAGATATTATGGTCGAGTGAGTGTTTGCTCGAACTCGAAGTAAAAAGAGCCCTTAGGCTTTATGGTCGAGTGAGTGTTTGCTCGAACTCGAAGTAGAAAATAGCCCTTAGGCTTTATGGTCGAGTGAGTGTTTTCTCTAACTCGAAGTAAAAACAACCCTTAGGCTTTATGGTCGAGTGAGTGTTTGCTCGAACTCGAAGTAGAAAACAGCCCTTAGGCTTTATGGTCGAGTGAGTATTTGCTCGACCTCGAAGTAAAAACAACTTTAGGCTTTATGGTTGAGTGATTGTTTACTCGAACTCGAATTAAAAAATAGCCCTTAGGCTTTATGGTCGAGTGAATGTTTGCTCGAACTCGAAGTAAAAAGAGCCCTTAGGCTTTATGGTCGAGTGAGTGTTTGCTCGAACTCGAAGTAGAAAACAGCCCTTAGTCTTTATGGTCGAGTGAGTTTTTGCTCTAACTCGAAGTAAAAACAACCCTTAGGCTTTATGGTCGAGTGAGTGTTTGCTCGAACTCGAAGTAAAAAGATCCCTTAGGCTTTATGGTCGAGTGAGTGTTTGCTCGAACTCGAAGTAGAAAACAGCCCTTAGGCTTTATGGTCGAGTGAGTGTTTGCTCTAACTCGAAGTAAAAACAACCCTTAGGCTTTATGGTCGAGTGAGTGTTTGCTCGAACTCGAAGTAAAAAGAGCCCTTAGGATTTATGATCGAGTGAGTGTTTGCTCGAACTCGAAGTAGAAAACAGCCCTTAGGCTTTATGGTCGAGTGAGTATTTGCTCGACCTCGAAGTAAAAACAACTTTAGGCTTTATGGTTGAGTGATTGTTTACTCGAACTCGAATTAAAAAATAGCCCTTAGGCTTTATGGTCGAGTGAGTGTTTGCTCGAACTCGAAGCAAAGTATCCTTTAGGCTTTGTAGTCGAGTGAGGATGATTTCTCGAATTCGAATTAAGGTAGCCCTTAGGCTTTACAGTCGAGTAAGAATGATTTCTCGAACTCGAATTAAGGTAGCCCTTAGGCTTTACAGTCGAGCGAGAATGATTTCTCATACTCGAATTAAGGTAGCCCTTAGGCTTTACAGTCGAGTGAGAATGATTTCTCGGACTCAAATTAAGGTAGCCCTTAGTCTTTACAGTCGAGTGAGAATGATTTCTCAAACTCGAATTAAGGTAGCCCTTAGGCTTTGTAGTCGAGTGGGAATGATTTTTCAAACTCGAATTAAGGTAGCCCTTAAGCTTTATAGTCGAATGAGAATGATTTCTCGAACTCGAATTAAGGTAGCCCTTAGGCTTCGTAGTCGAGTGAGAGTGATTTCTCGAACTCGAATTAAGGTAGCCCTTAGGCTTTGTAGTCGAGTGAGAATGATTTCTCAAACTCAAATTAAGGTAGCCCTTAGGCTTTGTAGTCGAGTGAGAATGATTTCTCGAACTCGAATTAAGGTAGCCCTTAGCCTTTGTATAATTCGATCTCGTTGATATATCGGAGGGTAGTCCCTGATTTATGGGGTAATCATTCGAACTCCGGTCATGGTCGGCCCTTAAGCCTGTTTGCATAATAGATCGAGAATATGAAGTAGAAGAACCTTTCTGAGGTATGAGATATCAGTAAAGAAGAAATTTCTCTTTTATAGGTCATTATACATGCGCACATGTTTTGTGCCAGGGGTCGAGCAAACTATGCGTGCATGGTTCGTTTGAACATTTGACCCTTACAAATTTTTCCTATCGAGACCCTGTTGAAATGAAGTAACGATCTTGCCCGAACTTGATATTTGAAGGCAATGCCCCCCAGTATTCGAGGTTGATTGGAAAGAGGCCTCATATACTGTTAAGTTGTTCTAAGTTAGCACGATCAATGGTTGCCTCACTAAAAACCTCGCCGAAAAACCTATTTGGGACAAAACCAGTCTAAGAAAAAAAGAGTGCAACGCGCGCTTTCAGACCTAAAGGCTTCATGTTTGTAGAATCCATCCCTGTTTCTGCTCGAACACCTGCAAGGGTTAGTTTCGAAATACAAATGATTATGGGAGGGTCGTACCTTAGCAGTAGTATCGTTTTAGGTGCGATACATTCTAATTGCTCGGTAGTTGTTTGTCGTTTATCATACCGAGCTTGTAGAATTATTTTCCGACGATTTCAAGAACCTGATACGGTCCTTCCCAGTTCGGACCCAGTTTCCCTTCATTCGGATTTCGGGTGTTGAGGGTGACTTTTCTTAGCACCAAGTCCCCGATGTTAAAATATCTAAGATTGGTTCTTCGATTGTAGTATCTTTCGATCTGTTATTTTTGGGCGGCCAAACGGACGAGAGCAGCTTCTCGTTTTTCGTCCATCAATTCTAGGCCTGTATTCATGGTCTCGTTATTCGACTCCTCTGTTGCATATCGAAACTTGATGCTAGGTTCTCCGACCTCGACCGGGATAAGAGCTTCGGCGCCATAAACCAACGAGAATGGTATTGCTCTGGTACTGGATTTCGATGTTGTGCGGTAAGCCCATAGGACCTCGGGTAGTATTTCTCTCCATTTTCCTTTGGCGTCGGTCAATCACTTCTTAAGATTTTTGATGATGGTTTTGTTGGTCGATTCGGCTTCTCCGTTCCCGCTGGGATGATAAGATGTTGATAGGATCCTTTTGATCTTGTGATCCTCGAGAAATTTAGTTACTTTGCTGCCGATGAATTATTTTTCATTATCACATACAATCTCGGATGGCATCCCGAATCGACATATGATGTGGTCCCAAATGAAGTCTATCACTTCCTTTTCTCTAATTTTCTTGAAAGCCTATGCTTCAACCCATTTAGAGAAATAATCAGTCATAAACAAAATAAACTGAGCTTTACCTAGGGCCGATGGGAGGGGGCCAACAATGTACATTCCCCATTTCATGAAAGGCCATGGAGATAGGACCGAGTGGAGTAGTTCCCCGCGTTGATGGATCATAGGCGCATGCCTTTGGCATTTGTCGCATTTTCGAACGAACTCCCTTGCATCCTTGCTCATACCGGTCCAATAATACCCTGCTCTGATTACTTTGTGGACCAGCGAATCGGTACCTGAATGATTTCTACAAGTGCCCTCGTGAATTTCCCGTAGGATGTAATCGGTATCTCCCGGTCCTAAACATATTGCCAATGGTCCATCGAACGTCTTTCTAAACAGCGTTCCGTCTTCGGACAAGATGAACCGTGCTGCCTTTGTGCACAACGCTCTCAATTCCTTTGGATCTAATGGAAGCTTCCCATAGTACTCTATGTATTTGTTTCTCCAATCCCAGGTTAAGCTTGTGGAGTTTATCTCGGCGTGACCTTCTTCGATTACCGATCTCATGAGTTGTACGATAGTCCCCGAGTTGAGTTCGTCATCTTCGACCGATGAACCTAAGTTTGCAAGAGCTTCGACCTCGTTGTTCTGTTCTCGAGGTACATGTTGTAAAATCCATTCCTTAAATCGATGTATAGTCACCTGTAGTTTATCCAAGTACCTCTGCATTCAATCTTCTCGGACTTCGAAAGTCCCGTTAACTTGGTTTACCACGAGGAGGGAATCACACTTAGCCTCTACGACTTCCGTTCCCAAGCTCCTAGCCAGTTCGAGACCTACAATCATGGCCTCATACTCGGCCTCATTGTTAGTCAATTTTGTAGTTCTGATAGACTGTCTAACTACATTACTTGTGGGTGATTTTAGTACAATGCCTAGTCTGAACCCCTCCGCGTTCGAGGCACCGTCCGTAAAGAGGGTCCAGACTCCCGAAGAGATACCCTATTTTATTAATAGTTCTATTTCAATCTCGGGTATGAAGGCCAGTGTAAAGTCATCCACGAAGTCCGCTAAGATTTGAGATTTGATAGCGGTTCGAGGTCGATACTCAATATCGTACCTGCCGATTTCTGTGGCCCATTTGGCCAATCGACCCGAAAGCTCAGTTTTGTGCAAAATATTTCGAAGAGGATAAGTTGTTACAACATGTATCGGATGACACTGGATATATGGTTTTAATTTCCTAGAGGCGCGTATTAAAGCAAGCGCTAATTTTTCTAAGTGTGGATATCTAGTTTCGGCCTCGCCTAAGGTCCGACTGACATAATAAATAGGGAATTGCATACCTCGTTCTTCTCGAGCTAGAACTCCACTTATCGCTATCTCCGAGACAACTAAGTACATGTAAAGTTGTTCGTCTACTTTCGGGGTATGAAGCAGTGGTGGGCTCGATAAATACTGCTTTAGTTCTTCCAAAGCCTGCTGGCATTCCGGAGTCCATGCAAAGTTCCTTTTCTTCTTAAGGAGTGAGAAACATCGGTGGCTCCTATCTGAGGATCTCGAAATGAATTGTCCTAGGACGGCTATCTGTCCCGTTAGCCTCTGCACAACCTTTACATTATCTACTATCATGATGTCTTCGATGATACCACTTTTGTCACGGACGAAACCGATAGGCCGCGACGGGCACTCGGTGCCTTACTCAACCGAGTACCAACGTTACATATACTTTTTATCGTACTGTTATTGGAAAATGGGCCAAACGGGCCGTCATGAGCTAACCAGAATAAACATAAGGGAATACTCAATATAAGACGACCCAATCTGATATAAAAATTTATACATTTGACATACGGGCCTATAAGACCACAATGAGCACTCGTACACTGAACATAGGCCGACAAGGCCATACAATCTTTCATATACATGACATCTGTCTACAAGCCTCTAAGAATACATAATTGTCATAAAGGTCGGGATAAAGCCCTGCCATACTAATCAATACATATCTTAATCATACTGACCAAATAGCAACTCCGGAGTAATTGGAACGCACCAACACCTTTCGCAGGGAGATTTAATTTTATCGGGGTTGATCTCGATTCCTCGATTGGACACCATGAAACTAAGAAACTTGCCCGAGCCAACCCCGAATGCATATTTTTTGGGGTTGAGCTTCATATTGTACTCCCTCAGTATGTTGAAAGTTTCCTGCAAATGCGTTAAATGGTCCTCTGCTCGCAGGGACTTAACTAACATGTCGTTAATATAAACATCCATTGATTTTCTTATTTGTTTTTCGAACATTCGGTTTACTAGGCATTGATAAGTTGCACCAGCATTTTTTAGACCGAATGGCATTACGTTATAACAGTAGGTACCGTACTTAGTGATAAACGAAGTTTTTTCCTGATCCTTCCGGTTCATCTGTATCTGGTTGTACCCGGAGTAGGCATCGAGAAAACTGAGAGTCTCGTGGCCGGCCGTGGCATCGATCATACGATCGATATTAGGCAAAGGAAAAAAATCTTTAGGGCATGCTTTGTTCAGGTCTTTGTAATCTATGCACATTCTAAGTTTGTTTCTCTTCTTAGGGACTACCACCATATTTGCTAGCCATTCTGGGTATTTTACTTCTCGAATGGATCCTATTTTAAGAAGTTTGGTTACCTCGTCCTTGATGAAGGCGTGTTTAACCTCGGACTGAGGCCTTCTTTTTTGCTTTACCGGATGGAATTTCGGATCCAAGCTTAGTCTATGAGTAGTTATTTCCGGTGGGATCCCTGTCATGTCAAGATGGGACGAAGCGAAATAGTTCACGTTAGCTATAAGAAATTGTATAAGCTTTTTCATGAGCTCGGGATCTAACCCCGTGCCCAGGTATACCTTTCGCTCGGGCAGATGTTCGATTAGCGTGATTTGCTCCAATTTTTTGATCGTTGATTTGGTAGTGTCGGAATCATCGGGGACCACGAAGGATCGAGGGATCCCATAATCATCATCTTCGTCAGTCTCCTGTTTCTCTAGTTGGGTCGAGGCTGACGTTTGTGATTGCTATTTGGTGTTCAGTTTCTCCTTCGAATCTGATCCATTTGTTGATGATAATGATGATATCGGAATCACTTTATCTATGGCAAACATTTCCTTTGCGGCCGGTTTCTCCCCGTATACTGTTTTGATTCCCTCTAGTGTTGGGAATTTTAGAACTTGGTGAAGGGTCGAGGGTACTGCTCTCATGTTGTGGATCCATGGCCTCCCGATCAGGGCGTTTTATATCATATCGCCCTCGATCACGTGGAATTTCATTTCTTGGATGGTCCCGGCCATGTTTATTGGCAAAATTATCTCGCCCTTAGTGGTTTCACATGCCATACTGAATCCGTTTAGTACCAGGGTTGCGGGCACAATCTGGTCCTGTATACCGAGTTGCTCTATGACTCTTGATCGAATGATATTGGCCGAACTACCTGGATCAATTAACACACGCCTAACTTAAGTTTTATTCATAAGTACAGATATTACCAGTGCATCATTATGGGGTTGCATGATTCCTTCCGCGTCTTCGTCACTATAGGATAAGGTTCCTTTAGGTATGTAATCCTGAGTTCGAGATCATTTCTCTCTTATGATTGACATCTTAGTGTGTTCAAGCACCGGCCCCTAGGGGACATCGATCTCTCCAATGATCATGTGGATGATGTGTTGTGGTTCTTCTTGTTCATTTTGTCTATGGAACTCTCTGTTTTTGAAATGGTTCTTGGCCCGGTCACTTAAAAACTCTCGAAAGTGCCCTTCATTGAATAACCGGGCTACCTCTTCTCTCAACTGCCTGCGATCTTAAGTTCAGTGGCCATGGATGCCATGGTACTTGCACATTTGATTGGGATTTCTTTGGGCTGGATCGGACTATAGAGGTCGAGGTCACTTAGTATCTTTGATGCGTCCGATAGCTGACACGATGGCGGATGCATCGATGTTGAAGTTATATTCTGATAATCGTGGTTCTTCCTTAGGTCCGGTATGCCTGTCGAGCCCATTCTTGTTCATCAGCCACCGAGACCCTTGGCCTCGATCACTTCTCCTTTCACCTCGTACGGAGTTGCGCATAGGCTCGCTACCCCTACGATCTCCATTATATGGTCGATATCGGTCCTTGATCGACCTTGGTTCTCGGTCGATGTCCCTTTTAATGACGGACCCAGAACCCAACTGGTCGTCTTTGACTCTAATCTTCGATTGATATCAATTGTGTACATCGGCCCAGGTAATAGTCGGGTACTCGATCAAGCTCTACTTCAACTGTCGTAAAGCCATCGAGCTTCGTTCGTTCAGTCCTTGAGTGAAATCTTGAACAGCCCAATCGTCTGCGACCGGTGGTAGATCCATTCGTTCCATTTGGAAACGAGATACGAACTCTCTTAGCATCTCGTTATCTTTTTGCCTTACCTTGAAAAGGTCCAACTTCCTGGTCTCGGCCTTTATGGCTCCGGCATGTACTTTTACGAAAGAATCTGCAAGCATAGCAAAAGAATCGATAGAGTTAGGCGATAAATTATGATACCATACCATTGCGCCCTTTGATAGGGTTTCCCCGAACTTATTCAATAATACTGATTCGATCTCGTTGTCTTCTAGATCATTCCCTTTAATGGCACATGTGTAAGATGTGACATGTTCTTTGGGGTCGGTCGTCCCATTATATTTAGGAATTTTGGGCATGCGAAACTTCTTGGGGATTGGTTTGGGAGCCGCACTCGGGGGGGAAGGATTTTGTACGAATTTTTTGGAATCCAAGCCCTTCAATACCGGTGGTGCCCCCGGGATCTGATCAACCTTGGAGTTATAAGTTTCTAATTTTTTGTCGTTTGCTTCAATCCTCTTTTCTCCTGACTCAATTCGTTTTGTCAGTTCATCGAGCATCCTAATAATTTTGGGATTAGTTCCCGATTCTTGTTCATTTGATCTTGCTACAGTTGGCCCCGTTTTGTGGGTAACTTCTCGGGGTGGACCCTGATCACATCGAACTTTTGCTCGACCTGCGGGACCGAACTGCTAGCCATCACTCCCGAGTCAATATCGTTAAATTCAAAGATTCTTTTTACCTGCTCGGCCAGCTCAGTTTGTTCTTTCCGAGATGCTTCTAGCTCAGCCTGAAGTCATTTTACTTCTCCTTCTCTCTGCTCACTGAGAAGCTTGAAGGCATCTCTCTCCTCAGTAAGCCTTCGAACTTCGGCTTCATACCGACTCAGCTCCTCTCGGGATTGGATAAATGCCTTGTAATGAAACATAAAAGCCTACAAAAATAAAAGGAAGGTATTATACAAGGAAAGAGAAACTCAAGTATGAAAATTGGCCAAGAAAGTATGAACTTACTCGATTCAGGGCATGTTGGGCTTCGCTGAAAAGGCAAGGCGCTCCTACCTCGCTCGAGCTCTTCTTTGAAACCTCCAAGTCACTCGGACCGGTGGCATCTTCTACCCCGATAAAATAACCACAGAGAGGATCCTCCTCTCCATGGGCTCCCTCCCCGTGACAAGTCTCCACAGCTTGAGCGTCACGTATCATCGACTGGGAAAATGAAGGAAAAGAGGGGGAATCCCCGATCTCTATTGCCCTGAGTAGGTCTTTTTGGGCACCGCCTACGTCCTGGGTAGCCACAAGCTCGGTTCGCACACCGACATCCACACCGGCCACCAGCCCGGAATCACTTTCTTCTTCTTCTTCATCCCTTAGACTCAGGACTGACTCCATAGTCAAAGGGATTATGTTCACCTTGGGTTTTCGAGCCGCTTTCTTCCTAGGTTTTTGACCCTGGGAGTTCGAGGCCCTTTTTCTCTTAATCACCTTCTTCGGTTTTGAGATAGGCGGTAAAGCTTCTTTATCACCTGATTGGGGGTATCATAACCGCATCTTTTTCTAGACCTACAAAGAAAGAAAATTAAGTAAAACTTATGCCTGAAAAAATGCTTAAACGGTAAGCAAATCGGTGAGCCGAGAAGAAGGTTTACCATGAGTACGAGACTCCCACCGGCCCTTTGACAAATCATGCCATGCGCGCTCAGCATATTTTAACATCAAAACCAGGCTCCTGACCCAGTTCGAGGTGGGAAACCGCACCCGGTATCCAAGCAACGGCTGTATTGAGAAAAATACTGATAAGAAAGAATGAAGAAGTGAAACAACAAACAAAAATTTAAAAGAAGATCATACTTATGTTTTACATTCCATTTCTCGGGAAATGGCATACTCTCAACCGGGATCAGGTCTGAGGTCTTCACCCGAACGAACTGGCCTATCCAACCCCGGTCTTTGTCTTCATCTATGCTCGAGGTAAACGCCTTGGTGGCCCGACGTTGAAGCTTTATCAGCCCACCTCGGTAGAGTCAGGGGCTATATAACTTTACGAGGCGGTCGAGGGTAAAGGGAAGACTATCGATTTTGCTCACAAAGAAACGGAGCAGTATCATAATCCTCCAGAAACAAGGATGAATTTGGCCATGGGTCTCCTGGTATTTCTTGCAAAAATCGACAATAACCAGATCGTGTGGATCCAGCGTGAAAGGATAAATATAAACACTCAAGTACCCTTCCACGTGGGTAATGATCGCCTCCTCCGGTGCCGGTATCACAATCTCTTTATTTTCCCAATTGCAACCTTTTTTCACCAGGTCAAGAAGACTTTTTGGTATCGAGCATATATATCTCGATACCGGCTCGCATCGACCAGTAACCGATGAGGGTTTCTCGACCTTAAAATCGGAATCAATAACGCACCCCCCGGGAACAAGTTCTTCAAGGCGTGGCTCCACCACTCTTATCTCGCCGACCGGCCGAGATGAGGAAGCAGCCTCTTTCTGCGGAAGAGTTTTAGATATTTTTGCCATCGAAATTTTTATGAACAAAGAAGAAGGGAGAGTGAAGTATTTAGTGTTTTGAGAAGAACAAGCGAAGAAATTCCAAAACCTGGAAATAAAGAGCTTTGGGGAAGATGAAGAAATATGAAGATTGGAATGGAAAGAGATTTAAAAGTAAAAGTTTGAAATAATGAAGAAGGGGGCTATTTATAAATTTCACTATGACGGTTCAAAATTGGCAGTGGCCGACCATCGACTGACGCACATTTAATGCCTTGGTAACTGGACCGACGGGATGTTTGTCACATACGTCACTACCGAGCTCGTCGCAGACGTCAGTATTCGTCTAGTCGGAGGTTGAAAAATCATATCGTTTCTCGCCACCTTCTTTCCGAGAAACGAGGGGGCTATCTGTATACGGTCAAAATCGAGTTTGCCATTCGTATGATTAATCAAGATTGGAGCATGATGGACCTTCGTCATTATAATATCGAGCTATGATGTGAAGTTGGGTTGTCGAGTTCGAGACTCAGAGACAGATCAATACAGAGATCAAGTCAATATCGAGCTCGAGACCCATAGACCGATCAATATCGAGCTCGAGTCAATATCGAGCTCGAGACCCAGAAGTTCGATCAATATTGAGCTCGAGTCAATATCGAGCTCGAAACCCAGAGACCGACCAATAACGAGACCGGCCAAGATCGAGATCAAGCCAAGGAATAAAAGAGCCGTTATAGCCGCATTTGGGGAGAGAATTTCGGCGGAAATCAAGGAAAAGCTAATTAATTAATATATCATGGGATCCCCACTATGTATTTCTAATTATACCCAAAATGGGATTTCCCCATTATATTAAGAGTGGTTGTCATTTGGTAGAGGATATTCATACATTCTGACATTCAGAGATTATTGAAATTTATAACATATAGTCAAATATTATTCTTTTTTGGGCTTGCAATATTGATTCATCTTGTTCATTTATCAATCATCCTCTATTCAACTTGGGTATGTATTCATTCCTTTTTACAGTCATTAATCGATATATTTCTACTTATTTTTCCAATTTGTATCAAGTTATACCACGTATCCTTAGAACTGCGAATAAATTCAACTCTATCCGTTTTTCGGGTAAACAATCTATGAAATTAATTCTTTCTGTAAATTTCTTTCAAGGTACTTCAACAAAAGAATTACTCTTTTGATTTTTTAGGCCTCTATATTTTGCTTCTTATTATGATAAATTGAACAACTTCGTGTTGGTGTCTCGCTCGGTAGGTAAAAGTATAACAAATGTGAACATTTTGTTTGAGCACAAGTGACAACTAGACGTACTTTGAAGTCCTAAAAGGTATTTAATTTATTTGGATACCAACTTTGTACACAAAACTTAAAGGTAAATTCTACATAGCGGTGGTTAGACCGACTATGTTGTATGAGATAGAATGTTGGCCAGTCAAGAAATCTCATGTTCAGAAGATGAAGGTGGCTGAGATGAAGTTTTTTCAGGTGGATGTGCAGGCATACCAAGTTAGATAAAATTATAAATGAAGTTATCTGGGACAAGGTGAATGTGACCCATGTGTAGGACAAGATGCGGGAGGCGAGACTTAGATAGTTCGGGCATGTGAAGAGGATAGGCATTGATGCTTCGGTGAGGAGGTTTGAGCAGTGGCGGACGAACGTGGTGGAAAGAGGGTTCAACTGAACCCGCTTCATCAAAAAATAATACTGTGTATATGTATAAATTAGGATTAAAGCTGCGTAAATTTTTTATAAATATTTTATTTGAACCCACTTGACAACTACTATTTTACAACTAAAGTTATATATTTTTAAGATTGAACCCGCTTGCACAAAATCCTGGGTCCGCCACTGGGTGTGAGAGGCTGGCATCAGAGGACCGACTGAGAGGTAGAGGCAGGCCGAAGAAGTATTGGGGAGAGGTGATTAGGCAAGATATGGCGCTGCTCTAGCTTACTGAGGACATGACCAGGGGTAGAAAGGTGTGGATGTTGAGAATAAAGGTAAAGGGTTAGGTAGCCGAGTGTTGTCCTTGTTTGTAACAGTAGCTTTGATACACCACTTGATGTCTTTCGTGTTTTTCTGTATCCCTAGACTTCTGTTACTACTTAGTTGTCTTTTGTTTTGGTTTTCTGATTGCATTACCTATTGCTAGTTTTGTATTTTCGCTTCAATTGTCAGATCGATTTGCTTGTTATTACCCGTCCCCTTTTCCCTTCCTGAGCCAAGGGTCTATCGAAAACAGTCTATTTGCCTTCTTCAAGGCCCGGGTAAGGTCTATGTACACTCTACCCTCTCCAGACTTCACTTGTGGGATTACACTAGGTACGTTTGTTGTTAATTATCTACACAATAGAAAGATCTCAACAAAATATCTCCGGACAAGGAAGCGTATTTAACAACAGTAATTCTTTAAGTTACACTCGAATATGGAGCCCGAAACCTAAATGTGGTCTTTTTAGACTCAAATGGCCGAAATGAGTGGGAAAAAAAACTTTGTGACCAAACTATATATAGCGCCCTTTTAAAGGGCACTATACCTGAAGTTGATTAGACTACCAGGTATAGCGCCTTTATAAATGGCGCTATATATATTTTGTGGGCCCACCAATAACTCTTCTGGACTTAACTGACATAACAATAATTCAAATGGGTATAGCACCCTTTAAAAGGGCGTTATACCTCAAAAACTTCGACCCCCCGGATTGGGCATTGCCTTATTTAAAGGCGTTAAGGATTTTACAAAAATCCATTCAGAAATATTCTCAACTCCTGTTAAATTTTTCTTCTTGTTAAATTCTCAAGCATTTTGTCATAATGTCTGAAGAGCGAAAAGTAAAGGTTTCATTATATTTGGGGGGTGAGGTTGTGGTGGCGAATAACTCAGTGAGTTATAGTTTTATCTCCATAATGTCATGTTAAGTTGCCACTTACAATGGAGTACGATAGACTGGTATCGTTGTTGTATAACAAAATGAGTGTGAGAAAACGTTCGGTGAACCTTAAAGTAATCGGAAGATATCCGTATTCTGTCGCTCCATAAGGGGTTGCTTGTTACGCTGAGTTTAGCATCGAGGATGATGAAACTTTGAGTGATTTTTTGAGGACTCTGGATGAATACCGCAAATTTCTTTTGATAAAAATGTTGGAAATGTACATGAAGGTTGAAGACGTTCGCAATAATGAGGTTGCGTAAAGCAGGGATAACCCTCAATCATCGGGTGGTTATTCTGGAGCAGTTTTTACCGAACAGGTTCCGGCTGAAAGAGTTTTGCCTGATTTAAACTTATCTCCACGGGCGAATGAGGAGCGAGGAAATAATTTCTCTCCTACTTTACATAATCCACAAGACGAGTGGTAAACTTCAATTTTCCTTTGTGTTACGATGTTTATTTTTGTTGTATTGAATTTGTATTAACACTTATATATTCCACATGGGGTACTGGCCAGATATGAATTTTACAAGTTATGAACCCACGCCCAGCAAGAATATACGTAGTTCTGGTGTGTTGGATCATGGTGGTCCATCCGGGAGTCATCACCAACAGGATAATGTCCATCATGGGATGTCAACACATTACGACTTGTATGTGAAGTGATATAGCTATATGTAAAGTGTTTGACAATTTGAGTAGCTCATTATTTTGTTGTTTGTGCAGTGAAAACCAGCAAGTTGAACCTCATGTCCTGACTCAATTGCCCGAAGACGACATATTTAATCGGGATCTGGCAGATGCACAGAGTCAGGAAGAGAACAATGATTATGACAACAATGTCGATGAGTCCGGAGATGACACACCCTTCCCTAATGAGGGTGGTGATGAGGAGGAAGAGAATGTTGGACCTGATTTGACGAGGGAGCATGCTCCACCCCCCGTTAGACCAAGAGTGTACGAGTCCCAAGTGTCGTTTCAATCAAGGGAGATTCCCTACCTTGATCATTTGCCAAGTATGCCGGATGTGGATGCCCTCACAAGGGATACTGACGAAATTCAAACAACAATGTGGGATGAGTCTAGACCAACGGTGTTGGCAAAGGGCATGCTTTTTCCTGATAAAACGCACCTAAGCAGGGCGTCGAAAATGTACAGCGTAAAAGAGTGTCGTGAGATGACGGTATGGGAGTCAACTCTGGATGTATACAAGATTGTTTGTTGTAGATGGTTTACGGGTTGTCATTAGATGTTGCGTGCGAGCAAGAAGAAAACAGGTATGTGGAAAGTGGGTAAATAAATTGGCACCCACACTTGTGAAATGGACACATTCAGTGGGAATCACTTCAACTTGGATATTGACTTGATTTCTCTTGTCCTGATTCCACACATTGAAGCATCAATAAGGTACAAGATCAAAGAGTGCATTACATCTGTCCACCAGGAATATGGTTGTACCATTACCAAAAGAAAGACATTTCTCGAGCGCAAGCGTGCGTTTGAAATTGTTTATGGTAACTGGATAAGTTATTTGCAGCTCTACCCAAGTACATGGCCGCATTGCAACACTTTAACCCCGGGACCGTTGTTGAATGGAAACTTGAGCGGAGTCCGGGAATACCAGAATATATATATATATATATATATATATATATATATATATATATATATATATATATATATATATATATTCAGATACGTGTTCTGGGCATTTAAACTAGCAATTTATGGTTTTTTGCATTGCAAATCAATAATATCCATAGACGACACTCATGTCTATGGAAAGTATGATATTAAGTTATCGATCGCAGTTGCAGTAGATGCTAATGGAAGTATATTTCCTTTAGCTTTTGCTATTTGTGCCAATGAAAGGCAAGAGATGTGGACACTGTTTTTGAACCACTTGAAAGAGCACGTTGTCAAACAACATTCAGGTATTTGTCTAATATCTGATCGGCATGGTGGTATTATAAGTTCTGTAGAGAATTTGCCTGCATGGCAAGAACCGTATACCTACCACCGTTACTGTGTGAGGCACCTGAAGGCCAATTTTCAGAAGGCACGTCCCAACAAGCATTTGCATGATTTAATGTGGATGGCTACAACAGATCACCAAGAGCATAAATTCCGGAGGCACATGGAATCTATCAGGAAGAAAGACGAGGCAGCCTATCGTTGGTTGATGCGACATAAGCCTGAAAAGTGGACTTTGCATGTGGATGGTGGCAAAAGATGGGGAATTCTGACTACAAATGTGTCAGAGTCTTTCAACGGGTTATTGAAGTCTGCACGAGGATTGCCTGTCACTGCCATGGTGCGAATATCATTCAAGCAGATAGTGGAGAGGTTTGTTGAAAGGGCTGCAGCTGCAACGTCATTGATGGAAAGGGGTGTTGAATTTATGCCACAACCAATAAAAAGATTTGAGAAATACATACGGCGAGCACATTGGCATTCATTTTTACAGTATGATCACGACCGAAATATTTTTGAAGTTCGCACCGCTATCCATCAAAACCGGGGGAATAGTGTACACACTATAAATAAATCTAGAAGGTTATGCTCTTGTGGGAAATGGTCCATCTACCACATGCCGTGCTCACATGCCATCAAGTGCTTTAAACATACAGGTTTAAGGCCAAAAACTACGTTGATAAATAATATAGTATTGTTGCATACTTAAACACCTATAGTGGGCAGTTGCAGCCAGTGGGTGCTGAGCATTATTAGCCGTCAGAACCATTTAAAATGGCGTATAACAAGGAGTTTTTGCGTCAGCGACATGTGCAAAAAAGAACGTGTATACGGATCCAAATGGATGTTGGTGATATCGTTTGGTATATGCTCGCAAACAGGACACAACCATCGAAAATGTCCTTCAGCTGGTATGAATGGCGGTGGTAATCCAACTCCTGGTGGAAGTTTGTCTAATGTGCCCAACTATCAAGGATATACGTAGTGTTTTATTTCCGTAATGCTGTTGTAATAAGTGTAAGTACTTGTTTATGTTGCAAAATGTATCAAATAAAATTATTTTTTCATTGTTGTTAAATCTTATTGATATTTAACATTATCAGTGGAGTAAATTAATGAATTTCTCCCTCCCGTTCATATTATCAAAAATAGTATTGGATTAAAAATCCAAACTTATTACGTTGACTTTCGAATTTCAATCTAAAATTATTAGAAAACTACACTGTCGGAGGAGAAAGATGTTTGATAATTATGTGAATATATATATATATATATATATATATATAAAATTAGTAATTTGTGTCCAAAATAATAGGATAGCGCGGTTAAATACTACGTTATGTGTGTTGTCTTGTCGACCTGAAAAGTTGCCCGCCTGCAAAAGTTGTATTGTACCCGAAAGAATCTTTAACACGCGAAGCATAGCGCGGTTAAATACTACGTTATGTGTGTTGCCTTGTCGACCTGAAAAGCTACCCGCCTGCAAAAGTTGTATTGTACGCGAAAGAATCTTTAACACGTGAAGCATAGCGCTGTTAAATACTACGTTATGTGTGTTGCCTTGCCTATAAATAAATAGCGCATTTTAGTTATTATCTGTGCTTAACCAAAACAAATAGCAAAACTTTCCATAAAAGCAGTGTTTGTTTTTTGCATTAACAAATGTCTGGACACAATTATGTACCAATGTGCTATTGTGACAAACGTTGTATGGTGAAGAATTGTTGGTCCGATGGTTATGTTGGGTGCAGATACTGGATGTGTGTAAACAGGTTTGGAGGCAATGACAAAAATTATTGCAATTTTGAGGTATGGCTTGATAAACCCATTAAGCAAGAATGCTACAAACGATCTTTGCAGTATATTTGGGATATGAACTGTGAATACCAACGTCGTGAGTCTGAAATGAAACGAGAAATTGCGGCATTGTAGGAGAAACTAAAAGAGGCGGAAGAAGAAGAAAATAGGCTGGAAGAGAAATTAAAGTGGTTGGAGCAGAGAATACTAGGCGGTAATGACTAAACAATGACATGTATGTATTGAGTGTAGTATTTTATCTTTATGCTTTCCATGTCATGTATTTTCATTAGTTGTACTGAATTTAAATTATGTTAAGTTGCTATGTTTGTGTTTGTGTTGTAGTATTAAAATAACGAAGAACCGGAAAAATAAAAACATAATGCGCATATAATGTAAACAATAAAAATTGTTGCTATTATTTACATAAAATAATATTTACATAAAATACAAAAACAAATCAATGCGTCCCACAACATATGTGCTTCAATGCAGGCGCTGGTCTGAGGCGCATCCCATCCTGCCCGGCTACGCTATCAGGATCATCCTCATCACGTCGCCTCTTTATCGCAAGATGCGCTACAGCATAATCGTCAGTAGTACTAGCAGGCTTAGTAGAAGGGGTTGTCGGTCAAGCAGTAACCTACAGAAGAATAAGTTAGCTCAGTATATGAAAATATATATTAGTAATGTACGTGTTAAGTCACAAAAATTTAAATTGTCTTACCATGGTCTCGTCGGGCTCCTAAATATAATCATCCGTCGCAACCAGGTCAGCATCGCACAAAGTGGCCTCTGTGACGGACGAGGATGAAGTCTTAATAAGAAAAATATAAAGATATTTATGGCTAATCAATGAGATAAAAATAAATTTAAATTTAATAGTAATACAAACATATATGCGTCTGTGAAAGATCCCCAGACCCCTCGATGAGGAGCCATAACTCAACCGGCGCCCACTATCCACATCTCGGGTCGGCCGATCATCAGCAAAGGTCGATGAGCCTGGAAAGTACTGATCCCAATCCTCTCGTGTAATGCTCATGCCCGTGATCAACAATGGATATGACGGGGTCACTTACGAAGACCCTGGAGTGAGCTGAAGATGAAGGTTGTATGACGGCATGCTGCTGTGGTGGTAGTCTGGCTCATGGAGGTCATCTGACTGATCAGCTCCAACATCCTCCACAGGTGCCTCAACGCCCCCTTGCTGGGGACCACCTCCTCGTCGGCCCCCACGACCCCGTAGGACAGCCCTGCCTCGTGGGACAGCCCTATGGTACTGCTTTGGCGCCACATAAGCAGGGTCGTGTCCTAAGCGTTCATCCTCTCGGGCTCGCCGCAGTGTCCGGGCAGCCAGCTTTGTAACCTGTCGGCCATACTCGTGCAAAGTAGCCGCTCCCTCGCCGGCATGTTGTTGCATCTGCAGTCCCAACTAGTGGAACAAATGTAGGCCAATAGCCTGCACAACATGTAAAATATAAATTACAGAACGCTAGGTTACAATTATAAGAATACCAAATAACATACCAGTGCCTCGTGCCTCCCGGCATATGGAACGTACCGACCGCCAGCGCGATGAATGGGATTCCCGATAAAAAGTCGGGTAATGCCGCGGTACCAGCCCATATAATCATGCTCAGTATCTGTCCAGCGCGGTGAAGGGGGCGGAATCAGGTCAAGTCGTCGGTCCCAAGTATCGATCTGCGCCTCTAGCCATGCCACATATGCCTGGTCCACCCTGGAACGATCATCCCGCTGGAAATGTGTGGTCTGCCAGGTGGGCGGTGGCGGTACAGGCTGTGGACGGCCAAACTGGCAAAGTACCCACTCGGTGGCATGATGCTCCACAATATCAAGGCACATCAACGGGACGGAAGAGCTCCAAATAAGTCGGCCGGCCGAGCAATAATCGGGCAAGCCAGCTATCAGCGCGTCGCTGTATGGCATCCAGATGAACTATTAAGTAACAACAGAAAACGTGAATATACGCAACATATGTGAAGCCAGGCCAAGTAAACTTAGGTATACATTTACCTGTGCGCCCTCCAGTAAATCCAACAAATCCCTGCACAAGGGGAGATTATGTCGAGCCTCGTACTCTCGTCCATATCCGCCCATATCTGTGCTTAACCAAAACAAATAGCAAAACTTTTCATAAAAGCAGGGTTTTTTTTTTGCAGTAACATATGTCTGGAAATAATTATGTACCAATGTGCTATTGTGACAAACGATATATGGTGAAGGATTGTTGGTCCGATGGTCATGTTGGGCGGACATACTGGATGTGTGTAAACAGGTTTGGAGGCAATGACGAAAATTAATGCAATTTTGAGTCATGGCTTGATGAACCCATTAAGCAGGAATGCTACAAACGATCTTTGCAGTATATTTGGGATATGAACTGTGAATGCCAACGCCGTGATTCTGAAATAAAACGAGAAATTGCGGCATTGCAGGAGAAACTAAAAGAGGCGGAAGAAGAAAAAAATAGGCTGGAAGAGAAATTAAAGTGGTTGGAGCAGAGAATACTAGGCGGTGGGGACTAAACAATGACATGTATGTGTTAAGTGTAGTATTTTATCTTTATGCTTTTCTCCTAGCTAGAGGGAGAAACGGAGGTGGTACACCCGGAGCTAATGGTGGTAGAGGTAGCTGCAACTGCATGAACCGCTCCCAGGCCCAAACCTAACATACAAATTGGACGTAAAATTTAAGATATATTTTTACTGGGTATGTTATAATGAATAGAGTATTCGAATATGTTTTCACCTGTAGCAGCGGCAAAAATCCAGCAACGTCACGTTGGGTGCCCATGGTCGCCCGGCACATCTGCTTGTATAAGTAGGCGAGAACATCAGCACCCCAGCTGTACTGGGGTAAATCATCTAGCAGCTCAAGATGGTGAAGAAATCTCAAGCTGACTAGGTTCCCCGAAGTGTTCGGGAACAAGACCCCTCCAAACATAAGGAGCAGCAGCAATCTCGTGTACCGGTGAATATGCAGCTCCGGTGTATCGCCTGTGATGGAAGGGTGCAATACCTCCAAATGGTCTCGGATAGTCGTCAGTTGCAGACGACTGGCCCCAGCCAGTGCAGTCTCCTCCTGTGGCCGGAAACCAGTGAGCTGTTGCAGCATGTCCAGGTACTGCCCACCTGTCAGCTCTCTCATGGCATGCGGCAGAGCAACGGGGTGTCCATCAACGGACAGTCCATATATAACCTCCATGTCCTCCAATGTGATGGTAGCCTCGCCAATGGGCAAGTGGAATGTGTGCGTCTCCGGTCGCCACTGCTCTATCAGCGCCGTGTTCAAAGACCAATCGAGCTGCAGCCGCCCAATCTCCAAAATCATATAGAAGCTCGTATCTTGCATGCATCTGACTACACGGGGATGGAGAATTTTGCCCTTCAGAAAGTCCCACATGTCGTCCACTCTCCTGACGCGGAGAGTGTGGGCCAGTAACTCTCCCTTCCATATCCGGGATGCATATGCGGAACCTCCATGTCGTCTACCGTAAATTAAACAACATTAATTATATGTTAGTTTTATAATTTTATATGTTTGTTTGTAAATTAAATAATTAAGTTTTATAATTATACAAGATTTAATTATTAGCTATTCACATATGGGTTCCAGGCTCGATATTTGAGGCCCGGTAGCACCAAGATATCCTGAATTCTTGTATGTGTTAGTTTTATTATTTTACATGTTAGTTTTATAATTTTATGTTTGTTTGTAAATTAAATAATTAATTTTATAATTATACAAGATTTAATTATTAAGTATTCGCATATGGGTTCCGGGCTCGATATTTGAGGTCCAGTAGCACCAAGATATCATAAATTCTTGTATGTGTTTGTTTTATTATTTTACCTGTTAGTTTTATAATTTTATATGTTTGTTTGTAAATTAAATAATTAATTTTTATAATTATACAAGATTTAATTATTAAGTATTCACATATGGGTTCCAGGCTCGATATTTGAGGGCCCAGTAGCACCAAGATATCCAAATTTCTTCTATGTGTTAGTTTTATTATTTCACATGTTAGTTTTATAATTTTATATGTTTGTTTGTAAATTAAATAATTAATTTTTATAATTATACAATATTTAATTATTAAGTATTCACATATTGGTTGCATGCTCGATATTTGAGGCCCAGTAGCACCAAGATATCTGAAAAATATTGTTGTTTTCTCATGTTATTTTCTTACTATCGTTGACTAGAATTGGACAGAGTTTGTGTTTGATCTATCAGCTATTTTGACGTAGTTTTTGGTATAAGAGATACTTAAATGATTAATTTCAATAACTACAGGGATACTACGCTAAAAGGCACTACATTTTACTACGCTAAAAGGGCACTATATTACTAGTCTTTAAGCAAATAAATAATCTAAACCAGATAAAAACAACAAATACATTTAATCACAAAACATTCACGAAAATACATATACAACAGTAAAAAGTAACTTATTAACATTTTTTTTAACAAATAATATGCAATTTTATACGAGTTTCGACAAAAACTAAATTTGAATACCTCGATTTATCTTTTTTTCGACAAAAACTAAATTTGAATACCTCGATTTATCTTTTTTGGAAAGTTGAAGATTTTAATCCGAAACAAGCAACCCACAACGAGAGAAGGCTTAGCTAGGATGTGAGAACAATAATCTTTACTTTTTGTGGGACAGGTGGGGTCCACTCGAATTTTTTTGGATCGTTAATGGGGGGACCAATTTTTTTGGGAGGGGGGGGGGAGGGAATTAGGATTTATAGCACCTTACGCCTTAATAAACTGCATTATACTTACCAACCTAATCAACTTCATATATAGCATCCTTTTAAAGGGCGCTATATATACTTTGGTCACAATATTTTTTTTCACTCATTTCTATCATTTGAGTCTAAAAAGACCACATTTAGGTTCCGGACTCCTCGAATATGCTATCAAATGTTGTGGCCTTTTTTGGGGGGTGGGTGTGTGTGTGTGTGTGGGGGGGGGGGGGGGGTTGTTCATACCGGTCGACAGACAATCTGCATTGTGTAACAAAACAAAAGGTGAACATATGCTTCCATCTCCTTAAAACGTGAATATCGTTACAAACAAAATTGGAAACTAGGTCCTCAGAAAATGAAAGCTAATACACTAACAAAAGACTAGCAAGCTGACAATTCTCTTTTACACTCTTTGCAGAGCTAACAAATATCATCATCATCATCAGCTCATCAAAACTAAAACCTCTTACTACCTACGAACTAACTTGGAAACCCCGCGCTTGGGGAAATTTGGGTAAAAGGGTGTCGAGGAAAGAAAAACCAGAGGTATGTGAATGCCTCCCAACAAGCTCCTTAAAAAATCTTGAAAAGCAGACCACCATGAGTGGCAAAGAATGGAGCAAACACGAGAGATTCAACTGCCATCAGCTTGATCAGAATGTTAAGCGATGGGCCTGAAGTGTCCTTCAGAGGGTCGCCAATGGTGTCACCAATAACAGCAGCCTTGTGTGGGTCTGAACCCTTTGGACCAAGGGTCCTTGCATGCTCCGACGCACCAGCCTGACGGAAAATTAAAATGAACAAACTGTGTGCAATGGAACACCAAAAAGTTACACCAGAGATGTTTCTTTCATTACCTCAATATACTTCTTGGCATTGTCCCATGCACCACCTGTGTTCGATGCAGATATTGCTATCTGTAAAATGAGAGATGAAGGGCAGAATTTAGACACAATTCTACCAAAAGAATATATATATTTTAGTAAGTCATTACAACTTGAACAAAAGACTTTTTAACTCCAAAATGTTAAAATAAAGAATCAACCCATACCTGTACACCCGAAACCAAAGCACCAGCAAGAACACCGGAGAGAGTCTCCACTCCGAAGAAAATCCCAACTATGAGGGGTGTAAGCATGACTAGAGCACCTGGGGGGATCATTTCCTTGATAGATGCATCAGTTGAAATCTTAACACAAGTCGCATAATCAGGCTTGGCAGTGCCCTCCATGAGACCAGGAATAGTGTTAAATTGTCTGCGAACTTCTTCAACCATCTTCAAAGCTGCACTACCCACACTCTTCATGGTCATGGCAGAGAACCAGTAGGGAAGCATGGCGCCAACAATCAAACCAATGAAAACCTGGGGAGTCAAGACATCAACTGTAGTAATTGCAGCCCGACTCACAAAAGCACCAAACAGTGCCAAGGACACGAGTGCAGCGGATCCAATAGCAAATCCCTAGAAAGAAATGAGTCTCAATGTTAGCAAAAAGGAGATGAAACATGTCTGAACGAAGTTCCATTGCGAAAATAAGAAAGAAGATTCCAATCAAGATTAGAACTAAAAGATAATAGAAGACAAGCACACATTGATAATACTCCAATTACCATAAATATTTATGTCATATATCTCCTTAACCATGCACTAGAAAGGCTCACAAGAATGTAAGCAAAACAAATTTGGAAAGCAACAAACCTTTCCAATAGCAGCAGTGGTGTTTCCAGCGGCATCAAGGGCATCTGTCCTTTCACGGATCCGATGGCTCATACCAGCCATCTCAGCTATGCCTCCAGCATTGTCACTGATAGGTCCATATGCATCAATGGCCAATCCAGTTGCAATGGTGCTCAACATCCCAAGCGCAGCAACTGCAATACCATACATGGCAGCGAAACTAAAACTGACAAAGATAGCTATTGCAATGGCAAAAATTGGAATGATGACAGATTTGTATCCAAGCGCGAGGCCGAAAATAACATTGGTGGCAGCTCCAGTCCTGCAGGAGTCAGCTACATCTTGGACAGGGCTGCAACATAAACAACAGGGGAAAAGAATGTCAAAGGGATCAGAGATTATATCAACCACCAATAACACAACATCACAGGATGAAATTGAACTATGATATCCACCTGTAAGCATTGCTAGTGTAGTACTCAGTGACAAACCCAATGATAAGTCCAGCCCAAAGACCAACAGCCACACATAAAAATAGTTCCCTGCATTACCAACCAAATAATAATTTAGTACCAATTTTATACAGACACAGGAGGACAATACTGCTTGAAATTGAAAATCCAAACAAATGAAGTTCAACGTATAAAGATGAAAAAATGGCAATTGTTAGGCATATTCAATTAACAATTTATATTACCATGTGTCAGCTTGCTACTAAACGTCACATCTGGAAACACTCATCTAATAAAATAGCTAAAATTCAACAGAACAATCTGACACGTACCAATTCTTCACAACCTTCTGAGCTCCAAAATTAAAGATGGTAAAGGAAGATGGAAGGCAAGTCCATGTAACAATTGCAATTCCAACAGTCATAAGAGCAGTTGAGATAATAAGCTGGTTCTTCAGTGCTGGTTCAATTTCCTTGACAGCCTTAATTTCAAAGAAGTCAGTTGCAAAAAGGGTAGTGATCAAACAAATGAGGATACCCATAGAACTAATGAGCAGGGGATACAACATTGCAGTGAATTCATGATTAATTCCAAAAGACGAGATGGAAGCCACAACTAAAGCGGCACATGATGCTTCAGCATATGAGCCAAAAAGATCAGACCCCATTCCAGCAATGTCCCCAACATTATCGCCAACATTGTCGGCAATCACCTGCAAAGACATTAAGAATAGATTATTGATATACTCATTACAAGAGGTCATATATTACACCTAAAGCAAAACATGTAGCTTACAGCAGGATTTCTGGGATCATCTTCTGGAATGTTCCTCTCAACCTTACCAACAAGATCAGCACCAACATCAGCAGCCTTGGTATAAATACCACCACCAACTCTGCCAAAAAGAGCCATGGAGGAGCCACCTAGACCATATCCAGTAATTGCCTCAAAAAGGCCCTCCCAATCATCACCATAGTATAGCTTGAAGAGATTAATCGCAATGTAAAGTACCAAGAGACCATTGGCTGCAAGGAGAAAACCCATCACAGCACCAGATCTGAATGCTACTATGAAAGCCTTTCCAACACCTTTTCTTGCTTCCAGGGTTGTCCTTGCGTTTGCATAAGTTGCTATTTTCATCCCAAGGAAACCAGAAACAACAGAAGTGACAGCACCTAGCAAGAATGATACAGTGCTAAAGATGGCAGTTGCAAGGGCTGGCTTGCAAAGTTTCTCCTTGTTGTAGGTGCATGGTTGGCTCTTAGTGCTGAAGCCCTCAACAGAGCCGAGGAAAAGGAATATCAGAATTGCAAAAGCAATCATGAAGATACCCACATACTGATATTCAGTGAACAGGAAGGATGTCGCCCCTGCCATGGTCAGCAATCACATCAGATATTTGGTATTGGTAAATACAAAAAGAAAAAAAAAACTGGATTAGAAACGCACACCCTATAGGAATAATATAATTAATTTATAACAGAATTTCTGTGACTAAAGTATTGAGTAAAACGGGATGGGCAAATGTTGAAAATAGTACCCCGTGAAAAAGGAAATGCAGAAAAATAAACAGAATAATTGCTAGACTACTTAATATATAGCTCTAGCACCAAAAAAAGAGTTCCACCAACATGCATCTCCTTAGAAGAAAAGTGATCTAAACAACGCAAGAAAGACTTAAGCTGGCTTTTAACAATCCAAGACTTCGTCACTTGGCCTTCTTTTAACTTTATAAAGCAGCTGGCGACACACTCACTCAGGCCAGCAAATCATTAAAGGAAAAGGCAGCAACCATTCAATATTGCATCACAATTTTCGCCTATAGAAGGGATACACAGATTGAGCCAACAACGAAGCAAATAGGGTAACAGCCAAAAAATAATAAAAAGAAGCATAAGTTCAAAACAACAGCACCAACACTGCACTAAATTAAACAACAATAGCATGTGTAGAATGTAGCAATATTACATCAATAATTGAACAAATTTTGATAAGGACATAAAATTGAACAAACATCAGCAGGAAACCACATAGCACAGTTAGATTAGCATAAAAAAGGAAGCGGGGAGATATATTACTACACCTACAGTGCCCTTCACTTAATTTACAGACCAAATATGAGTATTTCCTTGTGCAATAATACTCATGTGAACTAAAAACAAGAACAGACAGCCTAGTGGAAAGGCCCTTCACCTCGAAACCAAGAGGTTGAAGTTCAAGTCACCAATGAGCTCAAAACTGCAACCTCAAGAGGGTAATATCTATCACGACAAACCCTACACCAATATGTGACCTTCTCAACAATTGCATATAATGTCTAACTATCACATAACCAGTCAAAAGATTACTCTTTTTAGCTTTTCCAGAAACAAATATTCATGACACATTAAAAAAACGATATTGAACTCAACTAAAGATAAGCATATGAGCTTGAATCATTATATAAACAAACGATGCGGTAAAAAGGGTTTCTTCTTCTTTAGGAGAAATCTACTGCTTCTAGCTCAGAAAATAAAGATGGCTCTCTTCACTTAACTACCAGAGGTAAAATCCTGGAGGCATAATAAAAAGGGTTGTGTCTTTAACCAGCGAAAACTCAAATTCACTTGAGAAAGATTAAAAAAAAGTAAAACTTTGGACTTTCTTCACCATTTCCTCCACGGTTACCAGCAAATAAGACTCTTTCCGTTTTAGTCTGTCCAAAAAGGATAAATAAAGGAAACAATTTAAATTTAAACTTCTCAGTTTATCCTTACCGAGATATTTATAGCTACACAAATGTCTATGATTTGTTTTAACCCACAAGTTTCAACCATCTTTTTTTTTTACTACATACCAGCTCAAACAACATCACATAATTGGGACGATGGGAGTATTATACACCAAAATGAGAAGAAAGAGCACCGATAGACAAGTAAACATCAATCAGATCTGGAAAGAATCTAAAGAGATCTGAAATGAAAGTGTTTTTTTAGCTCACCTTCAGAGATAGCATTCTGTATCTCGGCGCACTTAACGACGACGTTTTGGTCATTAATGCCTTCCTCTTCTTCAATCAAGTAATCTCCGTACCCATTCTTACCGTTGTTGCTCGGAGAAGATGATTCCGGCGTCAACTTCACGTTCGAAACAATGTACCATTGAACTAACGAGAACACGATTCCAATGACGGCGCATACCGGAATCACAATCTCCGCCCCGAGATCTGGTAACAACGCCGCCCCCATACTTCACCGTAACCCTAAGAAAACTAGCCGGAAAGTACAGAAGCTGAAGGTGAAGAATGAATAGATAGAGAGTAGAGAGTGCAGTGGGAGGGTCATATATATTGTGAAATACAGAAGATCCGAGGATTTGAGTGATATGTTAACATGTGTGTAGTGTTATCGTAGTTAAAATGGACCTTCGTGTTTGACCGTTGGATGATTTGATTGTTGAGATGAGGGATGATATAATTGATGGAACGGCGGTGATAGTTGGAGGAGGGGGCAATGGGACCCACGAAGAAGGAATTCAAACACGAGAAAAAGGAAAGTAAAAGAGCGTACTTTCAACGCATCTGGGAATGACTTATCTTCACTTTCACCTTTTCTTGCACTTTTTCTTGGATAAGGAATCCTTTTTTAAATTTTTTTGGTAAGTGTGGTAATAAAGGAAAATGGATTAAGGATGTTATTTTAAATATAATTAACTGTAAGGTATTATTATAATTTTAAGATAGTAAGTATATCTGCACTAATTATGGTAACTGTTATGCACAGAAGTGAAATAAAGTAAATTAGAGAGGGAAAGTAATAGTGGAATTAAAATATTTGATTATTTAAGTATAAAGTAGATTTAAACTCACGGACTGTAGGTTAAATCTCATAATTCGATTCCATACATGTTGGGAGCATCAAATCTTAACATGTGCAAACAGTGGACACACACACTTTCCCCCCATAACACAACATCGTATTTTAATTCTAAATCTTCTTTATGTATATAAAAAGCATCATCTCCGCTAAATAAGAAAAGCAAAAGCAGTTTAGCTGTTTGGGTAAAGAAAACTTAAAATTAAGAGAAACTGGTCACTAATTTGTACTTTTTTCTTCTCTCAAAAGAGCTACTGACGAAACAATAAAACTAACATGTGGTTGTGGAGTAAATAAATTAGAACGAAAAGAAATTATTGTCCAACTTGAAATAAATTTACCAGTGAAATCTTTTGGAAGGAAAGTCAAATTTGACTATATAGTATATTTAGACAAATTATTAATTTTTTCAATCATCTTACTGATATGTTTATTTAAATATATTTTTTTAAACAATTTTAAATTTGAAGATAAAAACTCATGACTACTATAAGTGTCGTATCCTAAATGTTATGTTAGTTTTTACCAGTTACTTTTTCAAAACGTATGTCATTTTAAGATTTGTCTAAGCGTTTTTTTTCTTTTTATCAGTAGGCTGAATTTTTAGAAACTTAAGTGTTAGCTGAACTTGAACTTTGTAGATTTAGAAGAATTCTACCCTGAAAACTACACTTAATTACCTTGAAAATGGATGTCCTTGTTTTTAGATCGTCATTTTCCCTGTAAAAAATAACGATGCGTAGATCTTTTCAGGATCATTGTTTTAAATTTTGACCCTAAGAAAACTTTGACAAAAAACGTCCATCTGGAAGTTTGGAAAGCACTAAAATATTCTCATATAAAAAATTATAGCGGTTGCCATATTTTGTGACAAATTCAATAATCAGCATATGAAAAATTATGACAATTATTGTATTTTATAACAAATCCTAATAATCACCATATAAAAAATTACTAATGATTGATAGGAACACTTCCTAAATTTCTTACGAAAAGCTATTTTTCCAAGACTTTATTTATCAGGGTCAAAATTTAAAAGTTGGAACCAAATAATCCTATTTGTGCAAATTATCCATCCATGTACAAGTTTCTTCAAGACACTGAATACGACACTACCCAAATTCATATGTTTTCTGATTCCGTATGCTTTTCCAGCGTATACGTATTGTATGGTTGCTGCAAAACGCAAATTTTTATATTCCCTAAAGAGACAATTTGAAAATGGCATATTCCTTTGTGGTCCGAGGGGAAGTATGGTTGTTTCTCCCGGAGTCTTATTTGCTTGTTTGGCCGTGTTTTAAAATTCCTTATTTTGAAAAATATTCTTTTGATTGGTGAAGTAATTTATGTTTTGTTAATTAAATTAAAAATTATTTTTGAATAACAATTAGTATTTGATCAAACTTTTAAAAAATATTTTTAAATTTATTTTTCTCAAAAATACTTTTTTTTAAAAATGCTTTGCAAAAAAAAAAAGGTACTTTTTTTATTTCTCAAAAATTATTTTTACTTCTATTCAAAAATACTTTTTTCATTCTAAAAGTTTCGACAAACACCTTAACTTAAGAAAAAAAATACTTTTGGCCCCCCAAAAAAAATACGGTCAAACAGGCTATTAATTTTGTTGGGATGAAATATTTATACCAAATAATATTAACTTATTATGGTTAAATGAATTAGTGAAAAAAAATATATGCACAAAGACATATTATACATTTATTTATTTCCGATATAAATATTTGGTACATGTAAATTTTTACCAATTCGTTGGTGGTGGAGTTGCATGGCGTGTGATAGAGTGGCATGGAGCAAAGCAAATCCAGCATGTGGTATTTATGGGTGAATTATATAGGAGAGGGTTGGTTTTTGGAACGGCTCGATTGAACTCTGACGTCTGCTTGTATTGAATGGCGTGCATGCCTCATATCGGATAATCCCATCTTTATTCTTTTTTCCTAAAATACTTCCCTTCCTCCTTTCTGAAAAGAGGAAAAAAAAAAAAAAGGGACAAGAGATAGACTAATTTGTAAGAATTATGGAAAATATTGATTGTAATTATGTCAAATAAAGATGTTCAAACGAGAAAGCTATAAGCTTATTTACCGGATTGATAAATAAGTATAAGTTTATATGATTTTGAAAACATTCTGATATCATTAAAATATTAAATTTTAGTACGGTCTTAGTTGTAATTTATGTAAATTTATTTGATTAGACACGAATTTAAAAGAAAAATAAAGACTTTTAATGTTTTAATATGAGAGGGTAATGATTTTATAATGATTATAATATGAGAGGATAATGATTTTATAATTTTAATGTTTATGTTACTCCTTTTTTTATGAAGAAAACAAGAAAAATGGAGAAAAAGATGCACCTTTCGGTTTTGCCGTTTAAATATCCACACGTTAATATTGGAATTATTGGTTGTAACTTCATTTTGCATCATACCATTTAGGGATCGTTTGGTATGATGTATTGGATCAAATAATGTATGTATTAACTTTGTGTATTCATAATACTTCGTTTGGTATATTTTTTAAACATATGCATTAATTATGCAAATATTAGTTATACACCATATATGGTATTATCTTATGCATAACTAATAAATAAGAAATTATGGTATTAACAATTCAAAGGGTTATAATACATGCATTAACTTAGTTAAAAATAAAATTGTCCTTTAAAATTTGCTTGATTAAAATATGCTATTATATTAATGCAAGAAAGTGGGAAATAAAATTATATTCCTAGTAAATAAATAAATATGTAGCATATTTTCTTTTTTATAAATAAATATTTAGTTCTATACTACTACAATATAGGTAGAATGACCAAATAATTTTTTTAAAACCTTGTTCATATAAAAGCATTCCTCAACATATGTTTCTTTTTAAAAAAATAAAGTGATGGACTAGTTATGAGGATATTTTTGTAAACAAATAATTCTTTTAAAAATTGTTCAATGCTTTAATACATCAAACCAAACAATGGATAAGAAATATGTCAACATAACTAATGCTAGCATAATTAATGCAAGCACGACTAAATTCAACATTATTAATATACAATATTAAGCATTATTCTTATACACCCTAATATTTATAAATTATAATAATATCACAAACTGTCTTGCACTCTTTTATTTGTTTTCTTTTCTTATTCACTGACCCTTTCCAAACGAAAATTAAGGGAGAAATGACCATCAACATATTACTGCATCTTTTTTGGTTAAGTATGGCATTCAATTTCTGTTGGTATAAATTTCAATTTCCGTTGAAAATATTATGGGTGTAAAGTAATTCTAGGAAGAAAGAACGTCATTTCTAGAATTAGAACTCAAGACTCTAATTAACAAAACACCTTTTTTCAATTTCATCCTTCATGATTTTGGTGTTTTACTTCTGAAAGGTAGTAGTATACTGGAGCTAGAATCTAGTTCTCACACTCATAAATAATGAAACAGACAAAGGTACTGATATATGCCTCCACTGTTAAAAATTATTTAAAATTATCCCCGTTATATTATTAGATCAAAATAATCCCTAATTCAAATACATATATATATCCCTAACTTGAGGGACTGGACACTTGGCACGCATCCAAGGTCGTTAGTCATTTGGTCTTAAATTAGACCCGACTCACCTCATTATCCGGTAACCGATCCATTAAATTTGACCCGCTAAATACATATTACTCTTTTCATTCAAGAAATCAAAGTGAGCCATTTTGTTTTCTTCAAATTTCTTATAATGGTGTTTTCTAATTTCTTTAGCAAATCAATATTTCAGTGTTGTACTCACAATTATAGACTCAAATCAGTAATAATAAATGAATTTTATCAATATTTTCCGATTTTTTTTTAGATCTAGATTCAATCCCAAAGCTTCAACATGTCTTAAATGGTGAGTTTCGACTTTTACCATCAACATCTTCCAACAAACAACAATATAATTTAGATCTAAGCACAACAAACAATATAAAATCAGATTTCAATAATGTAAACCTCAAATCAGTCATTGAACCAAAGGACCCATTCGAAACTAGACTTGAAAATGAGCTACGAAACCCGTCAATGGAGGTGCAGCTTTCCAATTCTTCAAATCAAGACACTGAAGTACTATTTCAAAAAGGTTTAAGCTCTATTCCATTAGCTTCATTCGATTTCAACAATAAATGCATTAGATTTCTTTTCTAATAAATGCGAGATAGAGAAAGAGCAACAAATTGGAATGCTTATCTGAGATTGAGTTCAAGAACTTGATCTCTGTTAGGTACCGGCATAGGTCGGGTCGGGTCTAATGTAAGATCAAGTGAACCAATAGCTTTAAATGCGGGCCAGTTGTCCGGTGTATTTGTTTAAACGGAAAAGGGCCAAAAATGCCGTTGAATTATCTGAAATAGTTTAAAAATGCCCTTCGTTTATTTTTGGTATCAAAGATATCTCTGTCGTCTATACTTTGGACCACAAATGTCCTTAAATTGTTAGTCTTGTCATTGAAGGTTACATGGCAGTCCAACTGGGTTAGATTTGCTTACATGGCCATCCACCTAAGCAATCCAACATGGCAAAATTATTTTTTCGAAAAAATTATTTTTTCTGGAAATTCTTTTAAAACACAAAATCAACACTTATTCCGAAAAAAGTAAAAAAAAAAATCGGAAAAATAATTTTGTCATGTTGGATTGCTTAGGTGGATGGTCATGTAAGCAAATCTAACCCAGTTGGATTGTCATGTCACCTTCAATGACAAGACTAACAGTTTAAGCGTATTTGTGGTCCAAAATATAGACGACATGGATATTTTTTGTACAAAAAACAAATAGAGAGCATTTTTGAGTTATTTCAGATAGTTCAAGGGCATTTTTGGCCCTTTTCCGTTGTTTAAATAGTTTGACGGAAGGGGTTATTATGATATAATAGTATAACGGATTGTAATTTAAAATAATTTCTAATAGTAGAGAGAGATATCCTATGAATTTACTAGAATTCAGTAATTTTTGCATAGTGTATAAACCAAATTATTATTATAAATTAACCTAAATCGTTTTAGGAATTCATAAATTACAAATCATTTGTGAAAATGCTTTGTGTCCGGCTTTTGAATGGCACCCCACCATATTTATGAACTTCTTTGGTTTCACTTCTTTTCAATTCCAACAGACCTAACACTCGAATAGCTAATATTCCTCAACCAATTTCTAACTACCTTAACTCTATCTCATTATCTTTAGTTTCCCTTTCCAGCCCAATGATTTATTTCAATGATTACTCAAACGACGTTACTATATGTCAATGGAAAATGAAGAAATTAAAGAATGTAATACGTACCCTATTTTGTTACTTTGCTTTGACCCGAAGGAGGATAATAGTGAGTTGTTCTAGTGGTAAGTATCCCCACTTTTAATCAAGAGATTGTGAGTTTGAGTCATCCCAAGAGCAAGATAGGAAGTTTTTGGAGGGAGAAAATCGAGGGTCTATCGAAAATAGTCTCTCTACCGTAAGGTAGGAGTAAGATCTGCGTATACATTATCCTCCCCAGACCCTACAGTAAAATTATAGTGGATTGTTATTGTTGCTGGTCCTTTGACTAGAAGGAGACGTGAAGAGTAATGAGCCAAACTTAAAGGTGAGGGAGAGGGTCCAATCACTTTTCGGCAACAGGCAAGGCAGACAACTCAAGGCTAGCTGGCTCTGTTCCTTGTGGACCCACCTTCGAACTTTATTTTTAAAAAAATTAAGGTCCGGAACTAAAATATTATAAATTTTGATTCAATAGACAAAAATAGATTTAAAAAAGTGTTGAGAATCATATTATATATATCACATCTAAAATATGTGTTATATATTAACGGTCAGTTACCCCGTTATATGGCCATCACACTTTTATAGTCGATTTGGCCAAGCTTCTTTTTGGTCATAGTATTTTTCTTTTGTCAAAAATATTTATTTTCAAAGTTTTTGTTCAAACTTTTAGAAGGAGAAAAAGTAAGCACTTTTGAAAAATATAGTTGCAATGTGCAAGTACTTTTAAAAGTTTGGTTAAGCATTGCTCCTCATAAATATCTTTCAAATTAATTAACTAATCACAAATTAATTCTCATTAAAAGTATGAATGAAAAAACACTTTTCAAAATAAGCTAAGCTTGACCTTAGTCTTTCGATGATCACGTTGGGTAAGTTAAACAATCCTACATTTCTCTACTAACACGTTTCCAAATAATAAGTTCTATTTATTTGTCTTAAGAGAATAATTAAATACTCACAATTCAAAATACGATGTAAGAAATAAAATCGACAAAGAGGCTTAAAAGGTTCCAACTCCTCAAAATTGGCATCAAGCAATCTTCAATCGTTCTCTCTAAGCTTTAACTACCACAAACACTAAAAACTCTCATAATTTTTAGTTCTTCTCTTAATAATTGGCTACCTTTGTTTTAGCAAAGAGACTGTCCCGTGTCCCTTTGGTAGCCGTTGAAGTGTATAAAATTTATATTTTTTTTTCTATATAACCTACAGAAATATATATATACACAAAAAAAACTATAAAAAAATATATATATTTTAGCTATTATTTTAAGAGTAGCTATAACAGTATCATTTTCTCGTAGACTTTTTCACATTTTCAGAAAGGGAAAAAAATATTGTATACCCACCTATAGATTCTCTTTTTTCTATATGCCTAAGTTTGGAAATTACATAGAAAATCCTTAATTAATTACTTGGTATATCCCATTTATTGATATACAGAATCGTAACTAGCAATATTTTAGGTGATAATATCCCTTAAATGGAGCCATGACTACTGAAACGTTTATGTAGAGAATATTAAGATTCACCTCTCTCCTAACCAAAACCTATTCCGCTTCTCCACCATATTTCTTTTTTTTTAACGTACAAATTTTATGCAATTCAATAAAACTTCATCACTTACAATAAAAGATATACCAATCATGATTCAACATGGCGGAGTATGGGATAGCGACAATTTTGTGAATTATTCTATTAACGGAGTTGTTATCCATTTTGGTTGCAAAAACGATGAATTGGTGCAGGTAATTGCAAAGCATATAGGGATTCACAATGGTACAAATTTGATTGATATTAAGTACAAGGTTAAGGAAGGGTATACACCAATCAAAGTGGTTAACGACATCAGCGTTCGACTTTACCTTGAATTGAAAAGGAGGAACTGAGAGTTCACAGAGATTCCGCTATGCATAGCAGTGAAAGAGAAGAATACTGATTTGAGTTGCTCAGATGCAAAACCTAAAGTAACTTCGTATGATGATTATCTAGGATTAGATATATCCGAAATGGTATGCGACGAGACTATGTTGATGATCAGATATGGAAATTATCAGAATGATATTGGTGTACTTTCTAAAGGTATAATAAGCGACTCTTTACATCAAGAAATTGAAGGACAATTATACCAAGACAAAGAAACACTTTATGTTGCGATGAATCACTATGCAATACGCAAGAAATTCCAATTTATGGTTAAAAAGTCTTGTTCCAAGAAGTATGTGGAAGTCTTTTTGTTCTTCACTCACAAATGTAGTACTCTTCTGTTGGATATTTATTCCATGTTCAATGTGAATATTCGTCAATATATATAATATGAATATTATTGTGTTTTGTTTGAATATTGCTAGACGATAGAATATTGTTTTACATCGGAAGAATATTATTAGTCATTAAATAATATTTATGTTGAATATATAATTTGGATACAAATGAAATATTGCTGGTTTAGACATGAATAGTGTTGTACATTTTGTATGATATATTATGAATACTCATATATAATGGAATATTGCTAGTTATGAATACATCCAAATCATAAAGTGAATATTATGCTTGGAACAGAACTTTACTCCAAGGGTAAGAGTTAAACTCCCCTCTATCCACAATTTTAAGGGAATCATTGTCAACATATTTTTGTGGAAGCATTGAAAATAAAAATGTATTCAAAAAATACAAAATGGAAATCTCCACAGCGTCCTCATCAGTCATCCACTTATTCTCCTTGAAACAAACGCTAATAGACGCCTTATTCATCAATAGTTCTCCACTAAAGTATATATCTATTAAGTTGTTCTTATATTCAGCATTGTAAGGTTTCTTTTCATCGCCAATGCATTTCAAACCTGAAATCAAGGCAAACTCCTGCAAACCAAACCTTAACTTGACACCGTTCACCACAATCCAAAACTCACCATGATTTGATTGATACACTTCCCTCAAGAGCATGACATGTATAAGTTGATTACGCACAAGCATTTTGGCAAACCAAGAAAATGCCCAAAACATGTTTTCTGAAACATGTCAAGGTGTCTTGGAGTGAGGTTCTCCTTCAATTCATCTACAATGTTAATAATTGTATTGTGGGTTAGCTTTGTTTTGTAAGCTTCACTTGCCGGCAAGTAAAAAATCCAATACTACAGAATAAAAAAGTTATAAATGGTTCAAAAAATAGTCATAAGTATATCGGTATTTCGTTTGAATATTGTGTATTCCTTTATATGGTCAAGTATTCCAAATCAGCTGAATTGCACACACTAGAAGTATTTAAAAAAAAGACATATAATAATGCAAATAAATATAACAAAAGTATTAGACAATATTCTAATCAATTTCTAGCAGTATTCTATTATTCAAATAAAATTTAAAACTCATCAGTATTCCAACTAGATGAGAAAGGTATACTAATGTGAGAAATTTATAAAATACCTCCAAATCCCCATCTGAAAGTTTCTTTCCGTCATTGTTGTCACCAACCGTTCGTCTTTTCGGACCCGGAATCCTAGTTTTTACCATGTCATATTTTTTTCTACTAACATTAATGCCATCGTCCTTTTTAGATGCTCGAACTTTAGAATTTTGAGATCGTATTTTCGCTAATCTAACATAATCATCCATTTGGAAGCCGATTCATAGATTGCATGTGGAGTTTCTTCTAATAATTTCACTTCTTCCGATTGAATTTCAATGGGAAAAGAAACATTATCAACTTTTCCAAGTATTTTTTCAGTACTGTGGAAAGCCAATTTTCTCTTCATCCTTTCCTCCACTTTCTGATTGCTAATTGCTTGAGAGAAAAATCTTGAAAGAAGAGATTGTGTGATTAGTGAAAAACTCAGTAAGAAGGAATACGGTGCTTGAGAGAAAAACCTTGAAAGAAGAGATTGTGCGGGTATACGGCCTTTCCCCCCCTTTTTTGGGTATAAGATGCTTAATAGAATATTGAGAAAGATACGGTGTTTTATCCCAATTAAATGTTGATTGAAGATATCTTAAAAGAATATGGCGGAGAAAATCTAATCCCTTAAAAGGTGGGATATATTTAATGACATATAATGATATTAAAGATTTAAGAAGTAAATAAAGTTTTATAAAGTAGGTATAGAATATAAAATAAATATTTTAAAAGTATATGGAGTTAACTGGTGTTTTTAATGGGTAGACCACGTAGATTATCCTTTCAGAAATGAGGATGATGGGCCGGCCAACAAGATGCTGGGCTGTAGAAAGCTCCCAAAGGTCAATGACCCAATAGAATTTGACAGCCCAAACTGCTTTGCCTAGAAAATTGATAACCTAATAGAGATAATCAAACTTGGTGCATCTTATCACAGTTTCACTGCTGCAAACATAGAGTCATCATTTTCTTCTCAATGATCCGTTTTCGCAATGAGAAACATGTAAGTCTCCTTAGCTAGTATTTTACAGTTAAGTACTAAAATAATGTAAAACCATCATTGGATAATGCTACTTTAATTTTTCCTTCCTCAAGAAACCAATTTTGTCTTCTGCTCAATTAATTAGAGTTCCAAATAAACTTATGTGTCTAGTTAAAACTATGCTTTAAATTTGTTAAGTTCTAAATTATTAATTTGTACATATTCAATAAATTTTTAAGACAAATATAAGGTTTGAACTAAAACTACTGGGTTCGACCAAACCCGTAACCGAAGAGCTGACTCCGCCCCTATTCATAATAAGTGTGATTAATAATCTAAAAAATAAAATAAATTATTTATTAAAACAGGTTAAAAATACACCGATATATTGAATCCCATGCACTTAATTTATCCAATTTAACTAATTAAATCAACGCCACATAAACTTGATCAACAACTAGAATCTTCTAAAACACTTATTTTGGTCAAGTTGAAGTGTGTGTAGGGGGCGAAAACAGAATTCTGTGCAAGTACGAAAATGTTTGTTCTGAAAGAATAAGTCATTCATAGTGGAGAACATGAATCCTGGGTGATTCAATAACATTTTTGGTAATTAACCTATTTGTTTAGTTGCTTATCACGTTATTAATTAAATTGTGTTTTCTTTTTCCACTATGCTGTTTTGGTTAGTTAATATTCCTCCCAACAGTGAAAAATCTACTGTGCTATAATTTTGTCGTCCACAAAAGATTCTCAAGATTGAGTGTTCCCTTGGCATCTCTCACGAACTCTAATTTCATATGGATGACAATTGATATCTTATAATTAAATCAACTTTTAACCATTACGATATTGCATTCTCATCAAAGTTATTATATTATACCCTCAAATTCGTTACGTTAGGTGCTATACTTTTTAATAGTTTTAGATCACGTTTTTCAACTAATGAATTACTTAGGGGTCATTTGGGAGGGTATATAAGTATAGTACTGAATAATGTTGAGATTAATTATGTTAGGATTATTTGTTATCGATTGTTTCGTTTGGTGTATTGAAAATAATAACACATATTGCATAAATTGTTTTAAAAAAAATATTTGTTTACAAAAAATACCCATGTAAAAACGTTGGAAAGGATTTTGAAAAAGCAATTTTGTCTTTATACATATTTGCTAATGCCATGATTTGCTATGTATAATAGTACTGAATAGGGTACATAACTAATACAAATATTAGTTATACATAGGTTGAGAAACACTATCAAACAAGGAATTAGTAATCATAACTAATACAAATATTAGTTATACAAGAGTTGTTACATGTATTATTCTTCCTAGTAAGTCCTACTAAACAACCGTGTTGTAGTGTAGTTGTCTTGATATATACAAAGTTTAATGATCAGTTTTGTCATCAAGAAAAAGGAAGCACCCGCGAGCAAAGAAAGTCTCTAATGAGAAAGAAAAGCAACAAAGGAAGAAATTATCAAAGTGTAAAGCAAAGAAAATGCAGATACATCTCCATACCATAACCGATAATGTAATATGTACTGTTTAAAATTATCAAATCATTTTTATAAAAAATATAAATTGGTAATTTGCAAAAAAAAACCCTGATACAACCACCAAAACATGTTAGTGATAATAATATTATTTGTGTATATAACTTAAATCATAATATAAGCACGGTTTTGACATTTAATACTCTACTCTACTACTTTTTGAAGTAAAGTTCTGGTACCATTACAGCAAAGAAACTAATAACCAAAAGGACAAAGCAAGCAAACTCAAACTGAAAGTAAGACTGCTATGTCCAGTTCTTTTTCAATATGTCAAAGTTCCTTTCCTTCACGCAATCTATGGCAGAAGTGGAATTCAGAGAAAGATTCCGCGTTTACATGTCTACTATGCCGTCTAATTTAATTTATCCTATTTTTTGTTTATTCATAGAAATAGTTTAGTACTAATCATATTTTTTATAGTACTGATCATTTGATTAAAAGAGAAATCAGGATTTAAACTCAATGTGTTTAATATTTAAGGTTTTTAACATTAAACTCAATATATTTATAAAGTTATGGATTTATATATACTATTTGTTGTAATTTTAGTAATTTTTTACACATAAAATTTGTGTTCCGCGTCAAAAGTAATAGGTTTAATTGAACTCGTGGGTACAATGCTACATCCGCCCTTGCATATGATTACACTTCAAATCAATGTAGTAGTATCGATGCCGAATCTTTGTGATCAAGAAATATCAAATTTAACATTTGCTACCTTCTAATAACTACTACTCCTATATGATAAAAGAAAAATAAAACAAAAAAAACTAAGAATTATTATTCCAGCACCAGTGGCAGTAACACCCTTTGTAGATTCGTCATCCGACTTGATTATTCGTAAAAAAGAATCGTATAAATATTTGTTTTGAACAATAATATCTATGTATACAACAGATCGATCAAACTCATTTGCAAGGCAAATGGTGGTATCACTTGAGCAACAAATAGTAACACTACTTGTGCAAAATTCTACATTCGGTCCCGGCTGATACTATTATGCTTCAGTGAGCTGAAGATCATATTGGAAACAACCTTTCTATCTCTACGAGATAGGGGTAAGGTTGATAAGTTATGTGTGCTGTTATGTTTTAATGATCTAACAAACTTAATGTTAAGAACCAGATGGGAACCTGCTCCACATCCTCAAAGTGCTCAAGATCAACAAGTCTCAAATCTGGGACATGTTCCAACACTCATAGTCAAAAAAATAACAGAGGGAACAAATAGACATCAGTTCCCTTGCTGACTGTACCAGTCAACTCCCCACAACTGTAAAGTGGCTGCAACTGTGCCTCAGCACACATGCAACAGTGCATACAGTGCACTGGTCACTTTATGGGGAATGCCCTTGTACCAAACATGCTTACATCATTCGAGTGATGTCACTTATATAATATTAACATGAAGCAAAGGCAAAACATCACACTTGCACATTCCAGAATTCATCAAGCTCCCTCTCAAGTGCGTTGCCAATCAGCAAGTGACATTCAAGGCGTCAAGAATAAAGAAGGACTTGTTTCCTACATTGAGTCATTATATACCCTTAGTTGTGTTGTATCTTTGTTAAAGTGATTTACTTGTAATTCCTACTTAGCTTAGTTAGAAGCATTGTGTAGGAAACCTTTTGTAAAACCATAAACCTTGTGTTTGTGTCTTGGCTAGAGTTAATCGAGTTGTAAGCTTTGTAATAGAGTTATTACAAAGGAGCTTGTAATAAAATTATTACAAGTTAGTGAGGGATTAAGAGGTTAATTCCTAGGTTACAATAGTTTATAATCTGAAGTTTGCTCAGTAGTGAAGTTGAAATCCTACGAGTGTAGGTCGTGGTTTTTAATCCCGTGAGCTGGGAGTTTTCACGTAAAATATTATTGTGTTATTTACTTACCGCTGTGTATGTGTTCTGTGGATACTGATAGAGAACCCGATTCTCTATATAGTTTGGTGGACCCTTAGTTTCTATCAATTGGTATCAAAGTAGGTTCTTTCTATCAGGCTAACACCTAGAAAGGATCCTCATGGCTACTCCACCAAACTTCGAAGAAGGTCAATCCACCTACAGACCACCAAGATTCAATGGCCAATACTATGAATGGTGGAAGACAAGGATGCATGATATAATCATGGCTGGAGATTCAGAGCTCTGGGATGTTATCTGCGATGGTCCCTTCGTTCATATGAAAACCATTGGTGAACCAGCAGTGACAGTTCCCTATACTAGGAAGGAATACAACGATGTTGTCCGCAGGGCTATAGAGAAGAACTTTCGAGCAAAGAAAATCCTCGTCTGTGGCACTGGGCCAGATGAATACAACAAGATTTCGGCTTGTTAATCTACCAAGGAGATCTGGAAAGATCTCCAAACAGCACACGAAGGGACAACTCAAGTCAAGCAGTCGAAGATTGATATGCTAACCACTGAGTATGAACTCTTCAGGATAAAGGACAATGAGTCCATTTAGGACATGCACACTCGCTTCACCTCTATCGTCAATGAGCTCCATTCAATGGGAGAAATCATTCCAAGGAATAAACTTGCCAGGAAAATACTCAACGTATTACCTGGTTCCTGTGAAAGCAAAGTAAATGCTATCACAGAGGCAAAGGATCTACAAAAGCTAACCATTGATGAACTCATTGGTAATTTAAAAACTTATGAAATAAAGAAGAAAAAGGATCATGAGAGAAGAGAGCCCAAAAGGGAAAAGAACCTGGTCCTCAAGACAGACAACAATGAATCAAATATTGAGGATGCTGATATGGCTTACTTGACAAAGAGATTTCAGAAAATGAACTACAGAAATGGAGGTATTCCAAAGAAGGGCAACTCCAGCAAGCCAAGAGGATATGGCTTATGTCATAAGTGCGGGAAGCTAGGACATTTCATCAAGGACTGTCCCTTTCTCAAGCAAGACCAGTACAAGCACAACACAGACAAAGCAGCAAGAGGAACCCGGTTCCTGACAAAAGATTTAAAAGAAAAGAACTCGCTGACAATGTTGTAAAACAAGCTCTTGCTGCATAGGGAGACTTTTCCAGCGAATCTGAAAAAGATGATGCACAATGTGACACCTCTATGATGGCAGTCGAAAGTGAAGCAGCTGATTATGATTCCATTTTTGCCCTGATGGCAAAATCTGACGATGATGAAGAAAATGATGATGATTAGGTAAACTTTCTAGATGTTCAGAGAAATCTGAAGTCTTACTCTCAGAAAAAAGCTTATATCCTTGAGAAATATTTTAATTGACGCTTATCACAATCTTATAAATGATAAAAATGCCTTAACTATAGAGTTAGGAGAGGTAGAAAATGATAGAGATGATTTGGTAGTTGTAGTGGCCGGCCTAAAAGAAACCATAGAGAATCTAGTGAAAGAAAAAGGTGTTCTGATTAAAAAGGTTGAAACAATAGAGGAATTAAAAAGTGAAAACAGTTTTGGGACTGTCCAAAAGGGGAAGGAAGTTGCAAGTGATGCATACATTAAGCTTGAAAATGAACTACAATCTATGAAATCTAGTCTCTGTGCTAAACTTGAAAGAAACAGACAGCTTCAAGAAGATCTAGGCAAAGTTAAAAATAACCTCGAAAAATCTCTAAAGTGGACCTGGTCCTCTGATACAATCGCTGCCATGTATACAAGCAATGGTGGGAACTGGCAGGGAGTTGGGTTCCAAAGGGAAAAGACTCCCTACAATCCACATAGCAAGTATGTTATTGTCCCTGATAACTGGCTTTGAACTCACTGTGGCAATACTGGTCACTTTAAAGAAAACTGTTAGGCTAGAATTCAGTCCCAACAGAAAAATAAGGTGTTTGCTAAAAAGGTAACTACTGCTAAGGAACCTGGTCCCTCCGTTAAAAAACGTATACTGCCTGCTTGGACAAAAAGAAGTTTAATTCGACCCTTTCCTCACTACAAGGGACCCAACCTTGTTTGGGTTCCTAAGTCTAATCCTTGATTCTCTTGTGCAGGGAGCAATGAAAGAAAGCAGCCAAAAATGGTACATGGATAGTGGCTTTTCTAAGCACATGACTGGAAGCATCGATGATTTCCTTTCACTCAAAGCCCTGCAAGGAGGGAGTGTGCCCTTTGGCAATGGCAAAGAAGGGATACATTCTGGGAGTAGGAAGAATTGGAAAGTCACTCACTCACTCAATTGAAAATGTGTACTATGTGAACGACTTAAAATATAGCCTACTGAGTGTTTCCCAAATTTGCGACAAAGGAAACAAAGTGGAATTTGTGTCAAAAGTTTACACAGTTACAAACCTTGTGACTGGTGAAGTGGTCCTGATGGCAAAAAGATACAAGAACATTTATGTTGCTGAATTTGAGTCCCTGCAAAATGGGGATATCACTTGCTTGAGTGCTGTTGATGATGATGCTGAACTATGACACATAATATTGGGTCATGCAAGCTTTACGTTATTGAACAAACTGGTCAGGAAAGACCTGGTTCGTGGCCTGCCGATGTCAAGTTTCAAAGACCACAAGGTATGTGATGCATGTGTAAAAGGAAAGCAAGTCAGGTCTTCTTTCAAGCCCAAAAAGGATGTTAGCACCCCAAGGCCACTCAATCTCCTTCATATGGATCTGTGTGGACCTATGAGGGTGCCAAGTAGAGGAGGAAAAAAGTACATTTTTGTTATAGTGGATGACTATTCTAGATTCACCTGGACCTTATTTCTCAAAACCAAGGATGAAACTTTTCCAGTGTTTGTTGCTTTTGTGAAGAAGATCCAAGTGAAGGTGAGCCATAATGTTGCATGTATAAGATCTGATCACGACACAGAGTTCGATAATGCAAAATTCGACGAATTTCATGCTGAAAATGGCATAAGTTATAATTTCTCAGCTCCAAGAACACCTCAACAAAATGGTGTTGTGGAGAGGAAAAATAGAACTCTTGAAGACATTTCAAGGACAATGCTGATTGATAGTGGCATTGCTAAAAAGTTCTAGGCAGAAGCAGTTAACATTGCATGCTATTTGGTGAACATGTGCTTGATCAGGTCCCTCCTGAACAAGACTCCGTATGAACTACTGAACGGAAGGAAACCCAAGCTAACATATTTGAGAACATTTGCCTGCAAATGTTTTGTCCTCAACAATGGTAAGGAAGCTCTTGGAAAATTTGATGCCAAAATTGATGAAGGAATCTTTCTAGGTTATTCATCACAAAGCAAAGCATACAAAGTCTACAACAAAAGAACTCAATGTGTTGAGGCAAGAATACATGTGATCTTTGATGAATCACACTAACTACGTGGGAAAGATTCACAAGATAAGATTGATCAAGACGAAGAGCAGTCAACAGTCCCTGGTGAAGTCATTGATATGGCAAATGGAAAGGCTGACATGATGAGCTACGTCAAGGAATCAAATGACGATGATGCAGCGGTATCTCCAGCTGATGTAGAGGAACCTGGTTCCTCGATCACAACAACTGAAGCTGAGACCAGAGTTGCTGATGCTATGCAAGGAACCCCAAATGCTGAGCTGAGAAGCGGGACTCACATCAACCATGGGTCACATTCATAAGTACCTGGACCCTCTCATAATGAGATTTCAAGTGTCTAACTGGAAGCACAAAAGTTCACACCCTCTTCAAAATGTGATCACTCCTCTCGACTTAGGGATTCAACTAGATCGAAGTCGAGAAACTCACTTGCCTTCTCAACCTTTATCTCTCAAGTTGAGCCTAAAAATATCAAGGAAGCATTGAAAGATACTGACTGGATTACTGCTATGCAAGATAAAGTCCATCAATGTGAGAGGAACCATGTATGTCACTTGGTTCCTTGACCTACTGACAGAACTGTTATAGGAACCAGGTGGGTATTCAGAAATAAACTTGATGAGTTTGGGAACACAATAAGGAACAAAGCAAGGCTGGTAGTTCAAGGGTACAATCAAGAAGAAGGGATTGACTATGATGAAAATTTTGCCCCAGTTGCTTGAATGGAGGCCATCCGAGTCCTTATTGCATCTGCATCTCATATGGAATTCAAATTAATCCAAATGGATGTCAAAAGTGCATTTCTGAATGGCTTTCTAAAAGAAGAAGTCTTCGTTAAACAACCTCCTGGATTCGAATGTCATGAGCATCCTGAGATTGTTTTTAAATTAGACAAGGACTTATATGGGATGAAGCAAGCTCCTCGCACATGGTATGAAATGCTGTCCAAATTTCTCCTAGAAAATGGTTTTACAAGAGGAAAAATTGGCAACATCTCATTTCTGAAAAAACGGGGGAGGAATCTGTGCAAGTTTATGTTGACGACATCATCTTAGGTACAACAAATGATTCTGTGTGTGAGGAGTTTGCAAAGCTCATGGGAAGTGAGTTTAAAATGAGCATGATGTGGGAATTGAATTTCTTCTTAGGCCTGCAAGTCAAGCAAACTCCTAAGGGCATAATGATAAGTCAGCAGAAGTACATCAAAGAGCTTCTGAAGACATTTGAAATGGAAATCTCAAAAGTCATTGACACTCCTATTTCCACTGCCACTCGACTGGACATGAATGAACCTGGTTCCCATGTGAACGAGACCATGTACAGAGGTATCATTGGGTTACTCTTGTATCTCACAGCAGGCAGACCAGGTATCGTTTTCAGTGTGGGACTATGTGCCATGTTTCAATCAAATCCAAAGGAATATAATCTGAAGGCTTCCAAGAGAATCCTGAGATATCTAAAGGGAACGCAGGACCTGGTTCTCTACTACCCCTCAGGAGACAAGTTCGACTTGATCGGGTATGCTGACACTGATTATGCTGGTTATCTGGTGGATAGGAAAAGCACTTCTAGCATGGCACACTTTCTGGGATCGTGTCTCATTTCATGGGGTACAAGAAAATAAAACTCACTGGATCTTTCAACTGTAGAAGCTGAGTATGTGGCAGCTGCCTCTTGCCGTGCTCAATTATTGTGGATCAAGCAGCAGTTAGAGGATTTTGGCATATTTTCTGATTGTGTGCCACTACTGTGTGATTACAGTAGTGCTCTCAACATGGCAAACAACCCAGTTTAACATAAGAGAACAAAGCACATTGACGTGCGACATCATTTTCTTAGAGACAATGTTGAAAATGGGCTTATCTGCATGAAGTTTTGCAACACAGAAGATTAAATTGCAGACATCTTCACCAAAGCACTAAGCAGAGAGCACTTTGAAAAGAATCGTCTGGCGCTTGGGTTGATAAAATCAAGTTGAGAACCTAGTCCCTCGATGATTGGCTATGAAAGAAATGTACATGTAAAACAGCTAAAAAGTGCTTTCTGGCAAGGTCTAACTCATTTCTATACCATTATAGGTAGGTATGTATGGCGATTATAGAGCAAATAGGGAGTTAATGTATTGAACATTTTCAAAAGGATAAGGCTCACATTTACAAAATCTGTCAGGGGACCTGGTTCCTTTGACACAAGTTAGTAGTTCCTTTGTACTCTCATGCACAACTTTTTAAATAGCTAAAAAAGGTGCCACATCATTAAATTGTCAGTTTCTTTTATTTGGAACCCAAGCGTCCTACCCATTACAAAATGACCCGTCTACCCAGAAAATCAATACTCATTCCCAACCGGTCCCTTACCCCCTTTTAATAAACCCAAACTCTGTCACTCTCACATCTGTTCACATCCAAAGCCAAAATTTCCCTTTTCTCTCAACAACCAAACACTCTCTTCTTTCATAAACTCTCATTACACTCCATAATGTCTAAGAATCTCGAAGCCTCAAATGTCCCCAGTGTCGTCCCCACTGTATCTTCATATCTTGAAGCACCAGTGATAGAGTCTAAGTACCCTACGCCACCCAGTCCAAACCCTAAGCAAGATTCCCAACCACCCACTGCCTCTTCTCCAACCCAATCAAGTTCTGGTTCTCATCAGAGTCACAAAACTTTGAATCCCAAGAGGTTTGTGGCTATGACCTCTCCCTCTGCCTCGCTGGAAAAAATGGTTGAGAGAGAAACAGTAGAGGGAGAAGAAAATCAAGAAGTTTCCAGTTTGCATTTAGAAGAGAGTTCTGAGGCACAACAAAGTGTGGTTCGTACTGACTACCCCAGGTCTTGATTTGAATATTGCAGATCCTACAGTTAATACTCCTCTTGTGCCTTCTGAGTTTACTTTGGGGTTAAAAGAACAAGAGTCCACAGAGAATATGTTGTCAATAGCTCCTGAGGAATGTTTGGTTGATGGTTATGAAAGTGTGTCTGAAACCAATGAGTCTCAGAGGAAAGGTGATAGTCTACAGGGAGAGGGTAGGGAATTGGTGCTTGTCGAAAATCTGGCACCTGAAAGTGCTACTGGGGAACCACATGAGGGACCTGATCCCTCCGCCCAAGAGGAGCCCTCTTCTCCTACTTGGGATGAAACCCTATGTTCTTCAAAAGAACCCCAGTTTAGTACTGATCCCGCTCCCTCCCCTCATTTCTATGCTGAGCCATTGACCATCGTCGCTCCTGAGATGAGATATCTATCTAAGGAAGAGAATGGGGGTAGTAAAGAGGACTATGACAATGTGTCCCTCACAAGCTTCATTATTGCTATGAGTAGAAGGGAAACTCCTAAAATGCCCACTTCAAAAAGACCTACTACTAGGCTGCAAAGGAAGAAAGCTCTTGAGTCATCACTAAAGAAAAGTAAGAAAGAAAAGAAGAGGAAAAGGTTGGTAAAGGGTGGAAAGTTAGTACATGAAGAGGTAGTGCCTAAAGCACTTGTTGTCGACGTTGATGACGAGGTGGAGGAGGAACCCAATTCCTTAGTTCGTAAGTCCTACAAGAAACCTACCATTCCAAAGTCTGGGAAAGAGTCATCTATGAGAGTGATAGAGGTTAGCAATGTTGAAATGAGAGAGTCTGGCAAGAAAGTGGCTGAGGAGTCTGTTGAGAAATTATTTGAGAAATCTGTGTCTGCGAAGGTGTCTGAGAAATCTGTAGAGAAAGGGAAGAGTGTGCGAAAATCGGTGAAACGGAAGGCTGGTGCCAATGAGGAACCCGGTTCCTCCAAAAAGGCCAAGGTGGGTGCGGTCAAGAATCGAGGAAGGGAAAATATGAAAAACCAGAAGGTGATGTGGGGCAGAACATTTGCCCCTGATATTCTTGACATGGCAGAGATACGCCAACTCGTTGATATGTGTGACTTTCAACTGTGGACACATCTGTTCACAAATGAGAGTCCTAAGGTGTATGAGGCAGAGGTGAGCAGTTTCTATGCCGACTTTTTCACAGTCGAGGATGACAACATATGCATGAAAGTGAATGGGGTTGACTTTGTGTTGGATGAAGCTATGTTGGGAACCATCTTGGGTGTCCCTACTGAAGGAATATCCTCCATTGAAGGGACTTGTTTTTCAAACTTTCATAATGCGATCTTGAAGGATGATGTAGTGCATCAAGGGGAACGAGTACACACAAAGGCCCTCATTCCAGTGTACCAACTGTTATTCAAGATGGTGAACAAGGTTCTGCTCCCTCATGCAGAAAGGCATTCCATTATGTCACGAGCAGACATGTTCCTTATGGAAGCACATGATGCATACTCCACTATCAATCTGCCGGGTATCATGATTGAGCACATGAAGAAAATTGCAGATTTCAAGGATAGTAATCATGGGCTGCCCTATGTGTTTCTACTCACCAAAGTATTTGAGTTCTTCAAAGTCCCTTTGGGAAAGGCTACGGTGGGTACTCACAAGCAGAGCTTCTCTAAAACCACCTTAAAAGAGTATGAGTGCATTGATAAGAAAGGAGGGGTTGGCAGCAATTCCACCATCTCTAAACTAATTGAAGCTCAGAATATTGCCAATGAAGAGATAAGGAAGTTGAGGGAAAGGAATGTTATCCTTGAGGGACAGCTTAGTCAGGACCAGGAGGCACCTGGTTCCAGTAGCACACAAGGCGCAGAGGTTGCTCGTCTGACCAAAGAAAATGCTGATTTCAGGAGACTGGTCGAGGACCTGAAGGAGAGGTTACTCAATGAGCAAGGGTCCGCAAATTCTTGAATGGATATTCTCCTTATAACTCTTGCCTCTTCTTCTCTGCCTCCCCCTTCCAGTGCTCATTAAGCTCGTTCCCTTCCCAGTGTCAAGTTTACTCTATCTTCGCTCTGTTTTGGTCTCCCTTGTTTGGACATATTTAGTGGCTGGCTTTTTTTGTTGTTTTTATTTTATGTATGATTCTGTAACAATGGTACTGCTCTCTGTTTATTTCAAAAATTAATGAATATCATGTCCTTTTTGCTGTGCATACTTTGCTCCTTTGCTCTGTTTTTAGTCATGTTTGTATGCACAAATGTGACATGAGTTAATCCTGCTAGACTTATTTCTGCTTATTACTTGTTACTAATCTTTTTATGATGCCAAAATGGGAAAAGTAATTGAAGGAGGGAACAGAGGGGGGCAATAGGTTCAGGGAGAATACGAATTGTTTTTTGGTACTATGTATGGAACTTTGGTTCTTAGGGGGAATTTCAATTATAAATTTGTCATCGTCAAAAAGGGAAAAATTGATAAGCTATGTGTCATGTTATGTGTGAGCACCTAATTTTTTACTATATTTGAATTTTTATCACCTTCTACTATATAAATATTTTTATAATTTAATATATATATATATATATATATATATATATATATATATTATATTATTAATAATTTAAAAGGTCAATTATTACAATTATTATTATTATTATTATTTTTATCTTTATTTCTAAATAAAATGAATTAAAAACCAAAAGTAAATAAAAATTAATTATTATTATTATTATTATTATTATTATTATTATTATTATTATTATTATTTTAAAAAAAAATTTTGGATGGGAATTAAAAAATAGGAAAAGTAGAAATATAAAATTAAAAAGTAAAAGTAAAAGTAGGTAGAAATTGTTTAATAAAAAAAGTAAAAAAAAGTGGAAAATTAAAAAAATAAAAGTAAAATAATGTGGAAATTTAAAAATGAAAAGTAAAATAAAGTTGAAATTAAAAAATAAAAGTAAGGGTATCTGATATTTGTTTTTTTTTAAAAGTAAAAGTAAGTGGAAAATAAAAAAAGAAAAGTAAAATAAGTGAGAAATAAAAAAAGAAAAGTAAAAACGTGGGATTTTAAATTTATTAAAAGTAAAAAAAGTGAGAAATTAAAAAATAAAAGTAAAGGAAAGTGGGGAATTATTTTTTTAAAAAAAAATAAGAAAAATAGGAAGTGAAAATTCTTTTTAATTAAAAATAAAAAATAAATAAAAAATAAAAAGTAAAAATCTGAAAATTCCGAAATTCTTTTCTATAAATAGAAGAGAAATGTGATTTTTTTAATGTGATGGAAAAAAAAGAGAGAGAGAAAGGAAAAAAAAATAGGGAGGAAGGAATTGAGAAAAAAATATTTTCTTCTTCTAGGATAAGAAAATTTCTACTCGTGTTATTCTTTCTTCGGCTTTCTTTCGAAAATCCCAACAGTTTCACCACCCTAAAACCACCAGCCCTTGACCACTTTTGAGCCATCATTAACCCCCCTCCCCCCCAAAAAAAGCTCCAAAAATAGCCACTAAATCGTCAGTTTTGCAAGGTCGATTGAGGTTGCAAATTGAGATTTGCCGCTCGAGTTTTCTGTGGTCTGAAGGGTCCAGTTGAGAGCTATCCGATCATTGAGTGGTTGTAATTTAAATCCACAATCATCAATACAAAGGTTCACTTCTCTTTCTATTTTGTTTTTCTCATTAATGCTTTGGGTCACTCTGTTTTAATTTAACTTTGAGTATGATATGATCGAGTTCGCATCTGAGTGTGCTAAGATTAATTTGTTCTCATGTTGAGTATTTGTTAAGATTAATTTATTGTCCTTTTTAGTAGTTCATATGGTTAATTTTATTGATGAATATGTATTAATTCGTTACTTTTCTTATTTATTCAATGAAGTATTGGCTTTCCATTTTAGCATGCTTTAGTTTCATTTTGATCTCCTATCTTAGTGACTAAATTGGTCTTGCCTATATCTATCTATTCCTGCCATAAATTTAGTCTAGTTTCAAATATTGGTTAGCAGTAAAATTATAAGAGATTAGGTTGGGTCATGATTGGTGTAAGACTTTAATTGGACTTCCCTAGCGTATTTATGGGCTAATTGTTGCACATGACCAAAAATAAATAAACATTCACAAGCTAGCCAATTTTTCCATAATTAATTTACTTTATTTCCTCCATAACAATATACATACCTCATGACCTTACAATGATATCAAAATTAGTAATTGAATAATAGTCGAACATCGTAGCTTGATTTAGGCGCGATTAATAATAAATTATCGTGACTATGGGTAAGGTTCTTGTGGCATAGTCATGATACGTAAACCTCAATTAAAGTGCGCGTTTCACGCGACTTGACCATAACTTCAAATAATAATAAAAATAAACATGTTGTAAATCGCGGATGCGTTTCGCGTGGCGCGGTTTGCAATGTGTACCAAAACGACAAGTGTGCGACATCGCGACTTGTTCAAATAAATTCCATAAATATTAAAAAGCGGTTAAAGACAAAAATGCACAATAGGTTTAAAACATGTAATAAATCAGATAATTACGCCAAGTATTAATTGTTAAGTGACCGTGCTAAAATTACGGAACTCGGGAGTGCCTCACACCTTCTCCCAGGTTAACAGAATTTCTTACCCGATCTTCTGTGTTCGCGGGACCAAAATTAAGAGTCAAATTTCCTTGATTTGGGATTCTAAAATAAACCGATGACTTGGGACACCATAAATTATTCCAAGCGGCGACTCTGAATTAAATAAATAATCTCATTTCGATTAATGTCACTTTAATTAGAAAAACTCCCCTATCTCCTATCTCTTCGGGAAAAAGGAGGTGTGACAGCTCTGGTAACTCCGCTGGGGAATAAGAACCCAGAATCTCTGGTTCAGGGTTCAGAATTCGAGCTTAGATTAGCTGTTATACTTGGCTTTTATTTATTATCTGATTTTTACGTGTTTGAGCCTAATGTGCTAAATGCCGCTTTTTACCGCTTTGATATTGCTTGAACTGTATATAAACTGTTACGAAACTCTCTTCTCTCTGAGTCTTCTAAATCTTTTGGGAAGCGTGCGCTTCGCGTGGCTTCTTTTCTGTTAGAGTCATAGCCTAACTTTAGAACGAGGTTTAGACAAGTTGCAAAGATGGTGAAGCTTCTGTATTCCCGGTACGCTGCTCCCCCCTTCCCCGGCTCGAGTTGTCTGCTCGGGTAAGCCAGGTCTAGACAACACACCTAGGATCTAAACCTAGAATAACATAGCCTCATGCCGGATCCCTAGTAGGAACATTTATTTGCATCACGTGCATTTGACTTTGGGGACTCAACACTGGGGTTAGGTCCGTCTAGAACAGGTGTACCCAATATATTGGACCATCTTGATGCATTTTACGTGCTACTTGTGCATATGTTTATTTCGGGTTGCATGTTGACCGACTTCTAGAATAGGGAAAGGGAACCAAGAAAAAACAAAGAGTGAGGCAGGAAAAAAAAATTACCCGTTTTTAAAAATCCAGGTATTTGAAAAATATTGAAACTCTAAAAAAAAAAAAAAATCATTTTCAAAATAAGTCGTGTTTTCCTATTGCTCCCAAACCTACCGAACTACGCGAGTCTGATTCTCACCGGATGTGAGATACGTAGGCAACCCCTATCAGGTCCGACCATATTTTTTCAAAACTAACCAAAATAAGAACCTTTTGAAACATGATCATCACCCAGGGCCGTTCTTGTCAAAATAGCCTTAAAACATTCTCCTGGAGCGCCGGAAGGCTGTTTTCACAAGAATAGCCATAATGTAAACCCAAGTCAGTCTTTTCTCCTATAACCAACCTCAGTTGGTAGAAACAACCCTAAAAACTTTCCTCAAGTACTGAAGGGGCCGTATTTGCACAAAAAAAAAACCTTTTTTTTTACAAAATTTACTGATTTGGATTTTTAAAATTAACCACTTTGTGTTTTTGGAAAATGTGTCGATTTTGATTTTTGTCTTCAATTTGTGTGCAGAATGAGCACCATTGAGAATGTACCTTTTGGGGTCGTAGATGAGATTCCACTGGGACTCCACATGTGGTGGAATGACATGGGGGAGGTCAGTAAGCTTTATGTGACAAAGGCTTTAGGTGGGCTCACCGGGCTTCAGAAAATTAAACCAAGGGTTGATATAATTGAAGCTTTGATACCGTTTTGGGACCCGACGCACAATATTTTCCACTTCTCTGATTTTGAGTTGACCCCTTTGCTTGAAGAGATGGCAGGTTATGTTGGTCTTGACGGGAATCTCAGGCACCGATATCCAGTAGTACCAAGACCTGTAACTCCTCATAAGTTTTTGGACCTTCTGAGCATTAGCCGACAGGTCAAAGATGGAAATTTGGCCAAAGGATTTTGCACATTCCCCTTCTTATATAGCCGGTATGGGGATCCCCGAGGATTTGAGGCTCTGGACGATGGTTTGAGTCATCAGAGAAATAAAAACAAATGGGAAGCACGCAGAGGTTTAGCCTTCATCGTTGCCTTTTTAGGCACTCTGATATGCCCAAGGAGTGACAGACATATAGAGCTAGGACTTGCAGGAATGGCCGACTTTATGGTCAAAAAGGCCAACGACACTCTTATACCGATGATTCTCGCAGAAATCTATCGAGCTCTAACCGCTTGTCGAGCTGGGACAAAGTTCTTTGAGGGTTGCAACTTGCTTTTGCAAATGTGGCTGGTGGAACATCTTTGCCATCGCCCGATGTACATGAACTGCGGTCTGACCGGACTCGATTGCATTGAAGAATACGGAAACCAGGTAAACGGTCATGAGTTACCGGAGGGTACTGAGGCTTGGTTCTCGTATTTGGGTTTTTTGACCGCAAACCGAATTGAGTGGACTTTCAGTTAGCTCACGGTCAATGAGGTTATTTACATGTCTGCCGGAGTGTGCTTTCTCTTATTGATGGGACTTCGGAGTATTTAGCCATATGCTCCGCATCGAGTCCTACAGCAATTGGGAAGATACCAAATAGTCCCTTATGATAAAGATTTGAGTCCACAGGTTATCGAACTATGCCCAAAAGCCGCATTCCCAGAAGAAAAGGTTCGCCAGATTTGGCACCAATGTAGGTTTCTGGAGCCACAGACTCAAGTACGGGATTGTTCCTCGGGCGAAGTAGAATCTAACTACACAGCCTGGTATGGTAAGAGAGTTCGAGTCGATCAAGAGACAGAACAGCCCGCCAAAAGACCCCATGTCCAACAATTCACCGATGGAGCGCGAGAACAATGGGTTTGGTTAGATAAAGAAAAGAAATACCGGACCACCATAAGCAAGCTAGAGGTTCAAATCAAAAACCTCAAATTTAACAGTAGTTTGCAGGCTGCCGAGGATGAAGGAGAAAAGAAAAGGTTGGCCCGAGAAAATGAAGCCCTCCGAGCTCAGATTCAGAAAATGAAAATAGTTGCTGAAAACCCGGTAAAAAGCGAAAAAAATGAAAGACTCATAAGCAATCTGAGGCGGAAAGTTCATGATTATGGGTTTGATTTGACAAAGGCCGAGGATGAATTGGAAAAAGCTCGGGCAAAATTGGCGAATAATGCAGAAGAACGGGCAAGGTGTGTTCAGCATTTAAAGCAAAAGTATGATAAAGGGGTCGCGATCTTAAGGGAAAAGCTGACTAATCTCGAAAATAAAATGGTCCAACAAATAAAGGATTTCAAAGCTGAAAGAGAGCATTGCTATACATTGATTTTCCGATTGGAAGAAGTCATACAACAATTGCAAGACCAAAACCATATGGCCACACAAGTGTTTGAGGCCCGGTCTCAGCAAATTGGATGCTTTCTCCAAGAAAAGGGCGTCATTAGAATGAGTATTAAAGAAATCGCTGATTACGTCGCAATGAAATGCCATGAATGCGAAGATATGACCAGGTCCATGTTCTTTACTTCTGTGATGACTTTTGTCTGTCATGTGATGGATGATTTAGAGTACCTTCAAGAAGAGATTGCACGCAGGCCCACGTCGAGACCGACTGATGTACCACGGGGCCCTGGAGTAGTATTAGAGACTCTTATGTATTCTTGATTTTTTTAATTTATTATTTTTGGCTTTGAGTCTGTATTTTACCTTTTCGAGTCTGTTTTTTTTGTTTTGAGTATGTATGTTTAATCATCAGTATTTCCAAAATCTTTGTAATAGAAAACGCCAAAAAGATTTTATATAATGAAATATTGAAAAAAACCAAAAACTAAAATTTTCTTTTCTTTTATTCTGCATTTATTTTATGAACTACGTAATGATCTGATTCATGCGGCGTCATGATACGTAGGCAATACCCATCGGATTCGATCATAGCTATAGACAATTTGAGTGAAAAATAAAGAAAAAGAGAGAAAAAAGAGGAAAATTGAGTGAACAAGAAAGAAAAAAAGAGTGAAAATAAAAGAGCAAAAATAACAATAAGGGAAGGAAAAAGAAATAAGGATTCGAAATTTGAGAAAAAAGATAGTAAAGCCGGGATAAAACATATAGCCTTTGCAAAGACATTTAGAAACATTTAATTATTTAAATGCATTGCATCCCCAATATGCGATACCTTATCTGTTAAATATCTCAAACTAACCAGGTTGTTGTGTGTGCAAATATCAAAGGTCCTGTTTAGGTGGTTGGTTTTGTGGTAATCTGGCTTCCCATCCTTACTTCACGAGATCTAAAGGCAGTGTTCCTATGGCCTCTAAAAGTCATCTACCAATTATTGAGCGTGAGGATAATCCTGTATCGTCTATTCCATAGTCAGAGTCCGCAGCTACTGAGGAAAATAGGAGGTTGCGCGTCCGCATGTTAGAAATGTGGGACGCTTGGTCTAATGGCAAAGAACCGCCCAATATAATCCCCGGATTTCTTGAACTGCTTCCCAGGACGAGTGGAATCTCTAATGTCCCCATCCCCATAACAAACCCATTCATCCCGTTTGGGTACCCCACTATATCGGCTAATTTCACAGGTATGCCTTTTGAGGTTCGCCCCCAGGCACCGTTTTCAGGGGTACCTTCTACATTATTCACCGCACCACTAGTATCTACTACAGCACAACCAACAGTTCCCAGGCCATGCTTCGAGCCTTCAGCTTTCACTTTTTAAGTCCTGCAATTTTAGCTAAACAACGCTCATGTTACCCCAAACTCTTACCCTCAGCACCCGCAGTTTGAGTCTCCTATGGAATAGGAAAGAGCTATGAGAAACCCCGAGCAAGAAGAGATGGTTCGGAAGATGAAAAGCCTCGAAAAAGGTCTGAAGAACATGTAAGGTCTAAGTGGCCAAAAGAGTGTCTCCTACTCCGATCTGTGTATGTTTCCTCATGTTCATTTGCCCGTTGGTTTTAAAATGCCAAAATTCAAAAAGTACGACGGGCACGGAGACTCGATCGCTCATTTGAAAAGATATTGCAATCAGCTGAGAGGGGCAGGTGGAAAAGAAGAACTTTTGATGGCATATTTCGGGGAGAGCTTGACGGGAATTGCATCAGAATGGTACATAGATCAGGACATCTCCTATTGGCATATATGAGATGACTTGGCCCGAGATTTCGTCAGGCAATTTCAATACAATATTGATATAGCTCCAGATAGGAATTCTCTGACAAATTTCAAGAAGAAAATCGCGGAAAGCTTCCGTGAATATGCTATCAAGTGGCATGAGCAAGCATCCAGAGTGAAACCGCCTATGGATGAGGCAGAAATGGTCAATGTTTTCTTGCAGGCCCAAGAGGCCGATTACTTTCAGAACATGATGTCTGCAATGGGCAAACCTTTTGCAAAGGCAATAAAAATCGGAGAAATAGTAGAAAATGGCTTGAAAACTAGCCGAATCATAAGTCAATCTGCTTTAAGAGCCACCTCCCAAGCCATATAGAATGGCTCGGGTGGTTTAGCAAATCGAAAGAAGAGGGAAGAAGGAGCCATGATGACTTCAGGTTTGAGAGGCCCCCATCGATCCTGCGATCATTCTTACCTGCCTTCCAGAACCCCACAATACTACTACCCCCATTAAGATGCAGCATATGTCGTGACACCGCCTCCCTATGCGGTGATGAATGCCCAACCTTATACACAGCCACAACAACCAAAACTAAGCTCCACCTCCCAGAAATAACCATCCTTACCAAGCTCTATATAACCCCCGTCCCCCATAAAACAATTACCAACATAATACACACCCTCGTGAGCATCCTAGGAGAAATGACTTCACCCCTATTGGTGAGTCCTACTCTAGCTTGTTTCCAAAATTAGTCCAGATGGGTCTATTGCAACTTGTGCCTCCAAACCGGCAAAATTCGGAATTTCCATCATACCGGCCCGGTACTAGGTGTGCCTATCATTCAGGGGCAGAGGGTCATGATACAGAGGATTGTTGGACTCTCAAGAGAGCCGTTGAGAATTTGATAGAACAAAAACGGGTGGTGCTGAGGGACGAGGAAGTCCCCAATGTGACTAACAATCCATTACCGACTCACAACAATGGGCCGGTCATTGGAATGATTTGTGATGATAAAGAGTTTTATCCAGCTTTGAAAGTTATCATCGCCATTATCGATTCAGAGGCAAAACCTAAAGCGGCGGTGAAACAAGCCAGAAATGAGAAGAAAATCATTCTAACTCCTCAAGTTGCAGAAATAAATACTGGGGCAGCACCTGCTAAGGACGCAATTCTCTATGTTCCTAGGGCCCCAAGGAAAGAACAACTCATGTTGAACACTCCCAAAAGATTTGAGCAGAGGAAAGTCACGCTAAATATGCCAAAGTTGTATGTGCCAAAAGGGACTTATGTGGCGCGGGGGCCGGTAATTTCACCAAGGCTGAATGAGCCCGTGGTTATTAGCCGTGCACCACAGAGCCCTATGAGAGACCCCACTACAGTCCCCTGGAATTATAGCAAAATAGTGGTTACTTACAAGGGGAAAGAGATTATGGGAGAGGTGAACGAAATGAACCAACCTAGGAAGTACCACAACCCAGAAGAGCAAAAGATGTTAAAACTGAGCAAGGATAAACGGTTTCCGCCTAAGAAGACTGTGAGTTCTGAGGAAGCAGAAGAGTTTTTATGAAAAATGAAAACATTGGAATATGCAATAATCGACCAGCTCAGGAAGACTCCTTCCCAGGTTTCACTTTTATCTCTTTTTATTAGCTCAAATGAACATCAGAAGGTACTCCTGAAAACATTGAACGAGCCATATGTCCCGGTTGAAACTTTAGTTGAACAACTGGAAAGAATGGCTGAACAATTCTTTTAAGTTAATAGGATTTCCTTCAGCCGTGATGATTTGCCCCAAGAGGGATCCGCCCACAACAAAGCCCTTCACTTGACTATCAAATGCGAAGGTTATTATATGAAGAGAGTCATGCTAGATGGTGGGTCTGGGGTCGATATTTGCCCTCTCTCAACGCTCTAGAGGATGAAAATTGGAACAGAAAGAATTCGACCAAACAATGTATGTGTCCGCGCTTTTGATGGTGTCAAACGAGACACAATAAGGGAAATTGATTTGATTTTGACCATTGGCCCTGTGGATTTCGAAGTAACTTTCCAGATTCTGGACATGGATACTTCATATAATTTTCTCCTAGGAAGACCATGGATTCACGCTGCAGGAGCTGTGCCCTCCACTCTTCATCAAATGGTCAAATTTGAATATGAAAACCAAGAAATTGTTGTCCACGGGGAGGATGAACAGTCCATTTACAGGGACCCTTCAGTCCCATGTCTCGAAGCTAGAGAAGGAAGTGAGCACATTGTCTACCAAGCCTTTGAAATTGTGATCGCTGATCAATGCGAAGGAGGGGCCCCGTTCCCTCAACCTTGCTTATCTAATGCCTTGGTCATGGTCACCACTAAAATGATTAAACATGGGTACAAGCCCGAAAAGGGCCTCAGGGTATATCTACAAGGCATCATAGAGCCCGTTACGTCAACCGCCAATGAGAAGTTCTTTGGCGTAGGTTTCCGAGCTACATAGACCGATAGAAAATGGGCTGATGAGCACAAGAAAAATGGGTGGGTCCTGTCTTAGCCCGTTCCGCATCTCACCAAGTCATTTATTGATCCCAAATATGTAGAAGAAGAAGAAGAGGCCTTCACGGGTGAAGAAATTGAGGATATTTGTGAAGCCATGAAACGAATGCTGTATGAGTCCCACATTGTCCAGCCGGGGTAAGGAATGAGCACTGCTGAGGTGTTATACATGGGGCCAAATGCCAAGCTTTATAATTGGAAAGCTACCCCATTCCCTGTTAGGCGGGAATCCCGGTAGTCCAGTCTTGCCATCTTTTCTACATTACGAGTTATTTCAGGGTGTAACTCGAATGTTTTTATTTTATTGTCTTTTGATTTCGATGTAAACCCTCTTATCTTCAATTCAATGAAATGAAATCAATATTTTATCATCAATGGATGTTTCCTTTTTCTTTATTCTAATTTTGCTATTTTTCTTATCTTTTCCTTTTCAGTTCTAATAATGCGGACTTAGTAACATGACATGCTTGTGGACTTCATGCCCAGATCCTAAAACGCTGTCTAACTGTGAAATAATGAATCAAGATCCAGAGTATGATGAAGACGAGGCTTTTAGGGAAATAAATCGAGAATTGGAACAATTTGAGAATAAGCCTAAGCCAACCTTAAATGAAACCGAGCCAGTTAATTTGGGAAGTCCAGAAGAGGTCCGAGAAATCATGATAAGCATTCACGCCGATGAAAGAACTAGGGATGCATTGATCCAACTTTTGTTTGAATTCAAGGATGTGTTTGCATGGTCCTATGATGATATGCCAGGTTTGAGCGTTGATTTGGTAGTACATAAATTGCCAACTTATCCCGGTTACCCACCCGTACAACAAAAGCAAAGAAAGTTTAAAACGGAAATCAGTGATAAGATCAAAGAAGAATCCACCAAACAATTAAAAGCTGGCGTGATTCGGGTGGTCCGATACACCACGTGGTTGGCTAATGTGGTCCCAGTGCCGAAGAAAGATGGGAAAACCCGAGTGTGTGTTGATTATTAGGATTTGAACAAAGCAAGTCCCAAGGACAACTTTCCACTGCCAAACATTCATATTCTTATTGACAACTGTGCCAAACATGAGATACAGTCTTTCATGGATTGTTATGCTGGGTATCACCAGGTTCTGATAGATGAGGACGACGCAGAAAAGACGGCTTTCACCATGCCGTGGGGCACTTATTATTACAGAGTCATGCCATTCGGTATGCCGGGGCAACTTACATAAGAGCCATGACTGCCATCTTCCATGACATGATGCACCGAGAAATTGAGGTGTATGTGGATGATGTGATCATTAAATCCAGAACACAAGAAGGCCATCTGCAAGATATGAGAAAGTTCTTTGAGCGTCTGTGCATGTATGATTTGAAATTGAATCCAGCCAAATGTGTATTCGGAGTTCTATCTGGGAAACTTCTGGGGTTTATAGTCAGCCGGAGGGGTATTGAGTTAGATCCGACAAAGATAAAGTCTATTCGGGATTTTCCACCTCCGAGAACCAAGAAAGAGGTCATGAGTTTGCTAGGGAGATTGAATTACATCAGCAGGTTCATTGCTCAGCTTACTACCACGTGTGAGCCCATATTTAAGTTGCTGAAGAAAGATGCATCGATCAAATAGACAGATGAATGTCAAGAGGCTTTTGATAAGATCAAAGAATATCTGTCAAATCCACCAGTGTTGGTTCCACCCGAGCCAGGAAGACCTTTGTTCTTGTATCTGACAGTCTTGGAAAATTCCTTTGGCTATGTCCTGGGGCAACATGATGTGACCGGGAAGAGAGAGAAGGCCATATACTACTTGAGCAAGAAGTTTACCATTTATGAAGCCAAGTATACTTTGTTGGAAAGAACTTGTTGCGCCCTAACTTGGGTCACCCAGAAGCTCAGACATTATCTTTTGGCCTACACCACATATCTCATAACTAGAATGGATCCTCTGAAGTACATATTCCAGAAACCAATGCCCACGGGAAGGTTAGAAAAATGGCAAATCCTGCTCACTGAGTTCGACATTGTTTATGTCACCCGTACAATGATGAAAGCTCAAGCCTTGACGAATCATCTAGCTGAGAACCCGGTTGATGATGAATACCAACCCCTAAGTACTTACTTTCCGGACGAGGAAGTAAATTCAGTTGAAGTAATTCCAGAAGACACCAATGCTTGGAAAATGTTCTTTGATGGAGCTGTAAATGCAAAAGGTGTCGGGATTGGGCAATTTTGGTTTCACTCACCGATCAGCACTATACGGCCACAACCCAGCTTCGGTTCTTCTGTACCAACAACACCGCTGAGTATGAAGCCTACATTATGGGCATGAATATGACAGTTGATCTAGATGTGGAAGAATTGTTAATCATGGGAGATTCAAATTTGATCATTCGGCAAGCCCAAGGTGAATGGGAAACTAGAGATATCAAGCTTATCCCATATAGGCAACATGTGGAAGATCTTAGCAAACTATTCAAGTTCGTCGAGTTCAGGTATATTCCTCGATTCCATAACGAGTTAGCTGATGCATTAGCTACTTTGGCCTTAATGCTGCCGTATCCAGGCAATGTCCATATTGACCCGCTGGAACTCCAAATTCGAGAGAGGCATGATTATTGTAATACAATTGAAATAGAACCAGATGTTCAGCCATGGTATCATGATATCAAAAGGTTTATGAAAATAATGAAATATCCCGAACAGGCTAGTGGAGACCAAAAGAGAATCATTAGAAGGCTTGCCAGCGGTTTCTTCTTGAGCGGAGAAATCTTGTACAAAAGAACTCCAGATCTGAATCTCTTGAGGTGTGTAGATGCCCTAGAAGCTGAAAAGATCATGAACGAAGTGCATTCGGGAGTATGTGGACCTCACATGAACAAATATGTCCTTGCAAAGAAAATCCTTCGGGCAGGTTATTACTGGATGACCATGGAAAATGATTGCTTCAGTTTTGTCCGAAAGTGTCATTAGTGTCAGATACACGGTGACCGAATTCATGCACCGCCTTCAGAGTTACATCCTATGTCAGCAACTTGGCCGTTCGATGCCTGGGGTATGGATGTCATTGGGCCAATCGAGCCGAAAGCTTCAAATGGGTACAGATTCATCTTGGTTGCCATTGATTATTTCACAAAGTGGGTTGAAGCAGTCACTTTCAAAGCCGTCACCAAGAAAGCGGTGGTGGACTTCGTGCATTCCAACATTATTTGTCGTTTTGGTATTCCTAAAACTATCATTACAGACAATGCTGCAAATCTGAACAGCCACTTGATGAGGGAGGTATGCGAACAATTTAAGATTACGCATCGTAATTCTACCCCTTATCGTCCAAAAGCTAATGGCGCTGTTGAAGCTGCAAACAAGAATATCAAGAAGATCCTCAAGAAAATGATTCAAAGTTCTAGACAGTGGCATGAAAAGCTTCCTTTCGCATTATTGGGATATCGCACAACCATGTGCACATCAGTTGGGGCTACGCCTTACTTATTGGTTTATGGCACTAAAGCCGTAATACCTGCAGAAGTTGAGATTCCCTCTCTTCGAATCATTGTTGAAGAAGAGATCGAGGATGATGAATGGATCAAGGCCTGATTGGAAAAATTTACTATGATTGATCAAAAGCGAATGGCCGCAGTTTGCCACGGGTAGTTGTACCAACAAAGAATGGCCCGTGCCTACAACAAGAAAGTGCAACCTAGGAAATTCGAAGTGGGGCAACTCGTTCTGAGATGTATTCTCCCGCATCATGAGGAAGCAAAAGGAAAATTTTCTCCAAATTGGAAAGGTCTGTACATTATAAGAAAATTGTTGCCGAAAGGAGCGTTGTACTTAGGAGACATTGAAGAAAATGACCCCGAAACAACTTTCAATACAGATGCGGTCAAGAGGTATTATGTTTGACACTTTTTTGTTTCTTTGATCACCCTCTTTGGAACCTGGAAGTTACTATGGAAAAGGAGTAAAAAAAAAGATTTAAAAAAAAAAAAGTTCCTTGAACTACATTTGACTTGATTCCGAAAGGATACATAGGCAGCCTCTCTCTGGTGTTCAGTCACACCAAAACAAAAACCCAAATTCCCTCAAAAGTGAAACTGGGGCAGATGTTATAATGGTTTGACGATGGTTTTGTCTGAAAGGTTCCAAAGTTGTAATTCAATCCAAATCCTTTTCAAGTCCTTCCGATCAATCGGCAAAGAGATTCAAAATGGGAGGATACAGTTACTTGGATCTGATACAACAAAATGAGAGAAATAAAATGAGAGAGTCTTATTGGTGAAAACCTCACGGGCACCATAAGGCGATGGTAAGCAAAGAAATTCGAAAATGAGAGAGTATTGTTAGTGAAAACTCACAAAGAGCACTATAAGGCGATGGTGAGAAGACAAATGAGAGAGGCCAGCTGGTGAAAATCCGCAAAGGGCTCCACTGATTGAAAAGAGGATCCTCACAGTCACTGGCATCGACACAGTCCTGGGCAAAGTTTCTCAGTCTCAAGGCAAGAGTTGTGATGAATTTTTGAGAGTTGGACAGTTTACACAGATCAGGCATCTAGTCCAAGAGGCATGTCTTGTTCATTGAAGTCCGTATACACTCTAGATAAGTCCTTCTTTCTTTTCCCCAAAAGTGATACCTCTCGTCTAAATTCATTTGTCCATTCCATTGTTTGCTTTTCTTTGAATACTTTTCGGTTTAACTCTTTTCCGAAACTAAGACAAAGAAGGGAAGGCAGGACTGATTTATAGGGTTCTCACTTGATACAAGCTAGTATGCAAAAGAAAAGGCACCCAATCTCGGCAGGGGCATCAAGTCGACTCCGACTGGCCATGGTGGCCGCTGCTTCAAAATCAAAAATGATTGAAAGATGAAATTCAAAGTCAAATGCTCACAAAGGCAAAATAAAGTAGAAAAGGTTAAGTCCCATGTGACTAGCCGTCATGGCAAAGTATGGAAAAGCCAGAAGTTCTCTGAGGTTAGAAATGCAATCGGTATTCAGTAAATAACCAGTTGAAACTGAAAGGGCCGAGATCAAGTGACTGAAATGTTCAAGGCCACAAAGCCAACCAACGTTTCAAACTGACAAATTGTTCTTTGTTTGAGAAATAGGAAACAAGTGTAATCCAACGCAACCTTGCAAGAAGCAGGTGCAACCAAAAGAAAATCACGCGGAGACTAAATAGCTTTGCAACAACAACCACTCAAAAAAAAAAGTCTTCTCCAAATTCTTTCTCACATTTTACTCATTCTCTAGAAAGAAAAAAAAGAAAGAAAGTTCCAAATCATGGTAGTTTAGGGTCTCCAATCCCTGGCTACGTTTTCCAACATAGGGTCTCCACTCCCTAGTTGATGATTTTAGACATAGGGTCTCCACTCCCTAGTCGTTTTTCTAACATAGGGTCTCCACTCCCTAGTTGATGATTTTAGACATAGGGTCTACACTCCCTAGTCACTTTTCCAACATAAGGTCTCCACTCCTTAGTTGATGATTTTCCAACATAGGATCTCCACTCCCTAGTTGATATTTTTAGATATAGGGTCCCCACTCCCTAGTCTCTTTTCCAACATAGGGTCTCCACTCCCTAGTTGATGATTTTCCAACATAGGGTCTCCACTCCCTAGTTGATAATTTTTAGACATAGGGTCTCCACTCCCTAGTCTCTTTTCCAACATAGGGTCTCCACTCCCTAGTTGATATTTTTAGACATAGGGTCTCCATTCCCTAGTCTGCTTTTCCAACATAGGATCTCTACTTCCTAGTTGATGTTTTTAGACATAGGGTCTCCACTCCCTAGTCGCTTTTCCAACATAGGGTCTCCACTCCCTATTTGATGATTTTTAGACATAGGGTCTCCACTCCCTAGTCGCTTTTCCAATATAGGGTCTCCACTCCCTAGTTGATTTTATTTTAGACATAGGATCTCCATTCCCTACTCGCCTTTTCCAACATAGGGTCTCCACTCCCTAGTTGATTTTATTTTAGACATAGGGTCTCCACTCCCTAGTCTCTTTTCCAACATAGGGTATCCACTCCCTAGTTGATATTTTTAGATATAGGGTCTCCATTCCCTAGTCTGCTTTTTCAACATAGGGTCTCCACTCCCTAGTTGATGTTTTTAGACATAGGGTCTTCACTCCCTAGTCTGCTTTTCCAACATAGGGTCTGCACTCCCTAGTTGATGTTTTTAGACATAAGCTCTTCACTCCCTAGTCACTTTTCCAACATAGGGTCTCCATTCCCTAGTTGAAGTTATTTTGGACATAGGGTCTCCACTCCCTAGTCGTTTTTCCAACATAGGGTCTCCACTCCTTAGTTGATGATTTTTAGACATAGGGTCTCCATTCCCTAGTTTCTTTTCCAACATAGGGTCTCCACTCCCTAGTTGATGTTTTTAGACATAGGGTCTCCACTCCCTAGTCGCTTTTCCAACATAGGGTCTCCACTCCCTAGTTGATGATTTTTAGACATAGGGTCTCCACTCCCTAGTCGCTTTTCCAACATAGGGTCTCCACTCCCTAGTTGATTTTATTTTAGACATAGGGTCTCCACTCCCTAGTCTCTTTTCCAACATAGGGTCTCCACTCCCTAGTTGATTTTATTTTAGACATAGGGTCTCCACTCCCTAGTCGCTTTTCCAACATAGGGTATCCACTCCCTAGTTGATTGATATTTTAGACATAGGGTCTCCACTCCCTAGTCTCTTTTCCAACATAGGGTCTCCACTCCCTAGTTGATAATTTTCCAACATAGGGTATCCACTCCCTAGTTGATGATATTTTAGACATAGGGTCTCCACTCCCTAGTCTCTTTTCAAACATAGGGTCTCCACTCCCTAGTTGATGATTTTCCAACATAGGGTTCCCACTCCCTAGTTGATAATTTTTAGACATAGGGTCTCCACTCCCTAGTTTCTTTTCCAACATAGGGTCTCCACTCCCTAGTTGATATTTTTAGACATAGGGTCTCCACTCCCTAATTGATGTTATTGTAGACATAGGGTCTCCACTCCCTAGTCGTCTTTTCCAACATAGGGTCTCCACTCCCTAGTTGATTTTATTTTCGACATAGGGTCTCCACTACCTAGTCGCTTTTTCCAACATAGGGTCTCCACTCCCTAGTTGATTTGATCTTAAATGCATGGTACACCATTCCCCGATATCTTTGCCAATACAGGGTATCCCATTTTCTGGCCACATTTTCCCAACATAAGGTACACCAATCCTTAGTTGAGACATCCTTTTGACAATAAAAGAACACAATCCCCAAAAAAAAAAAAAAAATTTCAGGGTACACCACTCCCGACCTTTTATTGCTTTCAATAAAGAAGTAGTTTAGAATTTTGTTACAATAACTCACGAAATTTTTCTAGTGCAAACTGGGGCAGAAAAATTTTGTTCAATTATTTGTTTTGGTCTCTGAGTAGGTTTTACCTCGAGGCACATGGTTCGAGATGACCAAAAGAAGAAGTCTCAATTCAGAATAAAAGAAAAGAAAAAAAAAGTGAATCCATAATGCAAAAGCAATTGAAAATATGTGGAATGCTAAGACATGACTGAAGCCACGAGCATTGGAGTCCTGTTTTGATTAGAAGAAGCTATAGAACAATGAATTAGAACCTATAGCTAGCGAGCATCAAGGTTTAGATCAGAGTCTGCATGAAGAACCAGTCAAGACTCAAGATCAAGTTTCTGAAGACTCATAGATAGGAATTTTGTAACTCATAATTGATAGGCTTGTTTAGTTTCTTTTTTATTTTGATATAATAGCAGGACCGCGGACCGGAGCCTTGACGGAACCTCACTCGACTCCTCAACTCATCATTCCACCATTCTCCTTGAACTACACGCGACCTGATTCCCCTATAACCCGGGATATGTAGGTTGTCCAAAACCAGAACTCAGTTGCACCCTATCTTTTATTTCTTTTCCTTTTGAATAATGGTTTGGTCAAAAATTAGTCACGTGGCTCACCTAGTCTTTGCCTGAAAACTCTTCATGTTTCCAAGCAAAGAGGGGCAGCTGTGAGCACCTAATTTTTGACTATATTTGAATTTTTATCACCTTCTACTATGTAAATATTTTCAGAAATTTAATATATATTTTTTAGCTTTGTTACATTTATTATATAAGGTAAAAATTAATAATAATTTAAAAGGTCAATTATTAATATTAGTATTATTTTTATTTTTATTTTTATTTTTATCTTTATTTTTAAATAAAATTATTTTTAAATAAAATGAATTAAAACCCGAAAATAAATAAAAATTAATTATTATTATTATTATTATAATTTTTTTAAAACAAATTTCGGATGGGAATTAAAAAATAAGAAAAGTAGAAATAAAAAATTAAAAAGTAAAAGTAGGTAGAAATTATTTAATAAAAAAAGTAAAAGAAAGTGAAATATTTAAAAAATAAAAGTAAAAGAATGTGAAAATTTAAAAAATGAAAAGTAAAATAAAGTTGGAATTAAAAAATAAAAGTAAGGGAATTTGATTTTTTTGTTTTTTAAAAAAAGTAAAAATAAGTGGAAAATAAAAAAAGAAAAGTAAAATAAGTGGAAAATAAAAAAAGAAAAGCAAAAAAAGTGGGATTTTAAATATATTAAAAGTAAAAAAAGTGAGAAATTAAAAAATAAAAGTAAAGAAAAGTGGGGAATTATTTTTTTTTTTTAAAATAAGAAAAATAGGAAGTGGAAATTCTTTTTAATTAAAAATAAAAAAATAAATAAAAAATAAAAATCTAAAAATTTCGAAAATATTTTCTATAAATCTATATATTTATATAAAAGAGGGTCATCCTCATGGTGATGTGGCACCTTTCTCTGTTCAAGAAAACTATTTATTGTTTTTCTCCTTTTTAAATTTTTTTTCCTCTTTAAATTCTTTTATTTCCCTATTAAAGAGACGCAAAAGTCACGTCTCTTATGCTATGACAGTTAAGACTTAAGAGTTACTAACATAATGAGGCAACGATTAATTTCAGAATGAATAAATTGAACAAAACGGATAGGTTCTTGTACATCTGAAGTCAATGTCCATAATGTACCCATGAATTCGGTGGCAATGGAGAGGATTATTCTTCGGCTTTTTCTCATATTCGTCGCTTCCCTAAAGAAACTTCATGTGATCTCTTTTGACTGCATATTATATCCATTTTGTTTGAGTTTTTTTTATAATTTATTTTTACCTTTTTTGTCAACTTGATGTTTTCCGATAATACATAAGTCGGTGCTAAATCTGCGGTGAACTTCTCGGCTGGTTTAGAAGGCTATTTCACATATTCTTCAAACAATTGCTATTGATCAGCCTGATCCAGAATATGATAAAATAATGCTGAGAACTGACGACCAGCGCGGATATATTGACAATGAAAGTTGCGGGGGTGTATTGACAAAGAAAGAAAATGAAGGCGGAGACAATACAAGGATAGAGAGAGGACAACAAATCTGCTTATAGAGATTCTGCCATTGATCGGTTTAAATAAGTCTGCATAATGATATGATTATGAGACTTTGCACTTTATTTTGTGGATATATAAACAACATTCCCAATTTGGTAAGATGGAATTGCTGGTATGGTTCATTATTTGTAGATTATTAGCTTCATAATATATTTTAGTTCATAAACAATACCTATGCTAGAGCAGGCAAGCAGTATCATGGCTTTGCTTACTTTGAGCGGGTTAAAGAAAGATTGAAATCAATTCTTAAGTGTCTTCATATATACAGCAGAGAAATAATTATAATACCACTACAGTTCCTGGTATCCTTTCTCATGCTGTTAAATTGCTTTTCAGTGAGCTTGGACAAACTCATCCATTGATTTGTCCTTGTGATATTATCAATATGCTTTAAGTAATTTATAAAAGTTCATAATATCTAAATGGGAATGACTATATATCTGCTATATTACTCCTTTTGTTTAGCGAAGCAAGATCGATGCAACTTTGTATGTGGTGTGGATGCTTGCGATTCTTCTGCTTTAAGACACAATGGATGTTCATTTAAAGAAAATAATGACGTCAAGAATCAACTATGGCTAATGTTGTTCATATTTTATTTTTATTAGAAGTTTGGCAGGAATAGCTTTGATTTTAACCAGTTTTTTGAAGAAAGAATATAACGGCAATTACGAAAAATACATTTAACTTTATTTCTATCTTTGTTTATAAGTATTTATCTGTAGAACGAGAATATACGTATGTAATTACATTTGTCAAAATAAACTTTTTTGCATTTTAACATGTTTCTATTCTTTGTAAGAATAAATATCTTTTTTCTTTTGGAGTTGGATAGCAGTAGAGATGATTGGACTATGGGATTCTATCTGTACAAAGAAAAATAGTGGAAAAAATATTTGAGTGTTACTCATATATTTCCTTTTATCATGACTAAATTTGTAATAAAAAGAGTCATTTTGTAAGTTCACTACTGTTTTTTACGATTGCGCGAAGCGCGAACAATTTAACTAGTAGAAGATAAATGTGATGAAAAAGAGAGAGAGAGAGAGAGAAAGGAAAAAATAGGGAGGAAGGAATTGAGAAAAATTTATTTTCTTCTTCTAGAATAAGGAAATTTCTACTTGTGTCATTCTTTCTTCGGCTTTCTTTCGAAAAATCCAGCAGCTTCACCACTCCAAAACCACCAGCCCTTGACCACTTTTGAGCCATCATTAACCCCTCCCTCCCTCCCCTCCCCCCTCAAAAAAAAAGCTACAAAAATAGCCACTAAATCGTCAGTTTTGCAAGGTCGATTGAGGTTGCAAATTGAGATTTGCCGCTCGAGTTTTCCGTGGTCCGAAGGGTCCAGTTGAGAGCTATCCGATCATTGAGTTGTTGTAATTTAAATCCACAATCATCAATACAAAGGTTCACTTCTCTTTTTATTTTGTTTTTCTCATTAATGCTTTGGGTCACTCTGTTTTAATTTAACTTTGAGTATGATATGATCGAGTTCGCATCTGAGTGTGCTAAGATTAATTTGTTCTCATGTTGAGTATTTGTTAAGATTAATTTATTGTCCTTTTTAGTAGTTCATGTGGTTAATTTTATTGATGAATATGTATTAATTCATTACTTTTCTTGTTTATTCAATGAAGTAATGGTTTTCCATTTTAGCATGCTTTAGTTTCATTTTGATCTCCTATCTTAGTGACTAAATTGGTCATGCCTGTATCTATCTATTCCTGCCATAAATTTAGTCTAGTTTCAAATATTGGTTAGCAATAAAATTATAAGAGATTAGGTTGGTCCATGATTGGTGTAAGACTTTAATTGGACTTCCCTAGCGTATTTATGGGCTAATTGTTGCTCATGACCAAAAATTAATAAACATTCACAAGCTAGCCAACTTTTTCCATAATTAATTTACTTCATTTCCTCTATAACAATATACATACCTCATGACCTTACAATAATGTCAAAATTAGTAATTAAATAATAGTCGAACACCGTAGCTTGATTTAGGTGCGATTAATAATAAATCATCGTAACTATGGGTACGGTTCAATCTTCTTCCATTTGTATTAACTTTTATCAGTTTGGATAACTTTCATCTTCCTCTTATCAACTCATGTTGCAAAAAGAAAATTTCATGAGACATGTTGAAACACGTCAAAAACATGCAGATGGCATGTTTTTTAGAGTTCAACCAATGAAAAACATTTGGACCCAGAAAATTTATCATAGACATGTTCCCTAGAGTCAAGTGCATGATCCTCTCAGATGGAACATCAAGCAAGAATACTGTATCATTTTAGAAGTGCCCATGCTTCAGATATTGAAGCTTCAGACAAGTGAGGCTTGCTCAGTTGGTAAAAACACCTCCACCTACGACCGTTAGGTCCTGGGTTCGAGTCACGTTGGAGGGGAAGTGTGGAAACACTATAGATCCTCCTAATTTGGGAGGGGTTTAAAAGAAAAAAAAAAGCCACATTGGGATTGGAGAGATCTTTACTTGATAAAACTAATCTTGTTGAGAATTGACATCAATTAAGGAATTCCAAGGTATTTGTTTGTAGCTCTTAAACCACTTTTAATTGTTAAAGATCATACATTTTTACTTGCAGATTGATGCTGCATTAGTTGAAGGAATACATGCGTTGAAGCAAGTCTTATCCAAAGGCTTCTCTGAAAGTTCTAAATGCTTCAATACCGAGCAGAAGTACAAGCATATAAGATTGCAGACGTTGCCAACATGATATCACGCTTCGAGGTTTTTTAGATCTTGTTGCTGCTGTGTCTTTCTTCTTAGTTTCTGTTGATTGCTTAAAAACTTATTCTCTTCCATGATAATTCTTATTAGACAACATAAGTATCATCCCCCACCCCCCGACAGAATAATGCACTTCAAAAAATGCTGTTGGTACTCTTGAATTATTTTATGCCTGCAGATATATCTTGAGAAAAACTGGCAGTTATCTTTGTTGTTTAAGCTTTCATGTTACTTTTGCTCCATGGAAATTACTCGTACAAAAGAAACAATTAAACCTAGCTGCCCAGTACTTTAAGATCAATATCCATGGATCATGATAAAGTGAAATAAGGGTTATTTGGAACTACATACCTCTAGTTGGTGTATGCAATTCTGACGCCAGCCATAAAATCCATAATAGCATACTTTATACACCAGCGATTTTCTTTCTGCTACCTTTATTTTTCATGTACATGCTCTGTTAATAGTAAACTTAATGGATGAATTTCTGGGTGTTTGGATGGTGTGCAGCTTGGTGTTTAATAACCACCCATGCATCTCTTTACTTAAGAGTGGCCAGCCTTTCCTCTTTACCACTTCAAACTGGAAGACAGGTGTAATCACACACCAAAATCCATGGCAGATCATATCACCTAAGCAACTTCTGGCTGATATTCTATTGTAAATATACTGTTTAGGCAACTGTATTGGGTTTGAATCAGATGGAAGTTGATTTTGCTCAAGCTGGAAGTTAATAGTTAGCCTAGTCCATAGTCGTTGCTGGATGCAGAGATCTCCACTGTTGTCATTTCACCTTCTTCTCGAATATGCTCTGGATGTTTTCAGTTATAGAGTGAATTACATATTGCAGGCGCTCTCTTCCTGTACCAAATACCATACTCCTGCCCCCACCCCCCAACCCCCCCACAAAAAAAAAAAACAAACAAATTGTAGTGGCTCTTTATTACGAAGGATGTCTGCCTTTATATCTGTTTTACTGATGTCTCAGCTGCAATCTTGCAACTATCGAAAGGATTATGGCCTGAATGGCAACGTTAAGCTAAAGATTTGATTCAGACAATGCATTTGAAAAACCTTATTTATAGTGTGTAAAAAAATAAATATAGTTTTCTTTCTGCCTGTGCTGGATTATGTTACATCAGGCAATCACGTATAGCACCAAGTTGAAGTAGGAATAATGATGGCTCGTGACAGGAAGTTCGTCGTTGCTACATTGATATCACCTTTGCAACAGTGCCCCTAAGTTTTAAGGTCGTATTTTGCATTGTTTGCAAACATTTTGTTATTAATCCCTTAAATGAAATATGCAAGTGATAAGGAGCACTCACAAAAGAAACACTTTGGTTTTGGAATAACACGAAATGCTGTTAACTCAATGCCTGTAGAAGTGAACGAACATGTAGTCATCTGGGATGGGATGGGACTCAGCTAATCTTTGGACTTTGGAGTGGCCCTTAAACCATTGGCATAACTAGAATTTATTTTACAAAAAAGTATCTGACAAACTCATAGCTTAACGGCCTTAAGGCAAAGTGAGACAACGCGATAATATTTAAAGCAAAGCTACAAGGAAAAGCTATATGCTGGTGAACCAGTATTTTCGAATATTGCTTTACATTTAACTTCCGTTATACTATATATTCAGCCAAATTCATCCATACTGTTATACTATTCGGTCAAAATTATCCCTACCATCAATAGACTTTTAAAAATTAACCTTCAATCCGTTAGGTAACCCAAAATCTTCCAAATCTCTTTTATTTAAATCACTTATTCTTGTTCTTGATCAACTATTTTCAGAAATTACTATTAATGTGAATGCTAAAAGTATTAAACTATTCAAATTATTTATGGATATTTGTAATTACCATCCAAATCTCTTTTATTTAAATCACTTATTCTTGTTCTTGATCCACTATTTTCAGAAATTACTATTAATGTGAATGCTAAAAGTATTAAACTATTCAAATTATTTATGGATATTTGTAATTACCACTGCACCCACTTCTCTTCTTGTGATAATGATTTTGGAATTGATTTAAATTTTTTACAATTTTTCAACCATATACACACCGCAGAATTCTATGAGTCGATTTGTTATGTATTTTATGCAGCTGCTCATCATATATGTACACGTACACTCGAATATATTTTGTAATTATCTAGTTAGTATAGAGTTCGGTCGACTAACTTAAGAGTGCACAATGCGTAGACATTTGATTAAAACAAAGTTGAATTCGACAATGCAAAGTCTCCAAGGAACTTCAACTTCTATCACTAATACTTGAAAAGTCTCCATACTTTGTGTTACTAACCGCTGTATTATTTTAATATTTCTTTCTCTTATTTCTTTTTTCCAATTTTAGAAAGTAAGTAAATGGCAACAATTTTGAAAATAGTGGATCAAGAAGAAGAATAAGTGACTTAACTAAAATGATTTGGGAGATTTTGGGTCATTTGCCGGACTGTGGGGTAATTTTTAAAAGTTTGGTGATGGTATAGGTAAATTTAGCCGGATAGTATAATGGTAAAGATAAATCTGGCCTAACAGTATAACGAAGGTCAGAGGTACGCAAAATTCAAAAGTAGAGGGGTATAGGAGTGACAAGACAACTTTGAAATCTCAAGGTTTCAATCCAAACAACTACAACATTCTGCGAGTCCATCTACTTCATTTGATAGATTGGTCTATTCACCAATTGCGCTTAGCTCACTGTCCAGTGACCAGTTGATTAGTGAAAGACAACATATATGCCCATACACCACTGATTAGTGTTTTAAAAGTCAGTGGGCGTAAAGCGAGACGTTTTACATATGCCTCAACGAGGCGTAAGCCCCATAGGTATTTAATTTTTAATATTTTATAAAATTATATAATTACAGTAATATTTATAAATATGTAAAATTGCATAAAAATTAAAGAAAACTATAAATATGTAATATATATATATATATATATATATATATATATATATATATATATATTATTAATAATTTAAAAGGTCAATTATTACTATTATTATTATTATTATTATTATTATTATTATTATTATTATTATAATTATTATTATTATCTTTATTTTTAAATAAAATGAATTAAAACCCGAAAATAAATAAAAATTAATTATTATTATTATTATAATTTTTTTAAAACAAATTTCGGATGGGAATTAAAAAATAAGAAAAGTAGAAATAAAAAATTAAAAAGTAAAAGTAGGTAGAAATTATTTAATAAAAAAAGTAAAAGAAAGTGAAATATTTAAAAAATAAAAGTAAAAGAATGTGAAAATTTAAAAAATGAAAAGTAAAATAAAGTTGGAATTAAAAAATAAAAGTAAGGGAATTTGATTTTTTTGTTTTTTAAAAAAAGTAAAAATAAGTGGAAAATAAAAAAAGAAAAGTAAAATAAGTGGAAAATAAAAAAAGAAAAGCAAAAAAAGTGGGATTTTAAATATATTAAAAGTAAAAAAAGTGAGAAATTAAAAAATAAAAGTAAAGAAAAGTGGGGAATTATTTTTTTTTTTTAAAATAAGAAAAATAGGAAGTGGAAATTCTTTTTAATTAAAAATAAAAAAATAAATAAAAAATAAAAATCTAAAAATTTCGAAAATATTTTCTATAAATCTATATATTTATATAAAAGAGGGTCATCCTCATGGTGATGTGGCACCTTTCTCTGTTCAAGAAAACTATTTATTGTTTTTCTCCTTTTTAAATTTTTTTTCCTCTTTAAATTCTTTTATTTCCCTATTAAAGAGACGCAAAAGTCACGTCTCTTATGCTATGACAGTTAAGACTTAAGAGTTACTAACATAATGAGGCAACGATTAATTTCAGAATGAATAAATTGAACAAAACGGATAGGTTCTTGTACATCTGAAGTCAATGTCCATAATGTACCCATGAATTCGGTGGCAATGGAGAGGATTATTCTTCGGCTTTTTCTCATATTCGTCGCTTCCCTAAAGAAACTTCATGTGATCTCTTTTGACTGCATATTATATCCATTTTGTTTGAGTTTTTTTTATAATTTATTTTTACCTTTTTTGTCAACTTGATGTTTTCCGATAATACATAAGTCGGTGCTAAATCTGCGGTGAACTTCTCGGCTGGTTTAGAAGGCTATTTCACATATTCTTCAAACAATTGCTATTGATCAGCCTGATCCAGAATATGATAAAATAATGCTGAGAACTGACGACCAGCGCGGATATATTGACAATGAAAGTTGCGGGGGTGTATTGACAAAGAAAGAAAATGAAGGCGGAGACAATACAAGGATAGAGAGAGGACAACAAATCTGCTTATAGAGATTCTGCCATTGATCGGTTTAAATAAGTCTGCATAATGATATGATTATGAGACTTTGCACTTTATTTTGTGGATATATAAACAACATTCCCAATTTGGTAAGATGGAATTGCTGGTATGGTTCATTATTTGTAGATTATTAGCTTCATAATATATTTTAGTTCATAAACAATACCTATGCTAGAGCAGGCAAGCAGTATCATGGCTTTGCTTACTTTGAGCGGGTTAAAGAAAGATTGAAATCAATTCTTAAGTGTCTTCATATATACAGCAGAGAAATAATTATAATACCACTACAGTTCCTGGTATCCTTTCTCATGCTGTTAAATTGCTTTTCAGTGAGCTTGGACAAACTCATCCATTGATTTGTCCTTGTGATATTATCAATATGCTTTAAGTAATTTATAAAAGTTCATAATATCTAAATGGGAATGACTATATATCTGCTATATTACTCCTTTTGTTTAGCGAAGCAAGATCGATGCAACTTTGTATGTGGTGTGGATGCTTGCGATTCTTCTGCTTTAAGACACAATGGATGTTCATTTAAAGAAAATAATGACGTCAAGAATCAACTATGGCTAATGTTGTTCATATTTTATTTTTATTAGAAGTTTGGCAGGAATAGCTTTGATTTTAACCAGTTTTTTGAAGAAAGAATATAACGGCAATTACGAAAAATACATTTAACTTTATTTCTATCTTTGTTTATAAGTATTTATCTGTAGAACGAGAATATACGTATGTAATTACATTTGTCAAAATAAACTTTTTTGCATTTTAACATGTTTCTATTCTTTGTAAGAATAAATATCTTTTTTCTTTTGGAGTTGGATAGCAGTAGAGATGATTGGACTATGGGATTCTATCTGTACAAAGAAAAATAGTGGAAAAAATATTTGAGTGTTACTCATATATTTCCTTTTATCATGACTAAATTTGTAATAAAAAGAGTCATTTTGTAAGTTCACTACTGTTTTTTACGATTGCGCGAAGCGCGAACAATTTAACTAGTAGAAGATAAATGTGATGAAAAAGAGAGAGAGAGAGAGAGAGAAAGGAAAAAATAGGGAGGAAGGAATTGAGAAAAATTTATTTTCTTCTTCTAGAATAAGGAAATTTCTACTTGTGTCATTCTTTCTTCGGCTTTCTTTCGAAAAATCCAGCAGCTTCACCACTCCAAAACCACCAGCCCTTGACCACTTTTGAGCCATCATTAACCCCTCCCTCCCTCCCCTCCCCCCTCAAAAAAAAAGCTACAAAAATAGCCACTAAATCGTCAGTTTTGCAAGGTCGATTGAGGTTGCAAATTGAGATTTGCCGCTCGAGTTTTCCGTGGTCCGAAGGGTCCAGTTGAGAGCTATCCGATCATTGAGTTGTTGTAATTTAAATCCACAATCATCAATACAAAGGTTCACTTCTCTTTTTATTTTGTTTTTCTCATTAATGCTTTGGGTCACTCTGTTTTAATTTAACTTTGAGTATGATATGATCGAGTTCGCATCTGAGTGTGCTAAGATTAATTTGTTCTCATGTTGAGTATTTGTTAAGATTAATTTATTGTCCTTTTTAGTAGTTCATGTGGTTAATTTTATTGATGAATATGTATTAATTCATTACTTTTCTTGTTTATTCAATGAAGTAATGGTTTTCCATTTTAGCATGCTTTAGTTTCATTTTGATCTCCTATCTTAGTGACTAAATTGGTCATGCCTGTATCTATCTATTCCTGCCATAAATTTAGTCTAGTTTCAAATATTGGTTAGCAATAAAATTATAAGAGATTAGGTTGGTCCATGATTGGTGTAAGACTTTAATTGGACTTCCCTAGCGTATTTATGGGCTAATTGTTGCTCATGACCAAAAATTAATAAACATTCACAAGCTAGCCAACTTTTTCCATAATTAATTTACTTCATTTCCTCTATAACAATATACATACCTCATGACCTTACAATAATGTCAAAATTAGTAATTAAATAATAGTCGAACACCGTAGCTTGATTTAGGTGCGATTAATAATAAATCATCGTAACTATGGGTACGGTTCTTGTGGCATAGCCATGATACGTAAACCCCAATTCAAGTGCGCGTTTCACGCGACTTGACCATAACTTCAAATAATAATAAAAGTAAACATATTATAAATCGCGGGTGCGTTTCACGTGGCGCGATTTGCAATGTGTACCAAAACGACAAGTGTGCAACATCGCGACTTGTTCAAATAAATTCCATAAATATTAAAAAGCGGTAAAAGATAAAAATATACAATAAGTTTAAAACATGTAATAAATCAGATAACTATGCCAAATATTAATTGTTAAGTGACCGTGCTAAAATCACGGAACTCGGGAGTGCCTCACACCTTCTCCTAGGTTAACAGAATTCCTTACCCGATCTTCTGTGTTCGCGGACCAAAAATAAGAGTCAAATTTCCTCGATTTGGGATTCTAAAATAAATCGGTGACTTGGGACACCATAAATTATTCCAAGTGGCGACTCTGAATTAAATAAATAATCTCATTTCGATTAATGTCACTTTAATTGAAAAAACTCCCCTATCCCCTATCCCCTCGGGAAAAAGGAGGTGTGACATTATATTTTGATGATCTAACAAACCTAATATTAAGAACCAGATGGGGAACGTGCTCCACATCCTGAAAGTGCTCAAGATCAACAAGTCTCAAGTCTGGGACATGTTCCAACACTCAGAGTCAAAGAAACAACAGAGGGAACAGATAGACATCAGTTCCCTTGCTGACTGTACCAGTCAACTCCCCACAGCTGTAAAGTGGTTGTAACTGTGCCTCAGCACACACGCAACAGTTCATACAATGCACTAGTCATTTTATGGGGAATGCCCTTATACCAAACATGCTTACATCATTCGAGTGATGTTACTTATGTAATATTAACATGAAGCAAAGGCAAAACATCACACTTGCACATTCCAGAATTCATCAAGCTCCCTCTCAAGTGTGTTGCTAATCTGCAAGTGACACTCAAGGCGTCAAGAACAAAGAATAACATAACGAAGGACATGTTTCCTGCATCGAGTCATTATGTGTCCTTAGTTGTGTTGTACCTTTGTTAAAGTGATTTACTTGTAATTCCTACTTCGTTTAGTTAGAAGCATTGTGTAGGAAACCTTTTGTAAAACCACAAACCTTGTGTTTGTGTCTTGGCTAGAGTTAGTCGAGTTGTAAGCTTTGTAATAGAGTTATTACAAGTTAGTGAGGGATTAAAAGGTTAATTCCTATATCACAATAGTTTGTAATCTGAAGTTTGCTCAATAGTGAAGTTAAAATCCTACGAGTGTAGGTCGTGATTTTTAATCCCGTGAGTTGGGAGTTTTTTCACGTAAAATTCTATTGTGTTAATTATTAACTATTTTGTGTGTGTTTTATGGGAATTAATAGAGAACCTGGTTCTCTATATAGTTTGGTGGACCCTTAGTTTCTATAAAAATATTTGCATATATACTACTCTTTTCAAACCCCACTATGTGGGATTACACTGAATTTGTTGTTAGTTGTTGTTGGTCCGACTAGTACTATTTAATTTGGTAAAGAAAAATTCACCTGCTTGTGTTTTCAAAGTCTTCGTCATTTCCAGTTTCAAAATGCCTGTTGACCCATGCATGGCTCATCATTATTCATTCATATATCCAGCTCATTCCCATTTATTGACTTTTTCTCTGTTTCTTTTCCCCCACTACTACGTCCACTTCAAATTTCAAACTTTTTAACTCTGTAACAATTTATTTAACTGGCTACCACACCATATGGTACCCCTTGTGGGTAGGAAAATATTCTACTGATTTGCCTTTTCCATTCATTTCAAGTTTTCAACCCAAGCTTACTTCTTCTTTACACTACTACCATCTAATGTTCTAATTGCACTTGAGTAATTCTTCTTTGACAAATTTTCGCTTCTGATTTATGAACATAAAGCTTATTATGTGAAACCAATCTCATTCATATGCTATTTTCTCATGCCAAATTTCTACTTATACAATACTTCTGTTAATTAATATCTATATATTGGCACGTTATAACTAAAAGAGGTTAACTGTCCATATATCATCACTATAACATAAAGTTCTCTATTAGGTTGACAACAAACATGGTCGATCCTCCAGAATAATCAACTTTTCACCGCATTAATTGCTTATTTCTTAATATCGGCAGCAATTATGTTTCAATCTCACATTAATTGGGTTGACTCTCTGTTCCATTTAGACGGACTTGATATATACTTTTTGAAAGTTAAAAATGTTAAACACATAAACTAAACCGAGTAGCTACTGATATGACTCTTTCATAACGAACGCAGAAATAGTCTACTCGACAAAGAGATAACGTGTGGAGTGAAAATGGCAAATTATGGATTTGTCATAATTAAAAGCATATAATTCTGTTCCATTTAGACTGACTTGATATATATTATATACTTTATGAAAGTTAGAAATGTTAAAACACATTAGCTAAATCGAGTAGCTACTGATTTGACTCTTTTGCAACAAACACAAAAATAGTCCACTCGACAAAGACATAACGTGTGGAGTTAAAGTAGACCTATTAAATGGGTCGATCCAATCCAAACCCGAACCCATTGATTCTTGGCCCGTGGATCCTTAACCGGGCCAGGCCGGTTCACTTTCTTAAAGGGACCCGTCCGGATTTGACCCATTAATCAAAACCTCCAATTTAAGTAAAAAAAACTAATACATAATAAAAATTTCAAACTTGTATACATATATACAAACTTGAAATTACTACATGTTCTTGAAGCCAATTACAATAAAAATGAAAGAAAAATCATACTTTATTAACATTAAAACTTGAGAAACTTATGGAATTCAACTATTTTTATAACTAATAGTCTGATACATAAGAAAAATAATATTCTAATATACTCTAATTCTATACTTTTAAAACTCTAATATACTCTATATTTTTTTAAAATAATTCTTACAAAGCTGGTCCGAGCGGATTGACCCGTGGGTCAGCTACTGGTTCATGTCTGGTCCGGTTTAGTGGGTTAAAATATTATAGCCCGGCCCAGGCCCCTTAAATTAATGGATTGGTCAGGTTAGGATTTCGTGGGTCATGGGCCGGTTAAAGGGTCAATTTTAATGGGTTATATGGTCCGGTTCGTGGGTCGACCCGGCCCATTGACAGGTCTAAGTTAAATTATATATATACGCGCTTTGCCCAAAGCCTTAAAGTCTTCCTGGAATAGTACCTGACCATTTTAACCCTGTTACACTAACATACGTGTTCAACTTCTAAATATTTACGGTATAAATGTCTTTTACATTATCAAATGATCACTAAAAGATTATTATATGTAATTTTCTATGATAATGAAACTAGTAACATATAAAATAAGGTAGCCAATTTGCTATAACATATTAAATTATATTGAGATATTAATATTTTTTATTCTATCAGTTCATATATATATATATTCACCCTTTGTCCGAGTTATTTTTTAATTTGTCAAAAAAAAAATGATACATTTTTTTGAAAACTATTTAATTTTGGATCCTCAAAATAATATTTTTATTTTGAATATATTTGGTTTATAGTTTAATTTTTTTTTAAATTGCTAAACTCTGTGCGGTCAAACACGAGAAAGGAAAAACATATGTAGTAACTAGTTAACAATAAAGCACAATCCTATGGGAGTTCAACTATAAAAGCACCAACATAAAGAACCTCAATTTCTCTCTTTCATTTTCCCTTCTAAAATCACCAACTTTCTTCTCTCTTCCTTCTTTTTCATCCATTTCTCTTTCTCCTGCTTTATAGATCTTTAATTATTCACTTCCTCTTTCTCATAAATCATGGCATCTTCTTGCCATATACCACCACATGATCAAAACAACAACCAGTTACACAATGTGAATAACATCTCATCTTGTTCTTCTCCATCTAATAATATTAGTAGTAATTTAGACTCCAATTTTACCACTTTTGTCCAAGCTGACCCCTCCAACTTCCGTTCTGTAGTCCAAAAACTCACCGGTGCAGCATCAGCTTCCCGTCATCCCGTCGTCGGAAAATCCAACTCTGGCGAGAAAGGTCCTCGGCGTTCGACTTTCAAGTTACACGAAAGAAGGCATAGTGAAAGAAAGCTTGAAAATATTCTCACTGGTAAAATTTTGTCACCTCCTTTTAATAGGCAAATGGTACTTATGGCTTCTCCAGTGTCACCTCTGGAAATGCTGACACGTGGAAGTCCGAAATCACCAATGGAGGAATTAGAAGAAAGAGCTATTGCTGAGAAAGGATTTTATTTACATCCAAGTCCACTTAGTACCCCTAGAGGCATTGAGCCACCTGAACTCTTGCCTTTGTTTCCACTTCAGTCTCCTACAGCTAAACATCATTCTTCTTCTTAATTACGTAATTAAATTGATGCCTGTCTTAGCTTGACTCTTGTTTCAACATTAGATATAGCCAAATTAATATTTAATCTTGTTGTTTATTTTGATGTTGTAGTGCTTGTTATGTCTCCAAAAATATTTAAAGATATGCTTAGATGATACCGTACGCTTGTACTTTTTTTTCTTCCTCTTTTTTGTTTTTCCATTAGTCTTGCACTCTTTTTTAACGAGGTAGTTAATGTGTGCCTAAAGTTTTATCCTTGCGCCTAAAAAGTAGTAATTTTTCCCTTGTCATAATATTTCTTATTTAAATTTTAGGGTTAAGGTGTGGGTATTGACATTGGCAGAGGCGGATCTATATGGCTAGGGTGTATTCAATTGCCTCTATCGTCTTCGACATATACCTTCTGTTAGTATTCTGCATTCAAAAAATAAATTTTGTGATCTGTAAACAAACTAGAAATGAAAATGCAGAAGAAACATAAATATAAATCCAGCGAGGTTAATTCGTTCTATCCTTGGAAAATAGTAATATAGTAAATTTTGAATTTTGAAATTAACTATATTTTTAAAGATTTCAAAATTCTGAACTTATTAAGTTTAAATCTTGAATCTAGACTCCGAAGATCGGGAAGCGGATGTTTGGAGGTTGGTGTCCATTCATTTCTTCTAACGTGCTAGCTATTCTTTATTGTATTATTGGCTAAACATTTGAAGAAAGTTCACTGGAGCAATGATTAGTTCTTTAATTTGCTTGTAACGTTTGTAGAACTTTAGGATTAGGAAAAACATTAATGAAACTAGCACTACACTTATTGAATGTTTCATCAAGCTGCAATTATAGTATTTAGGTAATTGGAGTTGTCGATCTTTCAATTCTCTTAATGTGCTAGCTATTCTTTTATAGTATGTATTATTGGCTAGATATTGAGCTGCAAATATATCGAAAACGAATCTTTATCTTCTTAAGGTAATGGTATGGTCGACATATACACTATCTTTCTCAGACTTCACCTGTAGAATTAAATTAGGATTATTGTTATTATTATTATTATTATTATTATTATTATTATTATTTTATATGTATTATTATTGTTGTTGTTATTGTTATTATTATTGTTATTGTTGTATTAGACAGGTACATTTGAAGAAAGTTCACTAACCAATGATTAGTTTTGTTTGTTGTAATTAGGGTTAGTAAAACAAGAAACTTTTCAAACTAATGCTACGTACCGTAATTGACTGTTTGACCAAACTACATATTTTGGTATATAATTAGAGCCAGTTTTGCTCATAATTCAAATTAACCAAATAGAAAAAAATAAAAAAAACTCAAGCCGAAGTAATGTAAGTTTAGATCTCTTAGAGGAATATAAGGACAATTGGAAGTTAATTCCTGTATAAGCTTTCGTGTCCTTTTTAACGTATAGTTTTCTTTCTTTGAACAAGTCTTTGCACCTCTTTAAGCAATTTCAATTATGGTTCGTTCAAACTTACTTAGTATATCTTTGCTTAAGAAGTCAAGTCAAACTAAGGTATAAATCAAGATCATTGTTTGAACTGTTAAAACATGATTTAATGTTGCATTTGGATAGTATTTGTTGGGGAACGGTTAATTAGTCATTGAAAACGAATGCTTTTGGACAATTAGTCCTCATATCACACTAGCATCTCCATTTTTTTCCTTCCTTTTTATAGGAGAGGTAATAAAATAAACAAATTGAACGACCGTTGCAGGCCAGTCCTACGTATTTAGAAGTTGGAAATGAATGTATAACAATTTATGCAACACTAGAGCAAGGGCAAATTTAAGCCAATGTCTGTCAAATTAATTCTCGGGCCAACGGATATAATATGTCTATGGTGTATTCAATGAACTGCTCCATAAAACTTCATGAATTTATTGCAAAATCTCTTCCATAAATTTGGGTCAAAGTTTTCATTAGAATTTCAAATTCAAAATCGAGGAATGGATAGAGTGGTCCAAATCCAGTATGTTGCTTACCGATTCAAATTACGTACTTGTCAAAGTTGTTCAATAAATAGCCTCCCTATCTGCGAGAAATTTAAATTTGGTACACCATAGCATTAGATTAGTCAATAGTTCCTACAGTAGTACAAGTATAGAAATGATATTACTTTCAGCTATACTATACTATTGATCGATGTTTGTTAAACTAATACATTTTGTAGTCTTTAGGTCACTTAGGAAGAAGGAGAAGCAAAAAGATTGAAGATTTTTTTATGAGATTTGAATTATGATGAATGGAATGAATCTCACATCGGACCAGGATGAGATCCTGGTCTCCTTATAAGGCTTGCGCAATTCTTCTCCCTTCGAACTAGCTTTTGGGATGTGAGTTAGGCTCAAGGTTTAATTTGACAAACTCCATATATATCAAGTTGTAAGGAGAAATTGTAACTTTAATACCCCCTAGGTTCCGATCCCTAACCTAAAAGGTTCTATTATCACCAATTGCTCTCTGTAACCTAGTGATATCGGTGATGTCTCACATACAATAAAAAGTAAATTCAATTCTTATTATCGCTTTTTCCTTACTCGAGATCATCATATGATGCAGCTTCCGTTATACCAACGAAAGCTACATAAAAACGGTTAATATTCAAGAAAAGTCTAAAGATAAACATAATTCACAACATAACTTGCCTTGAATGGTCATTTTCTTTACTTAGCTAGTTTGTGAACATATGAGTATGAAGTGGAGAAATGTAGTAGTTTTTCAAAACGTGTCTTGCAAAATAGCGACGTTGCTGACTTTAGAAGGACGTTAAAAAGTAAGAATTTTTACCTCAGGGGAAGATTCTAAAAAGTCCAATTCACACATTACCATCTAAGTTAGATGACAAACTTAGTCTTACAAGAAAAGGACAATATGGTTCTTAAATTCCACATAGATTGTGACCGATATTTTTGTCATCCATTCAAAACCTTATCTGTGGCCTTTTGGTCCCTCACTTCTGCAACGCACATCTCACCATCTCCTCGACAAGGGTGGGGTAGGGGTTGAAAAAGAGAAGAAAATAACACTAGGAAAAAGAGTCAATTGAAAAGTGTATAGACTTGTTGAGAATTTGCATTGATTCTTGACAGTTCAAAATCAATCTTTACAACAATATCAAGTATATTGTATGATTTCAAGATCGTTATTCAATTTTCAGTTTATTGCTACAAAGAAAATGTATAATTAAGTAAGCTGGTAAATGTATAAAATTGTCATGCATGTATAACCAAGTGACAATTCACTTTACATATTCCACGTGCAGGACACTACTTATAGTTTGACCTAGTTCCAAATTACTAATGATGAAAGACATCTAGTGTTAGGTTGGGTCTGAAAAATATGAGTTTTTATCTTGATAGTGTTACCCCATAGATTGTAACGTGAATTGCGAAGTGGCAGCCTGTTTATGTTTATAAATTTGGTCCTATAAACAATAAGTTGTAAGTTGTATGATCATCCGTAAAATTAACCTATTATTTGTGATTAGACGTTGGTGAAAAGAATATTTATCGAGTAAAAGAAAGGTCACAAGTCATGAGTTGAGAGTATGGTTGAAAGACCAACAAGCTTCTTGACAAGTTGCAGCAGAATAAAAGGAATTTTTTGGCACAAATTTAGGTAGCTTTACGTGATGTCTACAACTTTGTCAAATCATATTGCTTTTCCGCGTCATTTTATGCAAGCATCATATCTCTTTGACTCTTTTTTCTTATACTAGTGTTAGCCCCTTTGATTAGAAGAGAGTGACTGGCCCATGTTTAATTTTAAATAAGGGTCAGTGGAATTCTGATGCTTAATCCAGCCTGAGGAATAATTCTACACGATAAAGCCACTGTTTATCAATACTTTCACATTACCTATTAGGGAGTTCGTTAAAATAAACATCTGGTTTATGTGCCATTTCTTAGGTATTCCTGGAAATGTGACATAAGTTTAGAAGGATATATTTAGGTGGTCTAGGTTTGTTATCATTCATAATCATACCATGAAATCTGCCAATTAACTTTTCATTGTATTAAAAAAGGAGTTTACTATGGACTTGATGATGTAAAAAATATTACCTCTTGATGTTAGACTAAAAATTCATGTTTTTGCATGTAATTTGCCTTGTATTATACCTAAATCTTGTTAACTTTGGTGTAAATATTTGTGACTCGAGCTTAATAATGGTGTTTATATGTGTAGGAGTCAATTTGAAGTGATTTGGCAAGCTTGCATGCAAAGTGAAGTAAAAATAAAAGAATTTGGAAGGAGTATGATTTTGGTGCCTAGGTTGGCGCCAGGCACCAACCAAAACGCCAATGGCAGAATAGCACATAAGTGGAAAATTTCGGTGTCCAGGTTGGCGCCAGGCGCCAAGCGAGACGGCTAAGGGCGTATTTCGTCCTAATTCGGCTAGGACTTAGTAGTTTCGACCCTACACGCCCCTAACATGTATAAAAGGGGTTCTAAATCTATTTCTCAAGAAGGAGACATTATTGGAGAGGAGATTCAACTCAAGGAGCCAAGAACACGCTAGGAGCAACGCATACAAGTCTTCTACGAGTTTTTCACTCCTGTCTTCTTATTTCCATTATTGGTTATGAATTCTAGTATTGTACTTTTGCATACTATTAAGAATAGCTAATTTGTTATCTAGGGTTTGGATGGAACCTTTTGTAGGATGAATTCTTGTTATATTTTTATATAATTGAGCCGTTAGATTTCGCTACTTGTTCAACTACGTGTTTGTTGCTGTTGATTGAATGACCATCAATTGATTGTGCCTATTTAGTGTATACTGCTCGAGAGAGAGTACGCATTTAGGTAGTTGTTGAACAATATCACTACTAACGTATGTGAGAGATCAATACGAAGGGTTTGAATGCGGGATTAGAGATAACGAAACCTTGGTGCGATCGTAGTGAGCGGTGAATTAGTGCCAGCTAGCGTAGTTCGAGAGAATACGTTTAGTAAATTGTAGTAGAATAAGGGGTGGCGCCGTTGCCGGGGAACTAACAGTGTAGCTGTAGTTGTACATATTGCTAGGTTTCAATTTTAAACTTTTATTTTGTTTTTTTTAGTATTTGATTTTTTATTTTATTTTAGTTTTACTTGTTGATTTGAGAAACATGACATCTTGGAATTATAGGAGTTTTGATATTGGTAATTCTACTTTTGATCTTCCTTATGCATATTGTGGAGGAAATCCCTCATGCCAAAATTATCAATATATTCCCGAGAGCGAGTTATGTGCACCAATTCAATCTCATGTATGGAATGTGTATGATATGTGTGGTGGTCAAGATGATCACTTTTATGGTTGTGCTTATATTTCTTATCATCCCCCACCCCTTATTATGATGGTTCTACTTTTACTTGTGAAGTTACTAGGAATAAAGAACCTGGGGATGCTGACCTAAAGGAGATCAAGGATATGTTAATGTGCCTTGTGGAACAAAATAATAAGATACAATTATAGATACAAAGGCAAGAGGCAACTATTCACAACTTGAAGGCTCAAGTGAGTCAAGTGATCGAAGCTTTGAATGTTCGGCAAGTCAATATGGTAGATAGTAGCCAAAAACAATATGACTTAAAGTCAGCAGTCGACATTCTGATAGAGGAGGTCAGAGTAGAACACCAACAACCTAGCCAACTAGAATTTGAGGATGCCAATGTTGAAGGCGTGATACTAGAGTCAATTGAGGACATTGAGGATAAATATTCAGTTGACTTTACTGTCACTGGTGCAGAGGATGTTGAACATCTCGAAGTTCATGTATTTGAGCACGTTGGACCTCATTCCAAACACTTCTCTACCTTGTGTTCTGATGGTGAAATAGGAATGGATCCTTACGAACATACAAAGGAGTCAACGGAAGAGGTAGATAAGCCTTATATTCTGAACTTTTCGAAGACGTCTAGGCAAGATGACACTCCTCAGCTCGAAGCCAAAAAATGCATAAAGAATCATTTAGATTTTGGCTTACAAGAATTTGTACCACCTCAAGAGCATGATCATAGAGTATAATCAAAACTTGGGTTCAATTCATAAGTTCGAGGTGGAGGCAAAAAATGATTCGCATCGTGCCGCAACGATAAATTAGGCGCTTGTTTGGAGGCAACCCAACTTTACTGCTTTTTTATTTTTTAATTTGCTTACTTTTTTTTAATTGTGTTATTTTTGTAGTATAGTTTTTATATTTTGTAGGAGCATAGAAAGGAAAGTCATTGGAAGGAAGCAAAAGCAAACCAGATGGTTGGAACTAAGTGTGAGGTACCCGCACGAAGGACCAGGTTTGGAAGAAGTCTGAGTATCCCATGAGTTGCTAATACTTCGGCCTTTGGCCTACCAGAGAGTTTCTTTTACCCTCTTATTATTTATGATGTGCATTAGGGACAATGCACAATTTTAAGTGTGGGGTGAGGAGATTATCTAGGTGATTTTCTATGATATTTTAGTTGTGTTAGCTTAACTAAAAATATTTTTTTGGACTTTTTCTAATGATGGATCTCTTGGACATCTTTTTTGAGGGATTAAGGTCCAATAAAAAATAATCCAAAAATATTTTTTTATTTAGTCGTAGGTATATAATAATCCCCCTTAGTTTTTCTTTTGGCATCGGTTCTTTTTCAGGGGATGTAACTTGAACCGAGTAATTTTTATTTTTAAGAAATTGAGGAAAGAAAACTTGAGCGTCCTACAGGCCTTTTGATCTGTTTGATGCTAGCATAATTAGGCCTTAGCATGCAAATTACCTTCCTAACATGTTTTGATGAAAATTGATTCCGTGAAAGATTGAATAGCCCGTGATTGATGCTTTCTCTCAGTTACTTGATTGATTGTTCATGTAGTGCTTTATTGCTTAATACTTCTTTACTTTATGATTACTTGCTTAAACTTGAGAATTGAAATAAAATCGTCCCGACTGGGGTCATGTGCATTGTGTGATGTGAGGTTTTGATCACATTCTGTGCTATCCTGTGTTTGTCTAGAACTTGCCATGTGTGTTAGTGGAAGCGAAATAAGTAAGTTTTGTTAGTCTAAGAGATGATATATGCGTTTCTTTGAATGTCCATTGAGCTATTATACCACCATATATTAAATTATCCGTAGATAGCCCATTTGAGCCTATAAGCCATTTCTTTGGCACCCACATTACAAGCCGATTCCTATTTTATTCTTAATTAAATCTTTTTGAACCTTTATGTCCGAAAGCACTTAAGTTGCTAGAAGAGTAAGGTGAGAGTTGGGGTAGCTTTTGAGTCGAATCATAGAAAAGCCAAAAATGTGCATGTATGTTTTGGAAGATCATTAGCCGGGCAACCTAAATTTATGGAGAGTGTTGAAGGGAAAAAAAAAAATACAAAAAGGAGAAAAATAAGTATATAGAAAATACACCTTCTATTCATCGTGATCCGGGCTAGTGAATGTATAGATGTTCTTAAAGAAGAAGTTCCAAGTTGTATGTGGTTTCATGGAATTGCTTGAATTGGTCATAGAGAATGTGTATCTGAAAGTTAACTGTAGTATATTAAAGTGCTTAGGAGGGTTAGTCACTATACCCAAAATATATCATACCCGTCCCTTAGCCTATATTACAACCAGTAAAGACCTAATTGATCTTAGACTGTTCGAGCTTAGATTAGTGGAGATATACACAACGGGCAAGCCTATGGTACAACCTTAGAGTGAACATGAATTTCTTTGTGAGAGTGAGTGATTTTTTGTTCATATATGTGATGTCCTTAAATTATATTCGAATGTATATGTGAATGTGTGGACGAAATACCCTCTTATTCTTTGGTAAGGCACATGATTCCATGACGGATAGGTGACGTTATTAAACAACTCTTGTTGGGTGAGTGCACGAGTTGAGAGTTTTTATTGGCGACGAGTCGGTCTTTTAGGTTGGGTGGTTATGTACTGGTTGTTTGATTGTTTTAAATTGGTCACCAATATTCAGGCATGTAAAAGGTGGGAAAGGTATGAATGCGTATGCAATGGCTTAATTGTTGGTATCAACCACGGTCATAGGTGTAGTGTGTTGAATTTCCAGATGTTCCTCCATTGTATAATGCCTTGTGTGCATTATTTGGTTAGCAAAGTCTTAGGTTGCTCGAGGACGAGAAAAAACTTAAGTATGGGGTCGTGATGTTAGGCTATAAATCCATGTTTTTCCGTATAATTTGCCTTGCATTATACCTCAATCTTATTAACTTTGGTGTAAATATTTGTGACTTGAGCTTAATAATGGTGTTTATATGTGAAGGAGTCAATTTGAAGTGATTTAGCAAGCTTGCATGCAAAGTGAAGTAAAAATAGAAGAATTTAGAGGGAGTATGATTTTGGTGCCCAGTTTGGCGCCAGACACCAACCAAAATGCCAATGGCAGAATAGCACAAAAGTGGAAAAATTTCAGTGTCCAGGTTGGCGCCAGGCGCCAAGCGAGACGGCTAATGGCGGATTTCGTCCTAATTCGGCTAGGACTTGGTAGTTTTGACCTTACGCACCCCAACATGTATAAAGGAGGTTCTAAACCTATTTCTTAAGAGGGAGACATTATTGGAGAGGAGATTCGACCTAAGGAGGCAAGAACACGCTAGGAATAAGGTGGAGAATTCTTCTACGAGTTTTTCACTTTCGTCTTCCTATTTCCATTATTGGTTATAAATTCTAGTATTGTACTTTTGCATACTATTATGAATATCTAATATTTTATCTAGGATTTTGATGGAACCTTTTGTAGGATAAATTTTTGTTATGTTTTTATATAATTTAGCAGTTAGATTTTGCTACTTGTTCAACTACGTGTTTGTTGCTGTTGATTGGATGTCCATCAATTGACTGTGCCTATTTAGTGTGTACTTCTCAAGATAGAGTACACATTTAGGTAGTTGTTGAATAACGTCACTACAAACATATGTGAGAGATCAATATGGAGGGTTTAAAGGAAGGATTAGAGATAATGAAACCTTGGTGCGATCGTAGTGAGTAGTGAATTAGTGCCAGCTAGCGTAGTTCAAGAGAATATGTCTAGTAAATTGTGGTAGTTTCTCGAGAGAGACATCGTTGCCGGGGAACTAACGGTGTAGATGTAGTTGTACATATTGCTAGGTTTCAATTTTAAACCTTTTTTTAGTATTTGAATTTTTATTTATTTTAGTTTTACTTGTTGATTTGAGAAACATCGCATTTTGGAATTATAGGCGTTTTGATATTGGTAATTCTACTTTTGATCTTCCTTATGCATATTATGGAGGAAACCACTCGTGCCAAAATTATCAATATATTCACGAGAGCGAGTTATGTGCACCACCTCAATCTCATGTATGGAATGTGTGTGATATGTGTGGTGGTCAAGATGATCACTTTTATGATTGTGCTTATATTTTTTATCCTCCCCCCACCCTTTATTATGATGGTTCTACTTTTACTTGTGAAGTTACTAGGAACAAAGAACCTGGGGATGCTAACCCAAAGGAGATCAAGGATATGTTAGTGTGCCTTGTGGAACAAAATAATAAGACACAATTACAGACACAAAGGCAAGAGGCAACTATTCACAATTTGAAGGCTCACGTGAGTCAAGTGGTCGAAGCTTTGAATGTTCGACAAGTCAATATAGTGGATAGTAGCCAAAAACAATATGAATTAGAATAAGGAGTTGACACTCTGATGGAGAAGGTCAGAGTAGAACACCAACAACCTAGCCAACTAGAATTTAAGGATACCGATGTTAAAGGCGTGATACTAGAGTCAACCGAGGACATTGAGTATAAATATTCAGTTGACTCTACTGTCACTGGTGCAGAGGATGTTAAACATCTCGAAGTTTATGTATTTGAGCGCGTTGGACCTCATTCCAAACACTTTTCTACCTTGTGCTCTGATGGTGAAATGGGAATGGATCCTTACGAGCATACAAAGGAGTCAACGGAAGAGGTAGATGAGCCTTATATTCTGAAATTTTCGAAGCCGTCTAGGCAAGATGACACTCCTCGGCTGGAAGCTAAAAAGTGCATAAAGAATCATTTAGTTTTTGGCTTACAAGAATTTGTACCACCTCAAGAGCATGATCATAGAGCATAATCAAAACTTGGAGTTCAATTTATAAGCTCGAGGTGGAGGCAAAAAGTGATTTACGTCGTGCCGCGACGTTAAATTATGTGCTTGTTGGGAGGCAACCCAACTTTACTTCTTTTTAATTTTTTAATTTTTTTTTATTATTTTACTTTTTTTAATTGTGTTATTTATGTAGTATAGTTTTTTTATATTTTGTAGGAGCACAGAAAGGAAAGTCATTGGAATGAAGCAAAAGCAAACCAGATGGTTGGAACTAAGTGTGAGGTACCCCTACGAAGGACCATGCTTGGGAGAAGTTTGAGTATCCCATGAGTTGCTAATACTTCGGCCTTTGGCTTACTAGGGAGTTTTTTTTTACCCTCTTGTTATTTATGATGTGCATTAGGGACAATGAACAATTTTAAGTTTGGGTGAGGAGATTATCTGAGTGATTTTCAATGATATTTTAGTTGTGCTAGTTTAACTAAAAATATTGTTTGGAATTTTCGTGATGATGGATCTCTTAGACAGCTTTCTTGAGGGATTAAGGTCCAATAAAAAAATCAAAAAATATATTTTTATTTAGTCGTAGGTAGATTATAATATCTCATGGTTTTTCTTTTGGAAATGGTTCTTTTTCAGGGGATGTAACTTGAACCGAGTAATTTTTATTTTTAGAAAATTGAGGAAAGAAAACTTGAGTGTCCTATAGGCCTTTTGACCTGTTTGATGCTAACATAGTTAGGCCTTAGCATGCAAATTACCTTCCTAACATGTTTTGATGAATATTGATGCCGTGAAATATTGAATAGCCTGTCTGTGACGCTTTCTCTCAGTTACTTGACTGATTGTTCATGCAGTGCTTTAATGCTTAATATTTCTTGACTTTGTGATTACTTGCTTAAACTTGAGAGTTGGAATGAAACCGTCTCGACTGGGGTCATGTGCATTGTGTGATATGAGGTTTTGATCACATTTTGTGTTATCCTGTGTTTGTCTAGAACTTGCCCTGTGTGTTAGTCGAAGCGAAATAAGTATGTTTTATGAGTCTAGGAGATGATGTAGGCGTTTCTTTGATTGTCCATTGAGCTATTATGCCTCCATATATAAAATTATCCGTAGATAGCCCATTTGAGCCTATAAGCCTTTTCTTTGGCACCCACATTACAAGCCGATTCCCATTTTGTTCTTAATTAAATCTTTTCGAACCTTTGCCTCTGAAAGTGTAGCAACTCCTTTGGGAGGGTGCTACTTATGAAACAAATCTAATTTATTAATTACAACATTAAGAAGATATTAATTAAAAAAATATTCAGAATAATTTAGTAGCGAAAAAAGGCCCTTGCGATGAGGTCCAAAGTGCAATAGTTTTATTTTTGAAAATACTCTTTATAATTTGTTTTTTAAAAAATGAAATACAATGTCCAAATATCAACATAAGGTGATATAACCCCTTTTTTTGAATAATCAACACGTTAAAGCAACTTTCTAACAAAATTATACTTTCATTCAACATCACTGCAAGTTTGTATTATACATAAATTTCAAACTATCGGGTATAAAAAGGAAAACTAGTTTTCTCCTTTGTACATATTTATAAGACAAAGTGTAAATTCATCATATTACAAGACTTGAGTTATTAACACACCCTAAAACAGCAAAATAAGTTACCAAATTCAAGTTACAAGATTTTGGTCTTAAGATCCAACAAGCCTCCAAATAACATACATAACTGTGACATATATATCATGTACATGTCCCAAAACTATACAAAACCATGGTGCATATGCAAATGTGATCTCCATAAGTGCTCCCAAAAAGACTATTTCATAAGGTCGTCTTCAAATTTCATCCCGTACATTACCTACGATAGAAAACAACTATCGCTAAGCATAAAGCTTAGTGGCGTATAAACTTTAGGCTTGGAGCCATTAACTTCTCCAATTCTCATTTTCAGTCATAGATAGCTCAAATAAAATATAATTTAAAATAAGTGAATAAATATATCAAAAGTATCAAATATCAATAACAATGTTCAAGATTCAAGAGTTGAGAAAGCATATACTATCAATGCAAGAGAGTTTGTCACATATCTATTTTTTGCCCAATGTTTATGCCATGCCATCACACTAAGCAAAATCAGATATCAAGATGGACCGAAGCCCCAAATCAAGTAGGGTCAAAACCCAATAGGCAAGAGAATCAAGAACCATGTTAAAAATGGCTTCCTAGTTCGTACTTAACACGGACAAGTTCCATAATTTAAGATGAACTACAAATTCAAAGTCAAGATGGAAAAAGATCTAAATCAAGAGTCATGCCAATATGAGTGACAAAGTGACTGCCGCAAGAAGGACAAAGTCCCAACAAGAATGCAAAATAATCAAACAATTCATACGGGTGGACAATTTAGCAAATATCTTGCAATACTTGATACAACACGAATACAATGCTATTAATTGAAGACAAGAAAAATAAATATCAGGATATATCAAAATATTCCAGCAAGTAAAAAGAGTACAAAGTTTATACACAAACCTTGGTGTTTTACCACAAAACAATTCAACCACAAATTGAGGACGTTCGAATCGTCTACGCCATAGACAAACCAAATCCGTCTATTTCCTCAAATAATTCTCCTTAGATTTTACAAGGATATATATACCTTAAATACATAATCAAATATCTATATAAGTTCAGTGATTTAAAATGTCAAACTAAACATGATATTGGTGAAAATTACCCAAAATGTTTGAAACAGAAATTCTAGACAGTATCAGTGTCTCGTGTTGTGACTCAGATTTGAAGATGAAAGAGGACAAACTAGACTGTGTGGTCTTCTTTACAGTTGTAGATATGTGTCTTGGAATTTCGGAACATCTTGAATCACCCCCATATAAATTTTGTACAAAAGGTTATGCTAAAATTACTAACAGTAGTACAAGGAGGGTTTGTAAAACAGAAAATCTGGGTAGCACCTGCCCTGTACTTCATCACCTAGTTTTGTGTAAATAAAAGACAAACAGGGTTTTTGTTCCTTCATAAGAGTTATAAATCTATGAAATATATTTCCATAAAGTATTTGATCACTTAAAACGGATCTCTGTATAAAAAGATATGAAGAAAACACTAATAGTTGTCTAGTGTAAAAACGAGTTTAGTAACTTACCACAAAAGAGAGGAGCAACTTGAGCTTCACCAAGAACAAATTTTGCTGGTTTGTTTTGGAAATTTATGATGGTTTTCATGGAGATTTTTAGGATATAATAAGGAGAGAGAGAGATGGGGTTTTCTTTGGCATTAAGGACCGAAAATGAGACGAGGTTATGAAAATAACATGTCACAAAAGTAATATAAAAACTTTGGATAAATATAAAAAATGTAGCTGCCCAACCTACTAAATATCTTTAGATAAATACAAAAGGGTGGCAGCCCAAAACCTTAATTATAATGTATTTAACAATAATTCATCAAAATAATATTAAGTGTTACACATAGCAACACCATGAAACTTCTTTGTCAATATTAACACAACCTAAAGTAAGAAATTTTCATGTATTGTCAATTTCACGTTTTGGAAGTGCGGAGTAAAAAATATCTCCTCATTATAAAGATGCTCAATCGAAAATGCAAATATTAGTAAAAATTTGGGGTGTTACAACTCTCTCCTCCTTAAATAAATTTCGTCCCGAAATTTACCTTGTACTAGTCCCTAAATAAATGTGGATATTGAACTTGCATATCCTATTCTCTCTCCCAGGTTGCTTCTTCGCCAGAATGATTTTTCCAAAGAACTTTCACTAGGGGGATGCTCTTGTTTCTAAGCTCCTTTAACTCACGCGCTAAGATTTGGATTTGTTCTTCTCCATATGTCAAATCAGGATTAACCTCAATAGATTCAATAGGAAGAACATGAGATGGATCTGAGCAGTATCTTCTAAGCATAGAAACATGAAAGATGTTGTGGATCTTGTCTAACTCTGGTGGAAGAGCTAGTTTATAAGCAATTGGGCCAACTCTCTCAAGCACTTCATAAGGTCCAATAAATCATGGACTAAGTTTACCTTTTTGGCCAAATCTCATAATCTTCTTCCATGGAGAAACCTTTAAAAATACCTTATCACCCGCTTTATACTCAATTTCATGCCTCTTAAGATTAGCATAAGACTTTTGTCTGTCTGAGACAATTTTTAAGCGATCCTTGATGATTTTTACCTTATCTTTAGTTAGTTGAACAATCTCAGGACCCACCAATTTTCTTTTACCAATTTCGTTCCAACAAAGAGGCGTTCTGCATTTTCTCCCATATAAAGCTTCATAAGGAGGCATGTCTATACTTGATTGGTAGCTATTATTGTAAGCAAATTCTATCAGGGCTAAGTGTTTGTCCCAACTACCCTCAAACTCAATAATGCAGACTCGAAGCATATCCTCCAAGATTTGTATTACCCTCTCAGACTGGCCGTCTGTTTGTGGATGGAAAACGGTACTAAAATTCAACTTGGAACCCAAAGCTTCTTGCAAGCTAGACCAAAATCTGGATGTAAACCTTAGATCTCTATCAGACACAATAGAAACAGGGATTCCATGCAGCCTCACAATCTCATTAATGTATAATTCTGCCAAATGTTCCAGTGAGTAGTCCATTCTGATTGCCAAGAAATGAGCACTCTTATTTAGTCTATCAACAATGACCCAACTTGCATCATGATTCCTTTGAGTGCGTGGAAGTCCAGAAACAAAGTCTGTCGTTATCCTTTTCCATTTTCACTCAGGTATTGACAACGGTTGTAGTAGACCAGCTGGGACTTGATGTTCAAATTTTATTTGTTGACATACCAAGAACTTAGAAATGAACTTTGCAATGTCTTTCTTCATACCATTCCACCAGTAGTGGTCCTTGATGGTCCGGTAAATTTTAGTACCTCCAGGATGCATTGCATAAGGTGAACTATGTGCTTCAATCAAGATATGCTTCCTCAATTCATCATCATTAGAAACACACAACCTATTTTTATAAAATAAGGTACCATCTTTCTTCAATGTAAAATCTGATTCTCTTCAATTTTGGACTTCTTCAATCCGTTTCACAAGATTCTCATCTAACTTCTGTGCTTCTTGGACCTGCTCAAGTAAGACTGGCTTGACTTGAAAATTAGCAATGATAGAACCATTAGAATTAAATGAAAGACAAGCATTCATGGCTCTTAATTCAAGAAGCAAAGGCAAAGGACTTAGAGTTAAACTTGCAAGGGAATTGCTACTCAACGCATCTGCAACCACATTTGCTTTACCAGGATGATAATCAATCGTGAAATCATAATCTTTGATGAGTTCAAGCCATATACGTTGTCTCAAGTTTAACTCTTTTTGTGTACCCAAATACTTCAAACTTTTATGATCAGTAAATATGTGACACTTTTCCCCATACAAGTAATGCCTCCAAATTTTTAAGGCAAAAACAATGGCAGCAAGTTCAAGATCATGAGTGGGATAATTCAACTCATGCGATTTCAACTTTCGAGAGGCATAAGCAATTACTTTCCCTTCTTGCATCAAAACACAACTCAATCCACGGTGAGATGCATCACTGTATACCACATAATATTTCCTTTCAGATGGCAAAGAAAGTATTAGAGCTTGTGTCACCAAGGATTTGAGCTTTTCAAAGCTCTCTTGACACTTGTCATCCCATACAAATTTGGCGGCTTTCCCTAAAAGTTTGGTCAAAGGAGAAGCTATAATAGAGAAGCCCTTCACGAACCTCTTATAGTATCCTGCAAAACCCAAGAAACTTCTTATCTCAGTTGGAGTTTTAGGAGATTTCCAATCAACAATAGCTTGAATCTTACTAGGATCAACCTTCACACCTTCAGCTGATACAATATGCCCCAAAAATGCCACTTTACTCAGCCAAACTTCACATTTGGAAAGCTTCGCGTAGAGTTGCCTCTCTTTCAGAATTTGCATGACAATTTGGAGATGCTTATCATGATCTTCTCTATTCTTGGAATAGACTAAAATGTCATCAATAAACACCACCACAAATTGATCAAGATAAGGTTTGAATACACGGTTTCATTAGATCCATAAATGCAGCAGGAGCATTTGTCAAACCAAATGGCATTACCAAAAATTCATAATGGCCATACCTGGTCCTAAAAGCAGTTTTAGGAACATCTTTCTCCCTCACGCACAACTGATAATATCCAGACCTCAAGTCAATTTTTGAGAACAAACATGCACCCTTCAGTTGGTCAAACAAGCCATCGATTCTAGGAAGTGGGTATTTATTCTTGATTGTTGCCTTGTTCAGCTGTTGGTAATCAATGCAAAGCCTAAGAGTGCCATCTTTCTTTTTCACAAATAAAACAAGAGCTCCCCAAGGCGAAATACTGAACGGATAAAACCTTTCTAAAGAAGTTCTTGCAATTGAGCCTTCAACTCTTTTAATTTAGCTGGAGCCATTCTATAAGGAGTGATAGAAATAGGAGTAGTTCCAGGGACAAGCTCTATAGGAAATTCAATCTCCCTTTCTGGAGGCAACCCAGGAAGATCATCAGGAAATACATCAGGAAAGTCGCACACGGTGGGTATGTCCTTAAGACTTGGACTCCCCAATCGTGTATCGACTATATGAGCAAGATAGGCATCGCAACCTTGACAAATCATCTTCCTTGCCAAGACCGCAGAAATAATATTAGATGTCAATGATCTTTCTCATTGAACTACTATGTGTGAATATGCAGGATTTTCAAAAGTCACTTGCTTTAACCTACAATCAACCAATGCATGGTACCTATAGAGCCAATCCATACCAACAATAACATCATAGTCTTGGAAGGGCATTTCAAGCAAGTCTGTAGGAAAGACCAAATTTTGAATCATGAATGGACAATCTCGGTAAATCCTGTTAACAACATCCTGATGATCTAATGGACTCGTGACTAGCATATCAAAGTCAAGTCTCACAGATTTACTAGTATCAGGAAATGCAAGTGATGAGCAAACATAAGAGTGCGAAGATCCAGGATCAATTAATGTAACAACAGATATGCCAAATAAGTGAAATTTACCAACAACCACGTCCGGGCCATCTTGGTCATTCCTCTGTCTCATAGCATAGACTCGTGCAGTAGATCTCGACCCACTAGCCTGATTAGCTCCACCCGAACCCGCTGCTTGCATATTTCTAGGTCTTGTACAGCTATTAGCTTGATAATAAGTAGTGACAAGCTTTTGAACTGAGCCCTCTGTATGTGTATAAGAAAGAGGATTAGGATTAGGACAACCCTGCACTTTATGATCTAGATTTCCACAATTAAAACAAGCACCAAAAGCTCTTTTGCAAGCACCATAGTGATTCTTCCCGCACTGTGCACAAGTAGGTGTATAAGTTTTGCCTTGGACATAACTTGGAGTACTAGCAGTAGAGAAATTTGGCTTATTCTGCTTATGATATGATGACCTATGTGCACTTTCAGTCTTGAAATAGTCAAACTTTCCCTTCTTGGATGGACCGCCATAATCTGAATTACCCTTGCTAAACATGTTTTCTCTCCTAGTAGCTTCTTCCTTGTCAATTCTTTCCCAAGTAAGAGCAACTGAAATTATCTTGAAAAAATCCTCAAGTTGCAAGATTGCCGCAGACTTTCGAATGTAACCATTCAAACCTTCTTCAAATCTTCTGCACTCTTCTCTTTCACCATCAATAATACCTCCAGCATAGCGAGAAAGCCTGAGAAATTTTTGTTGATACTCTGCAATAGACATACTCCCTTGTCTTAAATTCAGAAACTCTTTTTTCTTAGCATCACAATAGACATGGGGGACATATTTCGCACGAAATGCTTTCACAAAGTCATCCCAAGTCAGCACCGAAGGTTTTTCTTTTGCATTTGGCACACTTACTCACCAATCATAGGCATTTTTTTTGTAAAAGAGAGATAACATACTTAAATTTGGCAGCATTAGTACACTCTAGTTATTCAAAGACCCTCTCCACGCGCTCGAGCCATTGTTCAGCTACTGTGGGATCAGTGGTGCCTTCAAATTCAACTCCACCCATTTTCCTCATCTTCTCAAAATTTATTTCACTAGGTTCTGACATTGTCCTAGCCAAGTGACGAAAGAACTCAGCCATCTGCTAAAATGGATGAGTCATAATAGGAGTATTATGACCCATTGCTCTTGGATTATTGCCCACTTCATTTTCACTAAAACGATGATGATTTAGGTTAGGCAAGGGTACCTCATCTACTTCTTGGAGGTGAGGTGGAGCATTATAATAGGCATGACTTTCATCAATGGATTTAATATCTCTATTCGAAGAAGAGGCCATATTAAAATTCCTATAAAAGATAAGATCACATTGCATTAGGGACATGTACATGATGCATATGCACAAGGAATACATCAAATTACACTAAAAAGTATGCAAAAATTTATAATCTCCAAGTCATTTTCAAGAAAGAAAATAACAAAAATATTAAGTACGATCACAACAAAAATCCTAGAATCACAAACCTAGGCTCTGATACCAAAACCTGTAGCAATCCCTTCGGGAGGGTACTACTTACGAAACAAATCTAATTTACTACTTACAACATTAAAAAAATATTCAGAATAGTTTAGTAGCGGAAATAGGCCCATGCAATGAGGTCCAAAGTGCAATATATTTATTTTTAAAAATACTCTTTATAATTTTTTTTTAAAAATGAAATACAATGTCAAAATATCAACATAAGGTGATATAACCCTTCTTTTTTGAATAATCAACACGTTAAAGCAACTTTCTAACAAAATTATACTTTCATTCAACATCACTGCAAGTTTGTATTGTACATAAATTTCAAACTATCGGGTATAAAAAGGAAAATTAGTTTTCTCCTTTGTACATATTTATAAGACAAAGTGTAAATTCATCATATTACAAGACTTGAGTTATTAACACACCCTAAAACAGCAAAATAAGTTACCAAATTCAAGTTACAAGATTTTGGTCTTAAGATCCAACAAGCCTCCAAATAACATACATAATTGTGACATATATATCATGTACATGTCCCAAAACTATACAAAACCATGGTGCATATGCAAATGTGATCTCCATAAATGCTCCCAAAAAGACTATTTCATAAGGTCGTCTTCAAATTTCATCCCGTACATTACCTACGATAGAAAACAACTATCGCTAAGCATAAAGCTTAGTGGCGTATAAACTTTAGGCTTGGAGCCATTAACTTCTCCAATTCTCATTTTCAGTCATAGGTAGCTCAAATAAAATATAATTTAAAATAAGTGAATAAATATATCAAAAGTATCAAATATCAACCCTTAATATCAATAACAATGTTCAAGATTCAAGAGTTGAGAAAGCATATACTATCAATCCAAGAGAATTTGTCAAATATCTATTTTTCGTCTAATGTGTACGTCATGCCATCGCACTAAGTAAAATCAAATATCAAGATGGACCGAAGCCCCAAATCAAGTAGGGTTAAAACCCAATAGCCAAGAGAATCAAGAACCATATTAAAAATGGCTTCCTAGTTCGTACTTAATACGGACAAGTTTCATAATTTAAGCCGAACTACAAATCTAAAGTCAAGATGGCAAAAGATCCAAACCAAGAGACATGCCAAGATGAGTGATAAAGTCACTGCCACAAAAAGGACAAAGTCCCAACAAGAATGCAAAATGATCAAACAATCCGTACGAGTGGGCGATTTAGCAAATATCTTGCAATACTTGATATAACACGAATACAATGCTATTAATTGAAGACAACAAAAATAAAATATCAGGTTATTTCAAAATATTCCAGCAAGTAAAAAGAGTACAAAGTTTATACACAAACCTTGGTGTTTTACCACAAAACAGTTCAACCACAACTTGAGGATGTTCGAATTGTCTACGCCATAGACAAACCAAATCTGTCTACTTCCTCAAATACTTCCCCTTAGATTTTACAAGGGTATATATACCTTAAATACATAATCAAATATCTATATAAGTTTAGTGATTTAACATGTCAAACTAAATATGATATTGGTGAAAATTACCCAAAATGTTTGAAATAAAAATTCTGGACAGTATCACTATCTCGTGTTGTGACTCAGATTTGAAGATAAAAAAGGACAAACTAGACTGTGTGGTCTTCTTTACAATTGTAGATATGTATCTTAGAATTTCAGAACATCTTGAATCACCCCATATAAATTTTATACAAAAAGTTATGCTAACATTACTAACAGTAGTACAGGAAGGGTTTGTAAAATAGAAAATCTGGGCAGCACCGCCCTGTACTTCATCACCTATTTTTGGGTTAATAAAAGACAAAACAGGTTTTTGTTCCTTCATAAGAGTTATATATCTGTAAAACATATTTCCAGAAAGTATTTGATCTCTTAAAACGGATCTCTATATAAAAAGATATGAAGAAAACACTAATAGCTGTCTAGTGTAAAAACGAGTTTAGTAACTTACCACAAAAGAGAGGAGCAACTTTAGCTTCACCAAGAACGAATTTTTCTGGTTGGTTTAGTGAAAATTTATGATGGTTTTCATGGAGTTTTTCAGGTGATAATAAGGAGAGAGAGAGAGAGATGGGGTTTTCTTTGGCATTAAGGACTGAAAATAAGACGAGGTTATGAAAAAGCATGTCACAAAAGTAATATAAAATTTTTGGATGAATATGAAAAATGTGGCTGCCCAACCTACTAAATATCTTTATATAAATACAAAAAGGTGGAAGCCCAAAACTATAATTATAATGTATTTAACAACAATTTATCAAAATAATATTAAGTGTTACACATAGCAATACCATGGAACTTCTTTGTCAATATTAACACAACCTAAAGTAATGAATTTTCATGTATTGTCAATTTCACGTTTAGGAAGTGCGAAGTAAAAAATATCTCCTCATTATAAAGATGCTCAATCGAAAATGCAAATTTTAGTAAAAATTTAGGGTGTTACAGAAAGCACTTAAGTCGCTAGAAGAGTAAGGTGAGAGTTGGGGTAGCTTTTGAGTGGAATCATAGAAAACCAAAAAGGTGCATGTATGTTTTGGAAGATCATTATTCGAGCAACCTAAATTTATGGAGAGTGTTGAAGGAAAAAAAAGAGAAAAAAAAGATCAAAGAAAATACAAAAAGGAGAAAAATAAGTATATAGATGTGCTTAAAGAAGAAGTGCCAAGTTGTATATGGTTTCGTGGCATTTCTTAAATTGGTCATAAAGAGTGTGTACTTGATAGTTAAGTGTAGTGTAATAAAGTGCTTAGGAGGGCTTATCCTACCCGTCCCTTAGCCTACGTTATAACCAGTAAAGACCTAATTGATCTTAGACTGTGAGAGCTTAGATTTGTGAGAGATATACACTACGGGTAAGCCTATGGCACAACCACGGAGTGCACATGAATTTATTTGTGAGAGTGAGTGGTTCTTTTTTCATATATGTGATATCCTTAAATTATATTTAAATGCATGTGTGAATGTGTGGACGAAATACCCTCTTATTCTTTGGTGATGCACATGATTTCATGACGGATATGTGATATTATTAAACATCTCTTGTTGGGTAAGTGCACGAGTTAAGAGTGCTTATTGGCGACGAGTCGGTCTTTGAGGTTGGGTGGTTATGGGCTGGTTGTTTGAGTGTTTTAAATTGGTCACTAATATTTAGGCATGTGAAAGTTGGCAAAGTTATGAATGTGTATGCAAGGGCTTAATTGTTGGTATCAACCATGGTCATAGTATAACGACCCGGCCGGTCTTTTTGAGAATTTAAGTCTCGTTCGATGACATAAGACCCTGAGCAGCTTCGTATTATGTGTATTAACTTACGTACGTGGTTCGACGACACTTAGTCCCTAAAAGGAAGCTTAAGCCTTAGGATTTTGATCATAGTCGGAACTGTGTGAAGACAACCCTCGAATGGAGTTTTGTCGGTCCTGTTAGCTCCGTTGGGTGATTTTGGACTTAGGGGCGTGTCCGGATTGTATTTTGGAGGTTTGTAGCTCATTTAGGCTTGAAATGGCAAAAGTCGAATTTTTGAAGATTTTGACCGGTAGTGGAATTTTTGATATCGGAGTCAGAATCCTATTTAGGAAGTTGGAGTAGGTCCGTAATGTTGAATATGACTTGTGTGCAAAATTTGGGGTTAATCGGATGCGGTTTGATAGGTTTCGACATCGGTTGTAGAAATTTTTAAGTTTCAAGTTCATTAAATTTGAATCGGAGGGTGTTTCATGTTTTTAGCATTGTTTGTTGTGATTTGAGGGCTCGACTAAGTTTTTATGGTGTTTTAGGACTTGTTGGTATATTTGGTTGAGGTCTCGGGGGCCTCGGATGAGTTTCGAATGCTTAACGGGTCGAAATTTGGACTTGTGTAGTTGCTGAAGCTTTCAAGCTTCTGGTGTAATAGCACCTGCGGTGGGGTGGCCGAAAGTGCGGACTCGCACGTGCGGAAGAGAGCTCGCAGATGCGGCCCTGGTCTGGGTAACCAGTGGTCGCAGGTGCGACCAAAGGGCCGCAGAAGCGGAGCCGCTCCTGCAGAGAAGAGATCGCAGAAGCGGAAGGAGAGCTGAGTGAGGATTCCGCAAAAGCGGACAAGAATCTGCAGGCGCGCACTCGCAGGTGCGGCCTTATGCTCACATAAGCGGACTAGAGGAATTAAGTCATTTCCGCACCTGCGATGGAATTTCCGCAAGTACGGCGTCGCAGGTGCGACTGGAAGCCCGCAGAAGTGGAAATCGCTGGGCAGAAAAGGGCTAAGTGCGAGGGTTGACTTCATTCTCCAATTTTGGACCCAGAGAGCTCGGATTGAGGCAAAAGTTTGAGGGATTTTCAAAGGAGGCTTGTGGGTAACGATTATTAACTCTTTTATGGTTATATCTCATTAATCTATAGTTGAATTCATCATTTAATTAAGGAATTTGGTTGAGAAATTGGGAAAAGGGTTGGTACGAGTGAACTCGTGGTTGATTGGGTGTTCGTATTTTATGACTCTTACCTGATTCCGAAACATGGGCCCGAGTCGACTTTTTGGGCCGAATTTTCGATTCTTTGTAGTGTCATAAATTTATTATTTAAATTAGTTTCTCATAATTTTATTTATGATACGTAATTATGTTTGGTTAGATTTGGGTCATTCAGTGTCGGATAATCAAGGGAAAAGGGCATTCTTACTTATTGATTGAGCTTGGTTCGAGGTAAGTATCTTGCCTAACTTCATGTGGGGGAACTACCCCTTAGGATTTGAGTCTTCTATGCTAATTTTAGTCTGTGTACGCGAGGTGACGAGTACGTGCTCGGACCTATTTGTGGAAAGTTGGCCTTTTAGGGTTCTTAGGTCCTTGTATTCACTGATTATGCAGTTATTATGTTATGAATACGTCTCTTAATTACTAGTTTTACCTCTACCTACTTTAATTAGAATTAATTACTTCATGATCCGCCCTTGATGCTTATTTGAGTCATCTACGCCTTAACTGAAATTGTTATCTCTTTTATTGCCATGTTATCTTTCCCCTAACTGATTATCTTTATTTGAAGTTATAATTATCTTTTTTGTAATTGTTCGTCCTTAATTTAGGCTATGATTATCTTTCTGCTGCTTATCTCTAATTGAATTTGTTGTATCTCTTTCTTAATTGCCAACCTTAAAAGAATGTTAGATATCCTATATGTTCCTTATTTGGAATTATTCACCTTGTGTTAGCTTCCTCGTTGTCGAACTGTACATCGTGGACCGTCGTTACATAATATTTCCTTTCTTGTTGAGATGTTCTTATTATGACTAGCATTCTCAATTGTGGCCACTCCTCGTGAATTAATTCCTCCGTTCCTTTGAGTTCTAGAATTTTTGAGTTGATTTATTTGTCGTATCCTTGTATTAGTGTTATTGTTGTTGTTGTACTTGTTATTCTTGTATATTTACTTTGGGACTACGAGGCGGTACCTGGGAGATCCCTCTGTCTTGCATATTAACTTTGGGACTACGTGGCGGTACCTCGGGAGATCCCCCTGTCTTGCATATTTACTTTGGGACTACGAGGCGGTACCTCGGGAGATCCCCTGTTGAGAATTTACTTTTGGGACTACGAGACAGTATCTCGGGAGTGCCCTTTGTTGACATCTCTTTGTTATGGGGTTGCACGAGGTTTCTGCCGTGCCATTGTTACTATTGATATTTGCACATGCAACGTGACAAGGCAGGAAATATATATGTGGGTTGCACATGTGGAGAAACAAGGTGGAAACATTATTATGCACGTGTGGCGAGACAAGACGGACATTTACTTTACTATTGCACACGTGACGAGACAAGGTGGGCTATATCAGGGATTGATTTGTGATGATTCGTGATGGCCTAGGGGCATTCTTATTGTTGATATTTGTGTAGTGGTACACTTATCTGTGTGAGCTTTATCTTGTAAAAGTTGTGAGAAAATATTCTACGTGTTGTCCGTTCTTTTCCTTATGCTCACTAGCCGGTATGAACTATGTTAGGACACTTGCACAAGCATACACGTAGTTAAGCACTCTTATCGGATAAAAGATTTTCTTGATATTGTTGAGTATAGGTGCACACCCTTGTTTACTTGCCTTCTATGTGAGAATGGCTCTATTTGGCACGTGAGTCGTCAATGCGGTTATGAAGTGTAATGAGGACACAAAATGTCAAGTGTTAAGGTTCAGTTATTGAGACCCGTGAATTGTGATTAGCTCGAGGTTCGATACTTCGTGGAGTTTATTGACTAAAATCTGATGCGAAAGCGGTTGTTGTTGCTGAGTTATTAATTGTCTTTGTTGTATCTGTGATTTCGGATTTAGGTTGTGTTTACGTTTACCCGTCTGTGTCATTATTATGGTATTCCGCTGATACTTGTTGCTGTCCTTTCTTATTGCAATTACCGTATTAATTTTCACTTCGCATAGTCTTTATGTAGATATCATACTCTGTTGTTTCTATACTTATACTTGTTCAAGTTATTTAGTCCAGTAGGTATCTTGACTGTACCTCGTCACTACTCCACTGAGGTTAGTCTTGATACTTGCTGGGTACCGCCGTGGTGTACTCATACTACACTTCTGTACATTTTTGTGCAGATCCAGGTATTTTGAAATCAGTTGATCATTAGCTAGTTGTGCAGACTGTTGCTGTGGAGACTCAAGGTAAACCTACTGCTGCGTTCGCAGGCTTTAGAGTCACCTTCCTATTTTGTATTCACACTGTTTTACCTATTTCCAAACAGTTGTATTTAGAAATTTGTAGCAATCCCTGTAGAGCTTATGACTTGTACTACCGGTTTTGGGAATTGTAAACTTTTATTAAAAAATTCATTTCAAGTTATTAGATGTTATTTATTATGGTTGTTATTCAGTAAATGTTACGCTTACCTAGTCCCTAAGACTAGGTGCCATCACGATACCCAACGAAGGGGAAATTGAGACGTGACACATATGTGTAGTGTTTTGAATTGCCAGATGTTCCTCCATTGTATAATGTCTTGCGTGCATCGTTTGGTTTGCAAAGTTTTAGGTTGCTCGAGAACGAGCAAGAGCTTAAGTGTGGGGTGGTGATGTTAGGCTACAAATTCATATTTTTGCATGTAATTTGCCTTGCATTATACCTCAATCTTGTTAACTTTGGTGTAAATATTTATGACTCAAGCTTAATAATGGTGTTTATATGTGTAGGAGTCAATTTAAAGTAATTTGGCAAGCTTGCATGCAAAGTGAAGTAAAAATACAAGAATTTGGAGGGAGTATGATTTTGGTGCCCAGGTTAGCGCCAGGCACTAACCAAAACGCTAATGGAAGAAAAGCACAGAAGTGGAAAAATTTCGGTGTCCAGGTTGGCACCAGGCGCCAAGCGAGACGCCTAAGGGCGGATTTCGTCCTAATTCGGCTAGGACTTGGTAGTTTCGACCCTACACGCTCCCAACATGTATAAAAGGGGTTCTAAACCTATTTCTTAAGAGGGAGACATTATTGGAGAGGAGATTCGACCTAAAAAGGCAAGAACACGCTAGGAGCAAGGCGGAGAATTCTTCTACGAGTTTTTCACTTCCGTCTTCCTATTTTCATTATTGGTTATGAAATCTAGTATTGTACTTTTGCATACTATTATGAATAGTTAATTTGTTATCTAGTGTTTTGATGGAACCTTTTGTAGGATGAATTCTTGTTATGTTTTTATATAATTTAGCAGTTAGATTTCGCTACTTGTTCAACTACGTGTTTGTTGTTGTTGATTTAATGGCCATCAATTGACTGTGCCTATTTAGTGTGTACTGCTCGAGAAAGAGTACGCATTTAGGTAATTGTTGAACAACATCACTCATAACTTATGTGTTTAAAGGTAGGATTAGAGATAACGAAACCTTGGTGCGATCGTAGTGAGCGGTGAATTAGTATTAGCTAGCGTAGTTCGAGAGAATACGTCTAGTAAATTGTAGTAGTTGCTCGAGAGAGAGATACAACACCCAAAGTACTTACGATCGGTAGAGAATACTTAGGCGAAATTATAGAAGACGTAGCGAGAAGGATTCCAACAATTGGGAAAATCATAACTCTTTACCTCCTTATTCTTGTCTCCCACCCTGAGTATCTCTAGTTGTTTATTTACTTTTTTTAATTTGTTAGTTAATTAGTTAGACATAAGAATATTGATATTTACAGCTTATAAATTGTTCAAACTTGTTTTATGAGTGATAGTAAACAGTTGTAGCTAAACCTTAGTTCTCTGTGGAATTCGATTCCGAATTCTTAGACCGGATATTATATTTTCAACGACCGTTTAGTCCTTTTTATAAGGCATAGTTGAGCGTGATCACCTCTACACCTGAGACTATTTGGAGAGTCGAGAAACACTCTAGTAAAAGCCTACTGAGAGAAAAGATTGACATCTATAGTAAAACAAAGCAGCTTGAGCACTAAGCTCCCGCTATACGGGGGGTTCGGGGAAGAGTCGGACCACAAGGGTCTATTGTATATAGCCTTATCCTGTATTTCTACAAGAGACTATTTCCACGACTCGAACTCGTGACCTCCTAGTCACATAGGTGCAACTTTACCGTTACACCAAGGCTCCCCTTCATTGACATCTATAGTGTTATACTCAAACAATCTGTACTCTTGACACATCCCATCCACCTATCCGCGAACACCTGAGATATCTTCCTCAAACGGGAGGAGGGGTATGACCATTCTCTAATCTAAGAAAATGGATATTGAGATACCTACTGACAACATAAATACAGCAAGAAAATCAAGAAGCAGCAAACTCATAAGAAATTCCTTCTATTGACATGATCTGCTTCCAATAATTCCAAAATTCCAAAATCTATGGCCAATAATACAAAGGGCAAGAGGAAGCTCCGGGGTTAAGATGCTTTTCCAGTAAAAATGTGCTTTGATGTAATCATATATTACTTGTCTCCACCACCAAACATACCCATCATGTCCTTAGCGGAACCCATTCCACCCATTCCGCCCATTTGCTTCATCAAGTTTTGCAAACCACCCATGCCACCTATTTGCTTCAACATCTGAGGGGGCAGGACTTTGCTCATGTGTTGCGCATTCATATTTCGAGACAAGGCACTCATCTCTCCCTTCTTTGGAATCTTAAGCCCCTTCATCTTACTCCATATCTTCGCCAGTCGTTTGTATTCCTCCATCATTTCCATGACCTCATGCACTTGGCGACCGGAGCCCCTAGCTATCCGCATAATTCGGGATTCTGTCATAAGCTTTGGGTTGGAACTATCCAATTCTGCAATCGAATTAGAATTTTAAATCAAAACATCGAACTAAACTCTAAAACCAACTAATGCGTAAAGCTCTTAGAATTAGATCACTTGCCTTCATTAGTCATTGAATCCATCATTGTCATGTATCGTTTAATTTTTGCCTGGCTTTCCTTTTCACGGCCTTTTGGCATCAACTCTGCACTGAATCCTGGAAGCATTGAGAAGACCTATACCACAAAGAAACATAAAAAACGTGTAAGATGATATCAAGTCAACTGAGAGAGAGAGAGAGAGAGAGAGAGAGGACGGGGTTGGGGGAGCAAAAGAGGTAGGGTTGACAAATCCCTTTCAGTTGTATTCAAGGAACTAGAAAATGATCTTGAGCTTGCAGTAAGTTATTCTGTAAATATTTGTGGTTTATCAGAAAGAAAAGAAGGGAAAAAAAATTGTAAACGGACTCAAGAAAATTTATACTGCAGGAACTATAAACTTAAGATAACAGCAAAAGCGCCTGCTGATGGACTATAGTTGCTTATTTCCAAATGAATTGGATAGTGATGAAGCTTTTCCAACCAAAATGATGAGGAAGTTGACGGTTGACACCCAAAACGATGGAAAAAGAGAATGTTTTTTCAGAAAAATCAGAAAATTTAAAGCAAGCAACAAACCTGGCCAATGGGACCCATTTTAAGTATGTTTTGAAATTGCTCATACATTATCCTCAAGGTAAAGTGTCCTTCCGATAACTTCTGAAGAAGCTCAGGCTGTTGATCCATCGGGACAACTTCATGTATCTTGTCCATGAACCCAGACCAGTCACCCATGCCTGGTAGAGATCGACACAATAGGACAACAGATATCAGCAATATAAAGTACCACAAATAAGCAGGAGCTGGTTCAGGAAGAAAATCAAATTACAGTGCAGATGAAAATGCGTCCAAGCAAAGGTGAGGAATTGACAAAAGAGATGCAAACCTAAAAGACGGCTGACAAATGGCTTAACATCGAAAATTTCAAACTCGTCCATGTGTTCACCAGTTCCAATAAATATGACGGGACTTTTTGTTGCAGCAACTCTGCATGCAAGAGAGAGAGAGATAAATATATCTTGTTCACTCCCAAAATCAGGTTATAAATTTCATTGCATTAAAATAACTGATGAAACTCATCTAATTTAGGAATTGAAAATATGAAAAAGAAGTGCTTGTAAGCAAAAGAACGGACATATCAGGACAGGGCAGTAGAATTCATAGTTTAATCAACACTTCAGGAAATATGTGCATATCCTAGACAAGAAACAGCAGAAGTTATGGCTTAGTGTTGTACCAATTAGAAACCTTCAAATTTCAAGCCCTGAACAGCATCTCATTTTGTTTCCATATAAATTGAACTTGTCAGATAAAGAATAATAATTTTCTAAGGAACATGTTCAATAGCTTAGAGTACTTAACTGAAAGAGGTTATAAGAATATGTGTTACCCAACCAAAAAATTACATTAACAGAAAGCTAGCCTGTTTGGCCAATTGTCTGGGAAGCCAAAAGCGGAGATTTGAGGTGTACCAAAAACAAAAAGTGCTTTTGAGCAGCAGCATAAGCAGTTTTCTGCTGTTTGGGGAAAACGACAAATTTCCGCTTCTTCCAAGAAGCAAAAGCAGAAACTGATTCTTTCAAGACAAAAATATCCTTATTGAAAATTTATATTTACCAAACTGTCTCACATTAATTTAACCCATACATCCCTCAAATATAATTACAACCCTCTTCTCCTCTTCCTTTTATTTTGTTTAACTATTACTTGTAGTCGTACCCGCGCGATGCACAGTCAATATTAAAAAATATTAATTAAACTAAATTGTGATCGGGCTTGTTTGAACATATTAGATCGTATTGCTTTAATGAATTTCAATTGTTATCTTATTTGTCAATATGATATACCCAATAATAAAATTAAAGGGACTTATATAGTCATTGAATAACTTTTTTGTTCTATATTTTTCTTTATTCTATTATTCAATGTTTAGTATTTTTAATTTTTATTAGCATATTACTTTGTTTAATATTTTTGTCTGCTCACTTTCTTTTTGTAATATAAGAGAAGATATATATTTTATTAATCTTGAAATATTTTTTATTTTAAATTTTATAGATATTTATATTTTTTTAAAAATTTTGTTTTTTATTATAAAATATTTTATTTTATTATTTTATAGATATTTAAATTCAAGATATTTTTTTAAAATTTTCGTTTTTTATTATAAAATATTTTATTTTATTATTTTATAGATATTTAAATTCAAAAACAATAACCAATAACTAATTATTAACTAAATAACTAATTATGAACTACTTTATGCCATGTGGCTTTTTTATACGCCGCCACTTGGCTTAAGGCGGTGTTTTAAAAAGCGACGAAGCGATCGCTTTAAGCGAGAAGCGACGCAAAGCGATGGCTGCTCGCTTTTCCATGCCTGAGGCGACTCGACCACACGAAGCGCTCGCTTCAGTCAAAAAAGCGCGAAGGGACCTTGAAGCGAGAAGCGCAGAATCGCTCGCTTCTGTTCAAAGAGGTCAGTTTTTTTAAAAGAAAAAATTTGGGTCTGTTTTTTTATTATACAAAACATATCCCTAAGACCAAAGTGAAGACCATTTCTCTCTTCTTCCCAAAATCAATTGTTGTTGAGTACTGCTAGGGTTCAAGTCGCCAGAGACCTCCTCCAATCCTCCGGGTAATTTTTCTTCTTTTTTTCTTCTTTTTCTCCTTCTCCTTTTTTTCTTTCTTCTTTCTTCTTCTTGTTCCCGTCCAGGCGTCTGCTCACAGCTAGGGCAGACACGATTTATTTTTCCTTTTATTCTTTTTATTTAGTATTTTAGCCTTTATTTATTAATTTGTATGTGTATTTCAATTTATAAAGTTAATTATTATATATATATATATATATATATATATATATATATATATATATATATATATATATATTATATTTTTATTTGATTAGTATTTTAGCCTTTATTTATTAATTTTTATGTGTATTTCAGTTTATAAAGTTAATTTTTATGTGATTTTGCTTGTCTATATATATATATATATATATTATTTTCAGTTTATTTGATTATGTTTTTTTCTTATATATAAATTGAACTCTTTGATTATTTATATTGTGTCTTTGCAAGGTTTACATTATGTTTTTTAAGAATTGCGCTTCACTTCAATGAAGCGTGCGCTTCGCTTTGCGCTTCGTTTTTGAAGCGAGGCGAGCCCCTGTCGCTTTTTTGCGCTTCTCGCTCTCAAAAACACTGGCTTAAGGAGAGGGTTTTTTCCTCTCCTTATAATAATATATAGAAGATTATTTTATAGATACTAAATTCAAAAATAATAATCAATAACTAATTATTAACTACTTATGCCATGTGGCTTTTTTCTAGGCTGCCACTTGGCATAAGGAGAAGGCTTTTTCCTCTCCTTTTAATAATATATTGATTGATATTGATTTTTTATTTTAAAATAATTTAAAAACTCCAACTTGAAACTACTCTCCAATTTGAATGGACACTTTTTTTAATTTTCGTTTTTTATTATAAAATATTTTATTTTATTATTTTATAGAAATTTAAATTCAAAAACAATAACCAATAACTAATTATTAACTACTTATGCCATGTGGCTTTTTTCTAGGCCGTCATTTAGTTTAAGAAGAGGGCTTTTTCCTCTCCTTTTAATAATATATAGAATATAGATAATGATTAAAAGCCTTAATATATATTATTAGTTTATTTTAAAATTTTAACTAAATAAAAAAAAATTATTTACTGCCTTTCATAAAAGAATATTTAAAAACATTTCTCTATTCAAATAATACTAATTGTAAATGAACCTTAATACTCTTTGACACTCAAAAGCATTGTTTGGAAAGATTGGCCAAACACAACTTGGTTATCAAATACTAAAAAGAACCACTTCTCATATGAATTGGCCAAACACAATTTGCCTCTCTTTAAAAGTACTTTTTGGAAAAGTTATTTTGACAAAAGTGCTTCTTAAAATAAGTAGTTTTTAGAAGTTTGACCAAACAAGCTCTGCAACTGACATGGTTTAAAGTTGTCACCCTTGATGTTGCCCAGACGTGCTCAAAGGCATGTTTTATTTAGTTATACAAGAGTGCTCATTACCAAAAGAAGGCATTATCAATTATAGTAACTGCTACAACCGTAGCAAGCAAACTTACGCACTAAGGGCACCACCTCCTTTTGCATGACCATCCATCTTAGTAACAATCACAGCTCCAACTGCGACACTTTGCTTAAATGCTTGAGCTTGATCAAACGCAGCTTGACCAATACTGCTATCCATAACAAATATCACAAGATCTGGTTTCTGGAAAACCAAATAGAAAGATTAGCATTTCTTATTAAAGCTAACCATATATTTGGAGCATTGTAAAACATACCGTTGCTTCAGAAACTTGTCGCATTTCTTCAAAAAGAGCAGCTTCTTGTTTGTGGCGCCCACTGGTATCAACAATTATTAGATCACAATTTTCCTTCTTAAATGTCTCAACACCTTCAGCTGCTATTCTCACAGGGTCTGACTCCGTATAGCTGTTGCAGAAACATTCATTAAATCAAAATACAAAATTGCCTATACTGTTGCTTAGAACAGCAAAAGCAGATTAGCAGAACCTAATTGACTAATTATTACTTCATAGTCAGCAAACATGCAACAATAGCAGACTACTCAATCCATTCAAAAAGCAGATGAAGAACTTCTTTTATTCTTCGCAAGGGTGAAGCAACTAGGCAAAACCGAGGTCAAACAACTATCCACCTCCATTTGATTTGAACAAATAAAAATAAAAGAAGAGAAGAAGAAATCATTGGTTTCTCAGTGGTGAGAGCTCTTGAGCAAAGTAGCTTAAGGACTTTCCTCCCATAAGCAGGTAGAATAAGGACTTTCGCCAAATAGATAACAAAAGGTGAATCCAAATAGATATGCAATCCTCAGCCAGATTTAAAGAAACTATTTCATAAGCAGATAACTACACGTTATGTACTTTTGTTTCACTATTACCACTCATGATTAGATATTGCATAATGATTCTCAGTCAGCTGACAGCTATGACTTTAATCTCTTTGACGAGTCTTTTTTTATTTTAAGTAATCTTTTTGACCTGCTCCGATTCTCTGTCTAAATGCACTTAAAATCTCTGATCCCTAAGCCTATGACATTGTTTATCAGTTTAATTAACCAACCAATATGTAGAACACCTTCACAAAGAAGGATGGAGGAACATTCACGATGATTGTAGCCTCATCAAGCTTCTAAAATTGTAAAGAGAAGGTGACACTAAGAGATTGAGAAGAGGATATGCCTTCCATAAAAGGGTATCTTGGCTTTTGTTGCATTCTGCTTCAATTGATCGAAAGCACCAGCTCTGAATGTATCTGCACATACTAAAGCTGGTTTCCAACCTTTTTTCTGGTGGTAGTATGCATACTTTGTGCATGTTGTTGTCTTTCCAGACCCTGTGGTAAATTACAAAATAAATAAGGGTATCCCTCTTACAAAGTGAAAAATTGGAACGGGATTCAACATGTCTTCACGCAAATTCCTATTGCCGTTAGAAAGCAAAGAGGTCATGTGATAATCACCAAATTGCTAAGGTATCATATAATATATAAATTTAAAGTGGAAATTTTTATCAACTCACCTTGCAAACCAACAAACATGACAACACTAGGTTTCCCCTTTTTTGGTGTAAAAGAAGGCTTCCCAGGATCCAATATCTTGCAGAGCTCATTAAAGACCGCCTATACAAGAGAAGAAAATTGTCTTGAGTCAATGGAAGAATGTGACGAGGAAAAAGTATAATTAAGCAAAGAGTAGTATACTTAGTAGCAAACATGCACATTTATGAAGGCTCATTTTTTCCTGAGAGGTAAATAAGTACTAGAGTACATTTTATTCAAATTTAAAGCCAATCACTAAGATAGTGCAGGACATCAGACACACACTTATACAACATATGCAAATGTTCAAATGTTGACTTGAAAAATCAAATAAAAGTATACAAACGATCCAAAATAAGCAAATTTATAAGCAAAAAAAATTCAATCTTGGCGATTGAAAGCAAAAATAACCTGTTGAATAATCCTACGCTTGTTGTGCCCAGCAGCAAGATCATCGAGATTAACAATTTTCTTGATATTGGTAGTCATATCACGGACAAGCTTAAACTGAACATCAGCTTGAAGAAGGGCACGTGTAATTTCATTGAGGCATTCGTTGAGAACTTTCTCATCAATGATTGTGGCATTGCTCATTTGCTGGAGAGCACGTGATATGCTCCCCCCTAATTGTGCTAACACCATCTTGATTCAACAATTTGATGATCGGATTATCGAATTGAGGAATGGAACAGCGGGATTTGAATGGAGCTTGCTTTGTGAATGACGATTAGTTAGGGTTGGGGTGGGAATTTAGGGATGATTTTAGGGTTTTGAATTAGCGATTCGCCAGGAATGAAGGGTTTTCCGGTGGTGGTGGTGTGATCGATGGGGAGGATAATGGTAGGAGAAATACCGGGTGGTCTCACGTCTGTAATTGGGTTGGTGACTGAGAAATCAAACCCGACCCGCTCCCACTTGATTGTGCATTTTGTCCCCCCGTTCCCACGTGGGCTCGTTTTATACTAGGGATAAGAGACCATTAATCCTAACTTAAATTTGAGATTAGTTTATCATATAAAGAATCTTATAGAAATATCCCCAAAAAAAAAATTCAAATTATCAATCTCTAGCCATTAATCATAAATTTATCAAAACTAGTCAAATACATATAAAAATTAAAAACCAAAAGAAATAAGGTGTTATTTCTCTCCAAGAATCACACACAAAGATCTCCTTCCATATTTTTAAGTATAATTAGCAACATTAGATGTAAGACGGAAATGAAATTTCATGAATGGGGTAGCAAATAAGGTGATGAAATACAAAAAAATATATATATAAGATTCCAAAAATCTAAGCAAAAAAAGAACTTTTTCAATGGGTATGGTTGAGATTCATTGAAAACATATAAATGAGTCTATAAATAAAATTTGAGGAAGATTGGAGGTGATTTGGACTGAATTGGTATCAAAATTCGTAGTTAAAATCGAGTTCAAAAAGTTCTTCTGCGACACATGTATCACGCATGTATCTCATACGCAGGTATACATGGATATACTTGTGATACACATTTGATACAAATATGTTACATATCTGATACACAGTGTGATACACATATCATTTTTTCATGTTCATCTTCTAAACCACCTCAAAACTCTACCAAATCATTCCAAAATTGAAATTCAAGTTCCTTAAAATGTATCCAATTTATTCTAATAACACCCACTCAAAAGAAAGCAAAATATTGACTTTTTTTTTTTGCTACAAATAGCTAATTGGCTAATATTAGTAATATTTTATGAATTGGCCAATTTTTACAATAAGCTACTTATAAATGGACATAACTGGTATTTTCTCTATACTATATTTAGCTGGGATAAAACTGCAGTATAATTAGTTTCGAGATTAGTTATCCTGGGATTATAATGTTACTTTTATCCCTATCGGAGGGTGATATAACAATTTCGGAATAACTAATTCCGAGATAATTAATCTTGGGATAACTTATTTCCAACCAAATGACCCCTTAGAGTGGTACTAAGGGATGTTCAAGATAAACTGAAAAAATTGAACCAAACCAAATAATCAAATTAAATTGACGTTACATATTTTGACTTGGTTGTCAATTTTATAAAATCAATAATATTTGTTGGTTTGTTATAAAATAAAGACTGTAAAGTAAAGACAAGTACAGAGAGAAACTGATATATTATTCAAACTTATGTACATAATGAACTGAAATCTCCTATATTTATAGAAGAAAGGAAGTTGTTGTGTAAGCTGCTACTGCAAGCTGCTTGTAAGCTGCTACTGCAAGTTGCTGTGTAAGTTGCTTGTAAGCTGCTATTGTACCAGATATAGATAATCTTCTACCGGGGGTAATATTTATCCATAATGGAGTACCGAAAGGATAAGCTTCTTCAGGAGGCTTATTTCCAATAGAATACTAAATAGATAAACATATTTACGGCGGAGTCCCATATGGATAAGCTTCTTCAGGAAGCTTATTTACAAGGGAGTACTAAATGGACATCCATAATAAAATATATTTATAACACTCCTCTTTGGATGTTCATTAAAAGATAATGTGCCCCATTTAAAACCTTATTAGGAAAAACTCCGCGAAAAATAATTTTAGTAAAGGAAAAAGAGTACACATATCTAGTAATATGCATTAATAGCTGCCTCATTAAAAATCTTATAAGGAAAACCCTATGGGAAAAACTTTAGTAAGGGAAAAAGAGTACAACGCGTATTTTACTCCCCCTGATGAAAACTTTATTTCAAATATTGAGTCTTTGCGTTCCAATCTTGTATACTATCTTCTCAAAAGTTGAAGTTGGTAAAGATTTAGTGAATAAATCTACTAGATTATCACTTGAACGGATTTGCTGCACAACGATATTACAATTCTTCTCGAGATCATGTGTGAAGAATAACTTTGGTAAAATGTGTTTCGTTCTATCTCATTTTATGAATCCTCCCTTTAATTGGGCTATCCATGCAATATTGTCTTCGTATAATATTATAGGTTTCTTATCACATTCCAACCCACATTTTTCTCGAATAAAATGAATCACTGATCTCAACCATACGCTTTCCCTACTTGCTTCATGAATAGCTATTATCTCAGCATGATTTGAAAAAGCAGTAGCAATAGATTGCTTTGTGAAGCGTCATGATATGACAGTACCTCTACATGTAAAACACATACCCGATTTGAGAACGAACTTTATGGGGATCGGATAAATAACCTGCATCTGCACAACCAATATGATCTGCACCACCCTTGTTAGCATTAGCAAGATACATAAGTGCACCAATTGCACTGAGATAGAGTATTTCAGGACCAAGGAGTTCCTCATCCTCTTCTAGAGGTCGGAACGGATCATTATTCACTTCATGTAATCGAACACCCATTTGGTGTACTTAATGGGTGTGCTTTGTCCATGTAAAAGCGTTTTAAGACCTTTTCTGTATAGACAGATTGATGGATAAGGATCTCGTCTACTAAATATTCAATTTGTAGATTAAGACAAAGTTTTTCCCTTAGGAGCTCTTCTGGAGTTCCTATGAGATTTATGCCATTAATATAAACAACAAATATAACAAACTATGATGTTGTTTTCTTTGTAAAAATACATGGACAAATAACATCATTTATGTAACCTTCTTTCAGCAAATATTCACTGAGGTGATTATATCACATGCGCCCAAATTGATTTAAACCGTACAAAGATCTTTGTAATTTGATCGAGTACATTTCTCGAGACTTTGAATTATATGCTTCAAGCATTTTAAATCCTTCAGGGATCTTCATATTGATTTAATCAAATGAGTCATATAGGTTATGACTTGCATTTAAATGGCATGACATCTTTAGGTGTCTGGACTACAGGCCCGATCCTCACAATCTTTTATAATATCGTGCACTATATTGGATTAAATATATCGTCGATGATTATTTTGTATCGGTTCCTAAGCGACATAACTTGTTGAGATCTCATCACTTTCTTTATTTTCAGGTACCTGAACTTCTTCTGGAGTTTCATGAAATGTTATGTCGTGGGCTCTTCTAGAGCTCATTTCCTCATCATTATGATCATTTTGATCATTTGCTCCTATCATTTTTCAAGGATTGTTATCTTTGCAACCGATTGGTTTACTACGCTTTATGCGTGCAGTAAACTTTATCCTTCAGGGACTTTTAATTTTAATAGTAGCATTTATAACTGAAATATGATATTTAATTTTGGATCAGCAAATGCTTCTAGCATTTGACTTGAATTATCTTCTAAGTGAGGATCATATTAAAGATAATTCGATTCATATAGCATATTTTTCAGCTGTTTATTCCATCCCCAAATGTTAGAAAAACTAACACATATCCCCAATATTCTTTGGAAAACCTATCTTTGTGCACTGTGGTAGAGAAATTAATCATATACCACACATCAAAAGTTATTAGATAGTAAAAATATTTGATTTCTGATCCTAAACCAATTGTGAGGGGAGGACTTATCATATTTTGTTGGTCTGATGCATACAAGTGTTATTGTTTGCAATTTAGAAAATCTTAGATCAACATATGAGGCTTTGTTCTTATAAGCAATAGTTTAGCCATTAATAGGAGGTATTCAATGCTAAACTAGCTTGGATATAAACCAGCATCATTAAGATGAACTATCTTGATTTCATAATCTGAAAATTATGCTCTTAATTGAGAAAGGCAATTTTAAATGCCAAACTGCAGGTTGACAATAAACACACATGTAACCATCTCATATATGCATTTATAAGTGGTTCACATGATAGGTGAATGAGCCCATATTCACCTTTTATATATTCCAAAATTCAGGGATTTTAGTCCCAACTTTAGCTGGTATAATCAATTTATTATGAGAACAAGCAACACAAGAGAATTCTTGAAGAATCTTCTAGTTCTTCAGTGTATGCTTATCTGAATTCTCAAATAGCTCATTTAAAAATGGAAAATGAAAACTTCAAGTTTATCATGGCATGTGCTATCTCTAAGTAAACTTCTCATTTACTGTGGTTACTTTTGTATCAGTAAATTTCTGGTTTACAGTAGCAACTTTTGCCTCAGTAAAACTTCTGGTTTACCGTAACTGTTTTTGCATTAGTAAGCTTTTGATTTACCGTGATACATGATATAGTACAAATTAAAGAATAAGGCGGGTCACTTCTCACATACATATTATTTTACCCCCTATGATTGTGAAAACATGAAGATTTTCAATCTTTCAGTCATTTGTATTCTCAATATGATAACCATTTATTAGTAAACTTCAGGTTTACTACAATATATATTTTGACCATAATCATATAATATGAATGACATATTTGTATATAAGCTCTTCGAGAGCCTTCATTTATTATCCACAATCTAATATTTATCCGACACTACTGATGTCATGTATCTTCTAGACAAATAGTTAGATCTTCAGGAGCTTTTGATAAATTTTGTACTACCAAATATTGTTCAGACACTTCTGGTGTAATGAAAGAAAATCATAATCAAATGAACAATATAAATACAATTCTAAATTTATAAATGACGAAAATTAAGAATTTTAATATATTGTTTTACCACTACATAATATTTTTCTGTTTCAGGAGGAAATTTTAATTATTTACTACTTCAGGAGAAATTTGAAATATGAAATATTGAGAATATATTCTCTCAATCGTATTACCTCTTCTGGAGGTGAATCGTAATATATTTACATCAAGAGCGCATTCATATTTAATATTGTCACATTCACTTCAGGAAATGGATTAATATTATCAAAAGTTCTCTTCCTTCAGGAGATAGAACATAATTATCTGAATGTGCATAATCACATCAAATTGTGATGCTTCGAACCTCTTTTAAGATATTTGCTACTTCAGAAACAAATCGAGGTATGAATATAATTGATCACGCCCAACTATGCCTTATAAAAAGGACTAAGCGGTCATTGCAAATATAATCTGGTTTACAAGTCCGGAGTCGAATCCCACAGAGAACTAAGACTTAGCTACAACTGTTCAATATTGCTAAGAAACACAAGTCCAAACAATTTTCTAATTATAGAGATTATATTTTTTATTTCTAACTAATTAACTAACAACTATTATAAAGCAGCAAAATTATCAACTAACAAGGATGAAATTTGAAACAAGACTAAGGAGGTCTAGAGTTGTGATTTTCCCAATTGTCGGAATCCCTCCCGCTATGCCTTCTATAATTACTTCTAAGTATTCTCTACCGATCATGAGCGCTCTGAGTGTCGTAATTCTCTCACGAGTAACTACCACAATTTACTAGACATATTCTCCCAAATTACGCTAGCTGGCATTAAGTACGACTCACTCGGATCGCACCAAGATTTCGTTATCCCTAATCCCACCTTTAAACCCTCCGTATTGATCCCTCATATACGTTAGAAGTGATGTTGTTTAACAACTACCTAATTATGCACTCTCTCCCGAGTAATACACACTAAATATGCACAGTCGATTGAGATCTCTTCAACCAACCACAATAATAACGTAGTTGAACAAATATAGAAAATACTACGACAAATCTATATTAACGTAACAGGAAAATCATCCTTCAAGAGGTTCCATCAAAACCCTAAATAACAAATTAGCTATTCATAATAGTATGCAAAACTTCAATACTAGAATTCATAACCAATAATGGAAATAAGAAGAAGAAAGTGAAAAATTCGTAGAAGAATTCTCCGCCTTACTCCTAGTGTGTTCTTGTCTCCTTAGGTCAAAAATCGATCTAATGTCGGTCTTTCCTAATATCGGTCTCTTCTCAAAATTGATGTTTAATGACTATTTATATATGTAGGAAAAAATTCTAGACGAAATAATTATGTCCAAAATCAAATAAAAGACAAAATAAACTTGAAATCCGGAACATGCGTGGCCATGCAAAACACACGACGCACCTCGCGTCAGGCTGGCGTCGCGTGCTCAAACGCGAGAAAATTGCTTCGCCTCGCCAGACACTGCTGCTTCGTTTTCAATTTCTGCTGCCTTACATTTTCTTCAGCTTTCATCCTTGTTTCTTGTCTTTCTCTTTCACGTTTTTTGTCTCTTTCTTTTCCTTTCTTTTCAATTTGTTTATTTTGTCGTCTTTTGATTTCTTTTGTCTTCTATTGATTTCTTTTGTCCCCTAATTAAATAATTATAATTTTATTCTTGTAGTATATAAAATATACATAAAATCTCAACTTTGCTCCCAATTTCATCTTCATCGTATCTACACATAAAATGGACTCAATTAATAATAAATATAGAATAGTTTAACATTAAAGTCCCAAAATATAAGGTAAATAATGTACTAAAATATGGAATTATAGCCGAACATCAATATAGAGAATTTTCTCTAACTTATCTTCATTGTAACCATAGCAAGCCTAAATTATCACTTCTGGTGGTCATAGGCATATAACACTTCTGATGGTCATAGGCATATAACACTTCTGGTGGTTAACAAAATTTAGTTACAATGAGATATATGAAACATAGCCGCTTATGGTGGCCGTACTCTGCTGGAGTTCAAGTGAACCATGAAGTTAAGTCATAACGAGACTTAGGAAATATTATCACTGTTGGTAATTATATATTTCTCATAAACTCTACTGAAGTTTAGATGGATCTGACATTGTTATTCACTTTGTAATCTTTTATGGAGATGACAACATGATAAGTATATTAAAAAAAATAGTTGTTATATGCTAATACGTATACAGAGCACGTAACATAGCAAGTTGATTCACTATCTATTGTCTTCTTAGCCTTCAAATTTGTATTTCAAATCACAATATACCTGCAAGTCCTGCATCACTAGTTGTTTAGAATTAGCACGTGATGGACATAGATAATAAGCATAATTTTTCAAGCTCAGGAAGGAAATCAAATTAAAATTATAAATTAATAAGCCTTATCTTTGAGAAATGACATCAGAAGGATTTCATCTCTTCATAGAGTTGAAAATTAACAAAACCAACGTGCTGTTCACCGCTCTAAGGATGTAATTTTCCTCAAAATGCCCTGAATAAACTCGGTTTGACCACGCACAAGGGCAGTATATTGCCTCACAGTCAGGTAGTGATGATGAAATTAGAGACTTGTGCTGATAACGTGTTATAAAATAAAAACTGTAAAGTAAAGACAAGTATAGAGAGAAACTGATATATTATTCAAACTTCAAACTTATGTACATAATGAACTGAAATCTCCTCTATTTATAGAAGAAAGGAAGCTGTTGTGTAAGCTGCTATTGTACCAGATATAGATAATCTTCTATCGGGAGTAATATTTATCCATAACGGAGTACCGAAAAGATAAATTTCTTCGGGAGACTTATTTCCAATAGAGTACTAAATAGATAAACATATTTACGTCATATATAGATAAGTTTCTTCATGAATCTTATTTACAAGGGAGTACTAAATGGATATCCATAATAAAATATATTTATAACGGTTCGGTATTTTAAAAAAAATCAAACAGACCGATTACATATTCATGGTGATTTCTTGAGTTTTATATTTTTATATATTGAAGATATTTAGGAGTGACTTATTTATTGTTTTGATCATTATAACGTTAGCTAAATTACAACTTTATCCTGCACCAAAGCTCCTTTTTTTTTGGGCCCTGAAGTCTAGATTGCTGCAAAATTTATGATTGCTATGACACTATGCTGAATCAGGAACTTAGATATTTCACCTTCGTGTAATCCTCACCAACACCTAAAATGTGTCAGTTCAGACAAAATTGCTTACGTACACAGTTCCAGCTGAAATATAACTTATGGCAGGAAAAGTTTTACTTAGTTTAGGTGGAGAAAAAAGATTATTGTCAAGTTTAACATTTAATTGAGGACTAAGATTTATGCACGATATCACTGTTTACTACTGTTAATAAGCTAAGCTAGTCTTGCCCCCCCCCCCCCCCCCAAAAAAAAAAAAATATTAAGCTAAGCTAGTGAATGGCCATTACCTGCACCCATTGCTCTAATAAACACACGGTGTGAATAAAAACATTCCCCAGAGATAACTATCAACGACATCTTAATTTATTTATATTGTTTCATCTCAAAATACCAATAGTTATAATTACAAAGATCAACGAAAATACGACTATTAGCAGCAACACCACTCATCTAACATAGACATGGAGTATCATGATGGATGGTGATCAACCATTCAGTGTAGAAAAATGTATGGCAAAGACCTTTTGCGTGTTAATAATCTATATATATATATATATATATATATATATATATATATATATATCTGTATCTATATATTTATCTATATTTATATTATTATAAAAGTATGAATACAATATCGATTTACAAAAATAACCTTATAATATTAATCATAATAACTTATAATAAAAGAACATAAACGAAATTATAGATATTAGCCTTATAATTCTATTAGTTTTAGGACATAATACTATACGTTAGGAATCCTACATTATTACCGTTAGGAATCCTATTAGTATAATTAATTTCGTGTTGTCTAATTCATATAAAATTGACCAAGTAAATACCTTTAGTCATGTAATCCTATTACTTTTAGGATATACTTCTTAAAAACTCCTATTACTAATTTAATTTGAAAACGTATTATAATGTCCTATTACTAATTTATTTGAGAATGTATTATATTATACAAATTCATTTAGAAAAATGAGAGCCTATATTATTATAAAATTATAAATACAATATTAATATATCGAAATAGCTCTAAAATTTTAAACGGAAGAACTCATAGGGAAAGGACATAACTACAATAACCTATTTTTTGGACTACAATATCTTTAATGCTAATTTTTTAATATTTAAAATTAATAAAAATTTGTCTATTAGATTCTCATTAAAAATATGTAGGAAGGCTTAATAAAATCAATTTCATAAGAATTCTCCGTATTGACAATACATTACCATTACATAATGTCCAATACGAAGAAAAACTAAAAGTAATATTAAATGGACTGCATAAAGAGTTGAAATTGAGAAAAAATACTCCCACGATAATATATTTTTATATTATATTTGAACTATTTTCCCACTCAAATAGTTTTTTAAATTAATTTTTCGTGTAATATTGAAAAATACCTAATTATTAAACAACAACTAAGAAAATATTTAAGAATATAAATGTGTGAGAAAGAGAGAAAAAATGGTTGGTATGAGTCAATTAAATATTCAAAACAAGAGATGAACTAATATTAAGATCTGAATCAACATAGAATAAATTATTTTTTTATGTTAAAATTAAATAATTTAAAAAATAATTAAATCTTTTAATTAATTATTTAGAAAGAGAATCCAATTCAATTATTTTTTAAATTCATCATATGAGTAAAATTCTTATTCAAGTAAAAAAAATCTTAGGCTATATAAATTAATTCCTTAAAAGGAGCGTTAGAACACAAAGTAAAAATGTTAGTATATTATTAACAATCAAAATGTTATACAAGTGTATGAAGAAGCACAATCAAAGCTAATTCCCAAACAAGAACAAGCTTTCAAGACTATGAGTCCGTTTGGATGGGCTTATTTTAAGTGACTTTTAAGCCAAAATAGCTTTTAAGCCATAAGTTAGGAATTCTAACTTTTGGCTTGTTTTTGTCATTTTAGATTAAAAACAAGTGCTTAAAAGCACTTTTTTACTCTATCCAAACACTACAAAATGACTTAAAAGTTATTTTGGCTTAAAAGCACTTAAAATAAGCCAATCAAAACGGGCTCTATATTATAAAGAGTCTACTGTGGTATAACGAGATTATTCTTTGTAGATGCCTTCGGCGGAATCGAAATAATATTTCTACGTCATGCCTTACTTGCAAATATCATATCAAGAGGCATGAAACTATTAGCAATAATAGCAAATGGTATACCAACAATGATTTTATTGTGAGACCACCCACTTTAAATTTTATATACCTCTTCAAACAACTTAAATAACAATCACAAATATACCAAAGCACAACAATGGTGCTAAATTTATAAGAAAAGTAAAATTAATAATATGGGATGAAGCATCTATGTCTAAGTGTCAAATAATCAAAATAATTGTCCGGAGTTCTAGAGATATATTGGATATCAATGAACCCTTTGGTGAACAATTAATGGTTTGGGAGTATCACGACCCGAAATTCCCACCTTCGGACCGTGATGGCACTTAATATTTCACTTGCTAGGCAAGCCAACGTTAGAATAATATTATCTATTTTTAAAATAATTTTTTATATTATTAATAATCAAGGAAACAAAGGCGGAAGCAAAGTTTGAAACATAGTGAAATAATTCATAAAAATAACGGTGTCTAAATACCATCCGAGAATTGGTGTCACAATTCACGAGCATTCTAGAATAATATAAATAAAGGTCTGAATAAAATAAAGCTGTCTGGAAATAAACAAACAGCTAAAGTAAAATAGACGGGGACTTTAAAACTGCAGATGCCATGCAGTTATACCTCAAGTCTCATTCGAATAGCTGAAATCCGAGCAAGTCTATGGTACGCTGCTGGGACCAACTCCGAAATCTGCACAAGAAGTGCAGAGTGTAGTATCAGTACAACCGACCCCATGTACTGGTAAGTGCTGAGCCTAACCTCGACGAAGTAGTGACGAGGCTAAGGCGGTTCACTTACATTAACTTGTACACAATATTAATAACAACAACAAATAATAAAAATAAATCAAGTAACTCATTTATAATAATTGAAGCCAACTCAGCAGTCATAATCCGTTATTAATTCACCCAATTCTGTTGCAGCGTGCAATCCAATCTCAAAATATATTCACATTCATTTCTGTTGCAGCGTGCAACCCGCTCTTACAATATATTCCTTTTAATCAAGTCTGTCATATATTTATTTCAATCAAGTATATATATAGACTTTTAAATAAGTCTGTTGCGGCGTGCAATCTGATCCCCCAATATTGACTTTTAGATAAGTCTATTGCGGCGTGCAATCCGATCCCCCAATATTGACTTTTAACAAGTCCGTTGCGGCGTGCAACCCGATCCTCCAATATGAACTTTTTAATAAGTCTGTTGCGGCGTGCAACCCGATCCTCCAATATGGACTTTTTAATAAGTCTGTTGCGGCGTGCAACCCGATCCTCCAATATATCCATTCCAATCAATTCTTATAGAAGAAATTTTTCCAATAAATGTAATAATTAATATAAAATTATAAGACATGGATACAATAATTATGATTTAATTATGAAACAAACAATGATAAATAGCAAATTATTATAGAAATCAGGGAGAAAATAGGCAGTTTAATATTTAATATGCTAAATGTCAAATAACAATTAAAACACATAATTCAAATAGCATGTAACAATTAATGCATGAATTCAAGAATTAATATTTGACATAGAATAAGAGAGAAATAATTATTATAATAATTAATTTATGATTTAAAATAATTTATAATTTTTCAAGTAAGCAGGCAAACAATTAATTTGACGACGTATAGACACTCGTCACCTCTCCTATACGTCGTTCACATGCAATTCACATAACAAATAATTTAAGGGTTCTATTCCCTCAAGTCAAGGTTAACCCCGACACTTACCTCGCTTTGCAAATTTCAACCATTTACTCAACCACACCTTTTTCTTTTAAATTTGTCTATGAAAGCTTAAAATCTATTCACAAACAATTCAATATATTCAATACTAATCATTGGAATTAATTCCATATGAATTTATAAATTTTTCGGATAAAAATCCGAAATTCATTAAAATATTTGACAGTGGAACCCACGTATCAAATCCCAAAAAAACTCACAAAATCCAAACATCCGTTCCGATACGAGTTCAACCATACAAAAATTGTCCAATTCCGATATCGAATGGACCTTCAAATCTAAATTTCTTGTTTTTGGAAGATTTTAGAAAAATCTGATTTTTCTTCCATAAATTCATGGATTCATGATATAAACGAGTATGGAATCATGAAATATAATTAATATAGGATAAGGAATACTTACCCCAATATTTCCCGTGAAAATCGCCCAAATATTCGCCGTAACCGAGCTCAAATTGACCAAAATGAGTAAAACTATTGGATTCTTCGATATATATATACACTGCCCAGGCATTTCCGCACCTGCGGTGCCTGGGCTCGCACATGCGAGCTCGCATCTGCGGAAAGGGGGCTGCCAGCGTATGTCCGCATCTGCGTAATTGGTGCGCATCTGCGGACGCACTTCTGCGAGAAGCTGTCCACTTCTGCGAATGCGTGCAGATTTCCGCACCTACGAATTTTTGCCCAGCCACGTCCGGGCGCATCTTCGATCGAAGGCTCGCTTCTGCGAGCTCGCACCTGCGGTCAAAAATCCGCAGGTGCGATTTTAAGAGAAGGCAAAAATTCAGATTTTGCTTAAGTCCAATTTTTTATTCGATTTCAATCCGTATCGCGCTCGGGGTACCCAGGACCCCGTACGAATATATCAACAAGTCCAATAACATAATACAGACTTACTCAGAGTCTCGTATCACATCAAACAACGCTAAAATTATAATTCACACCCCGATTCAAACTTTGAGTTTTAAGCTTTTCATTTGCAAATCTCGTGCCAAAACATAATAAATGAATCCGGAATGACTTCAAATTTGGCACACAAGTCATAAATGATATAACAGAGATGTTCAAATTTCCAGAATCGGATTCCGGCTTCAATATTAAAAAGTCAACCCCGTAGTCAAACTTGGAAATCTTTAGCCTTTAAATTACTAGTTTTCATTAAATGGTCATAACTTGAGTAAGGGACCTCCAAATTAAATTTCGGGCATACGCCTGTGATGAACCAAAAGGTCATCTTATGATTTAGAACTCGAATCTGCGCTCTTAAGCCTTAAAAATCTTATTTTTATCCATCCTCAATTTGCGTGCGCAGTCCGGGCAAATTTTAGGAAAGCTTTTATGTTGAAAACTAATGAAAATAAGAATTTTTACCTTAAAGGTTAATTTTAGTTGATTTCGGTTAATATTTTTTGTAAACGGGCCTGGATCTATGTTTTGATGGTCCCGGTGGGTCCATATCGAATTATGGGACCTGGACGTATGCCCGGATTCGAATTCGGAGGTCCATAGCTCAAGTTATGAATTTTTGATGAAAATTAAAAGTTTGAAAATTAATTATTTTAAAGAATTGATTGATGTTTGGCATTGTTAGTGCTGGGTCCGTATTCTGGTTCCGGAGCCCGGTACAGGTTCATTATGATATTTAAGACCTGTCTGTGAAATTTGGTGAGAACGGAGTTGATTTGACGTGATTCGGACGTCTAGTTGAGAAAATAGAAATTTTAAAGTGTTCTTGAGAATTTCATTCGATTTGGTGCTAAATTCGGAGTTCTAGGTGTTATTTTGGCGATTTGATCGAGTGAGCAAGTTCGTATGATGGTTTTAGACTTGTGTGCATATTTGGTTTGGATCCCCGAGGGCTCGGGTGAGTTTCGGATAGGCCACGTGATGTTTTGGACTTTGAAAATCTTGTTTTTCTGCAGAATCTGTGTTTTGGCATGTCCTTCGCGTTTGCGAAGGAACTCTCGGAAACGCGAAGAGTAAACTGGGCAGATGAGGATTTTGTCTTCGCGAACTCGAAGGCTTGGTCACGAACGCGAAGCGATAGGGGCGTTACCCTTCGTGAACGCGACAAGCCAATCGCGAACTCGCAGCGTTAGGCACTGGGGAGGGCAGGCAGCTTTTCTTCATCGCGAACGCGAACAATGACTCGCGAATGTGAAGACCAGGGAAGGGTAGCATATGCGAACGCGATCACTGTCTCGCGAACGCGAAGTCTTGGTAGCCCATACACTTCGCGAATGTGACAGTGCTCTTGCTAACGCGATGAACACTGTCGCCAGCACTTAACAGAACCCAAAAAGGGGATTTTAGCCAAAAACTCATTTTTCTCAAAAACCAAACGGTGAGAGGCAATTTTGGAATAGTCATTTCTTCCCCAAATTGTTGGTAAGTGATTCTAAACCATTTTCTTTCAATTACCCATTACATTTTTTAAATTTTCAACCTAAAATCTAGAGTTTTCATGGTAGAATTAGGGGTTAGGGTAGAAACTAGGGATTTCGGAAATTTGGGGATTTAGACCTCAATTTGAGGTCGGATTCCCAAACTAATTACATATTCGGGCTCGGGGGTGAATGGGTAAAAGGATTTTGGTCTGAACCTCCGGTTTTGACCAAGCAGGCCCGGGGTCAATTTTTCGACTTTTTGGAGGAAAATTTAGAAAATTTAATTTATGCAATATAACTGATTCCTTTAGTAATATTTGATACTATTGAGTCATTTTTTAATAGATACGAGTAGTTTGGGGGTGAATTCCAAAGGAAAAGCTGTGATTGAGAATAAAGTGGCCTTCGGAGCGAGGTAAGTGTCGTGTCTAACTTTGGCTTGAGGGAATAGGTATTGTGTGAGTATTTGGTATGTGTTTTATTGTTGAATACGACGTATAGTTGAGGCGAGTGAAATTCCATTTCTTACAAATTTGTAGTCTTAAATCTTGTTATCCATGCTTATTGTTGTCGTTGAAATGTTGGGAGACTTGTATCCGGTTCCACCAAGGTCGATAAAATTGTGAATATTGATTCGAGGTTGAGATGTTAAATTTTGAAAGTAATCATTTATGAAATATTGATTTCTTGTGAAACTTCTCTCTATCCGTTGTTATTGATCCTGTGAATTGTGAGGAAGAGTGTAAAGCACGAAGGGTGATGCCGTGCATAATTTAATTATATTGTGAGGAAGAGTGTAAAGCACGAAAGGTGATGCTATGCATAATTTATTTAAATGTGAGAAAGAGTGTAAAGCACGAAGGGTGATGCCGTGCATAATTTAATTATATTGTGAGGAAGAGTGTAAAGCAAGAAGGGTGATGCAGTGCATAATTTATTTATAGTGTGAGGAAGAGAGTAAAAGCACGAAGGGTGATGTCGTGCAGTCTTATTTGTTATTTGGTGAGGTTGAGAGTAAAAGCACGAAGGGTGATGCCGTGCAGTTTTCCTTGCTGTCTTAATTGCTCAATTCGTTTAAGGATTTCCGGTTTAATTCTGTCTTTTCATTATTCTCACTCTTTATGTTGTATTCCCCCACTGTATGTTCCCCTCCCATTATTTATGCGTTATTTATTTATTTGCTGTTGTTGCCACTAACATGATTATACTGTTCAGGTTATATGTGGGTGTCTTGTCTTAGCCTCGTCACTACTTTGCCGAGGTTAGGTTCGACACTTACCAGTACATGGGGTCGGTTGTACTAATGCTGCACTTTGCACTTTCTGTGCAGATTTTTATACTAGCTCAGGTTGATCGAGATTTGCTACTGGTCCGCTGTCCGGAGACTCAAGGTAGATCTGTCGGCGTTCACAAACCTTGAAGTCCCCGTCTATCCTTTATGTCTTACTGTTTTCTTTCATTCAGACTGTTGTATTTCTTTCAGACTATTACTTGTTGTAAATTCTAGAATGCTCGTGAATTGTGACTCCAAATCCGGGTGGTAGTAGTTAATACAGATTTATGATATTCCGCACTTGTTATATTTTATAGTAGTTAATTATTGCTAATTACTGAATGGAAATAAGGAATTGGTAAATGATTCTCTAACATTGGCTTGCCTAGCAAGTGAAATGTTAGGCGCCATCACGGTCCCGTCGGTGGAAAATTTTGTGTCGTGATAGTTGGTATCAGAGCACTAGGTTGCCTAGGTCTCACGATACACGAGCAAGCTTAGTAGAGTCTGGAGGATTGGTACGGAGACGTCTGTGCTTATCTTCCAGAGGCTATGAAGTTTAGGAACAAGTTTCACTTCTATTCTTCTCTGTCGTGCGATTTTGCTTTCTTAATGGTGATTAAACTCTTCTACCCTTATTCTCTCATAGATGGCGAGAACACGTAGCGCTTCCTCAACTGAGCAGCAGCCAGAGCCTCCAGTGACAGCTCCTACGCGGGGCAGAGGTCGAGGCTGATGCCGTGCCAGAGGCCGAGTCAGGGGCAGGGCTCAGCCTAGGGCCCGAGCAGCAGCCCCAACAGTAGAGCCTCAGATAGAGCTTGACGAGGAGGTCCCAACCTAGACTGTTCCTGCTGGACCAGCTCAGGTTCCGAAGGGGTTCGTTGCTACCCCAATACTTCAGGACGCTTTAGTCCGTTTGGTGGGCCTTATGGAGAGTGTGGCCCAGATTGGTGCATTTCCCATGGCACCAACAGTTTCTCAGGCTGGAGGAGGAGCCTAAACTCCTACCACTCCCGCTCCAGAGGAGATAGCTCCCCAATATCAGGCTCCAGTAGCTCAGACAATCGGATTAGTTCAGCCGGTTATTGCAGCACAGGTTGGAGATGGGCCAACTATGTCTTCTGAGGCCTTATGGAGATTAGACAGGTTTATGAAGCTCTTTCCTGTTCACTTTAGTGGTGCTCCTTCAGAGGATCCCAGCAGTATCTTGACAGCTGTCACAAGGTTTTACGGAACATAGGTATAGTGGAGACCAATGGGGTCAATTTTGCTGCATTTCAGATGACGGGTTCCGCCAAGAAATGGTGGAGAGATTACTTGTTGACCAGACTAGTTGGGTCGCCTGCTCTTACTTGGGACCAGTTCTCTCAACTCTTCATAGAGAATTTTCTACCTATCACATTAAGAGAGGAGCGTTGCCGTCAGTTTGAGCGTCTCCAGCAGGGCAGCATGACTGTTACTCAGTATGAGACCTGTTTTATGGATTTGGCCCGTCATGCTATTCTCCTGCTTCCCACCAAGAGAGAGAGAGAGGGTGGGGAGGTTTATTGATGGACTTGCTCAGCCTATCAGATTGCATATGGCTAAGGAGACGGGGAGTGGGATTTCTTTTCAGGCGGCTGCTAATGTCGCCAGACGAGTCAAACTGGTTCTTACTCAGGGAGGTCAGGGGTCTGACAAGAGCCTCGTCATTCTGGTGAGTTCAGTGGTGCCTTATCTAGAGGCAAGAGTACTTTTGGTAGAGGCCATCCTCTTAGGCCGTTTCATTCAGCGCTCCAAGCATCCCACGGTGCCTCAGGTGGTCGTGGCCCTCAGATGCATTATTCCGACCAGCTAGCCTACAGTACACCACCAACTCCTATTAGTGCACCTCAACTCCAGAGTTATCAGGGTGGTTATTCAGGTCGACATGGTCAGTTTCAGGGTCAGCAGTCACAACAGCCGAAGTTATGTTATACTTGTGGTGATCCGAGACACATTGCTAGATTTTGCCCTCGAGCAACGGGAAACTCACAACATCAAAGTTCTCGTGCCATAGTTCTGGCACCAGTTGTTGCACCACCTGCTCAGCCAGCCAGAAGCAGGGGTCAGGCAGCCAGAGGTAGAGGCCAGACTGTTAGAGGTGGAGGTCAGGCCGTTAGAGGTGGAGACCAGCCAGTTAGAGGCCGTCCCAGGGACGTAGTTCAGGGTGGTGGGCCCCAGCCCCGATGTTATGCTTTCCTTGCTAGGCCTGAGGCTGAGTCATCTGATACTGTTATCACAGGTACTGTTTCAGTTTGCAGTAGGGATGCTTCTGTTCTATTTGATCCGGGATCTACTTACTCCTATGTGTCATCCTATTTTGCTTCCTATTTGGTTGTGCCCCGTGATTCTTTGAGTGTTCCTATGTATGTGTCCACACCAGTGGGAGATGCTATTGTTGTAGATCGTGTTTATCGTTCATGTGTGGTCACCATTGGGAGTCTTGAGACTTGTGTAGATCTCCTAATTCTCGACATGGTTGATTTTGATGTCATACTGGGTATGGATTGGCTGTCACCTTATCATGCTATATTCGATTGTCACGCTAAGACATTGACCTTAGTCTTGCAGGGGTTGCCTCGATTAGAGTGGAGAGGAAATCTTGGCCATTCTGCCAGCAGGGTTATCTTTTATGTGAAGGCTCGACATATGGTCGAGAAGGGGTGTCTAGCTTATTTGGCTTATGTCCGCGATTCTAGTGCGGAGGTTCCTTCCATAGATTCAGTGTCAGTTGTTCGTGAGTTTCCAGAGGTATTTCCTGCAGACCTGCCGGGGATGCCACCTGACAGGGATATTGATTTCTGTATTGATTTGGCTCCGGGCACTCAACCTATTTCCATTCCGCCATATCGCATGGCCCAGCCAGAGTTGAAAGAATTGAAGGAGCAATTGCAAGATTTGCTGGATAAGGGCTTCATTAGACCTAATGTCTCGCCCTGGGGTGAACCTATGTTGTTTGTGAAGAAGAAAGATGGATCGATGAGGATGTGTATAGATTATCGGCACTTGAATAGAGTCACCACCAAGAACAAATATCAATTACCGAGGATTGATGATTTATTTGATCAGCTTCAGTGTGCCAGGGTGTTTTCAAAGATTGATTTGAGATCTGGCTACCATCAGTTGAGGATTAGGGCATCCGATGTTCCTAAGATAGCTTTTCAGACTCGGTATGGGCATTATGAGTTTCTAGTGATGTCATTTGGGCTGACAAATGCCCTAGTAGCATTCATAGATTTGATGAATCGGGTGTTCAAACCTTACTTGGATTCCTTTGTGGTTGTGTTTATTGATTATATCTTGATCTACTCCCACAGTCGAGAGGAGCATGAGCAGCACCTTCGGATCGTTCTTCAGACTCTAAAAGACAGCCAGTTATATGCTAAGTTCTCAAAATGCGAGTTTTGGTTGAGTTCAGTTGCTTTCTTGGGTCACGTTGTATCAACATAGGGTATTCAGGTGGATCCTAAGAAGATTGAGGTAGTCCAGAACTGGCCTAGACACACATCAGCTACAAAGATCCGTAGTTTCCTGGGTTTAACGGGATATTACCGTCGATTTGTGGAGGGATTTTCATCCATAGCAGCCCCGTTGACCAGATTAACCCAGAAGGGTGCCCCGTTCAGGTGGTCAGACGAGTGTGAAGTGAGCTTTCAGAAGCTTAAGACAACTTTAACTACGGCACCGGTATTGGTGTTACCCACAGGTTCAGGATCTTATACAGTATATTATAACGCATCTCGTATTGGTTTGGGTGCGGTATTGATGCAGGGTGGCAAGGTTATTGCATATGCTTCACGTCAGCTGAAGGTTCACGAGAAGAATTACCCTGTTCATGATCTAGAGCTGGCAGCCATTGTTCATGTGCTAAAGATTTGGAGGCACTATCTTTACGGCGTGCCATGTGAGGTATTTACTGATCATCGGAGCTTGCAGTATTTGTTCAAGCAGAAGGAACTCAATTTGAGGTAGAGGAGATGGCTGGAGCTATTGAAAGACTATGATATCACCATATTGTATCATCCCGGAGAGGCCAATGTGGTGGCCGACGCTTTTAGTAGGAAGTTAGTAAGTATGGGTAGCCTTGCATATATTCCAGTTGGTGAGAGACCGCTTGCATTGGATGTTCAGGCCTTGGCTAACCAGTTCGTGAGGTTAGATATTTCTGAGACCAGCCGTGTTCTAGCTTGTACAGTTGCTCGATCTTCTTTATTTGAGCGCATCAGAGATCGGCATGATAACGATCCTCATTTACTTGTCCTTAGAGACACAGTGCGACACGGGGGTGCCAAGCAGGTTACTGTTAGAAATGATGGAGTTTTGGGGATGCAGGGTCATATTTCTATGCCTAATGTGGATGGACTTCGTGAGTTGATCCTTGAGGAGTCCCACAGTTCCCTGTATTCTATTCATCTGGTCGCCACCAAGATGTATCAGGACTTGAGGAAGCATTATTGGTGGAGGCGAATGAAGAAGGACATAGTTGCCTATGTAGCTCGGCGCCTAAATTGCCAGCAGGTAAAGTGTGAGCATCAGAGACCTGGTGGTTTACTTCAGAGGTTAGATATTCCTGAGTGGAAGTGGGAGCGTATCACTATGGATTTTGTTGTTGGACTCCCACAGACTCAGAGGAAGTTCGATGCAGTTTGGGTTATTGTGGACAGGCTGACTAAGTCAGCGCATTTTATTCCTGTGACAGTTACCTATTCCTCGGTGTGGTTGGCAGAGATTTACATTCGGGAGATCGTCCGTCTTCACAGTGTGCCCGTGTCTATCATTTCTGATCGAGGTACGCAGTTTACCTCGCACTTTTGGAGGGAAGTTCAGCGTGATTTGGGTACGCGGGTTGAGTTGAGCATATCATTTCATCCTCAGACGGACGGGCAGTCCGAGCGTACTATTCAGATCTTGGAGGATATGCTCCGCGCCTGTGTTATTGACTTTGGAGGTTCTTGGGATTAGTTTTTGCCGTTAGCAAAGTTTGCCTACAATAATTGCTACCAGTCGAGCATTCAGATGGCTCCCTACGAGGCATTATATGGTAGACGGTGTAGGTCGCCAGTTGGGTGGTTTGAGCCAGAGGAGGCTCGGTTATTGGGTACAGATTTAGTTCAGGAGGCCTTGGACAAGGTCAAGATTATACAGGATCGACTTTGTACAGCTCAGTCCAGGCAAATGAGTTCTGCCGACCGTAAAGTTCGTGATATTGCATTCATGGTTGGAGAAAGAATATTGCTTCGGGTATCACCCATGAAGGGTGTTATAAGATTTGGGAAGAAGGGCAAGTTGAGCCCTAGGTATATCGAGCCATTTGAGATCCTCGAGAGAATGTGAGAGGTAGCTTATAGACTTTCGTCGCCTCCAGGGTTATCCTCAGTTCATCCGGTATTCCATGTGTCTATGCTCCAGAAATATCATGGTGACCCGTCCCACGTGTTAGATTTTAGCTCTGTCCAGCTGGACAAGGATTTGACTTCAGCTCTGTCCAGTTGGACAAGGATTTGACTTACGAGGAGGAGCCGGTGGCCATTCTAGACCGGCAGGTTCGTCAGTTGAGGTCACAGAGTTACCCTTCAGTTCGAGTGTAGTGGAGAGGTCAGCCTATTGAGGCAGCTACTTGGGAGTCCGAGTCCAATATGCGGAGTAGATATGCCCACCTTTTCACTAGCCTAGGTACTTCTCTATGTCCGTTCGAGGACGAACGATTATTTTAGAGGTGGAGATTGTGATGACCCAAAAGGTCATCTTATGATTTAGAACTCGAATTTGAGCTCTTAAGCCTTAAAAATCTCATTTTTACCCTCCTTGATTTGCGTGCATAGTCTGGGCAGGTTTTCGGAAAGCTTTTATGTTGAAAACTAATGAAAATAAGAATTTTTCACTTAAAAGTTAATTTTAGTTGACTTCGGTCAACATTTTTTGTAAACGGGCCCGAATCTGTGTTTTGACAGTCCCGGTGGGTCCGTATAGAATTATGGGACCTGGGCGTATGCCCAAAATCAAATTTGGAGGTCCCTAGCTCAAGTTATGAATTTTTGATGAAAATTAAAAGTTTGAAAATGAATTATTTTTAAGAATTGATTGATGTTTGGCATTGTTAGTTCCGGGTCCGTATTCTGGTTTCGGAGCCCGGTACAGGTTCATTATGATATTTAAGACCTATCTGTAATATTTGGTGAGAAACGGAGTTGATTTGACGTGATTCGGACGTCCAGTTGAGAAAATAGAAATTTTAAAGTGTTCTTGAGAATTTAATTCGATTTGGTGCTAAATTCAGAGTTCTATGTGTTATTTTGGCGATTTGATCACGCGATCAAGTTCGCATGATATTTTTAGAGTTGTGTGCATGTTTGGTTTGGAGCCCCGAGGGCTCGGGTGAGTTTCGGATAGGCCACGGGATGTTTTGGACTTTGGAAATCTGGTTTTTCTGCAGAATCTGTGTTCTCGCATGTCCTTCTTCGCATTCGCGAAGGTACTCTCGCGAACGTGAAGAGTAAACTAGGCAGCTGAGGATTTCTTCTTCGCGAACGTGAAGGTTTGGTCGCGAACGCGAAGCGATGGGGGCGTTACCCTTCGCGAACGCGACAAGCCAATCGCGAACGCGTAGCGTTAAGCACTGAGGAGAGGCAGGTAGCTTTTCTTCATCGCGAACGCGAACAATGACTCGCGAACGCGAAGACCTGGGAAGGGTAGCCTACGCGAATGCGATCACTGTCTCGCGTACGCGAAGGCTTGGCAGCCCATACACTTCGCGAACGCGACAGGGCCCTCACGAACGCGATGAACACTGTCATCCAACACTTAACAGAACCCAAAAAGTGGGATTCTAGCCAAAAACCCATTTTTCTCAAAAACCAAACGGTGAGAGGCAATTTTTCAAGAGTCATTTCTTCAACAAATTATTGGTAAGTGATTCTAAACCATTTTTTTTTTTCAATTACCCCTTACATTTCTTGAATTTTCAACCTAAAATCTAGAGTTTTCATGGTAGAATTAAGGGTTAGGGTAGAAACTAGGAATTCGGGAATTTGGGGATTTAGACCTCAATTTGGGTCGGATTCCAAAACTAATTACATATTCGGGCTCGGGGGTGAATGGTTAAAAGGATTTTGGTCCGAACCTCGGATTTTGACCAAGCGAGCCCGGGGTCGATTTTTTGACTTTTTGGAAGAAAATTTGGGAAATTTAACTTTTGTAATATAACTGATTCCTTTAGTAATATTTGATATTATTGAGTCATTTTTGAATAGATACGAGTGGTTTGGGGGTGAATTAAAAAGGAAAAGCTGTGATTGAGAATTAAGCGGCCTTTAGAGCGAGGTAAGTGTCGTGTCTAACTTTGGCTTGAGGGAATAGGTATTGTGTGAGTATTTGCTACGTGTTTTGTTGTTGAATACGGCGTATAGTTGAGGTGACGAGCATCTATACGTCGTGGTCGAGTCATAGCATGCGAGTGAAATTCCATTTCTTGCAAATTTGTAGTGTTAAATCTTGTTATCCATGCTTATTGTTGTCATTGAAATGTTGAGAGACTTGTATCCGGTTACACCAAGGTCGATAAAATTGTGAATATTGATTCGAGGTTGAGATGTTAAATTGTGAAAGTAATCATTTATGAAATATTGATTTCTTGTGAAACTTCTCTCTATCCGTTGTTATTGATTTTGTGAATTGTGAGGAAGAGTGTAAAGCACTAAAAGTGATGCCGTGCATAATTTAATTATATTGTGAGGAAGAGTGTAAAGCACGAAGGGTGATGCCGTTCATAATTTATTTATATTGTGAGGATGAATGTAAAGCGCGAAGGGTGATGCCATGCATAATTTAATTATATTGTGAGGAAGAGTGTAAAGCACGAAGGGTGATGTCGTGCATAATTTAATTATATTGTGAGGAAGAGTGTAAAGCACGAAGGGTGATGCCGTACATAATTTATTTGTATTGTGAGGAAGAGAGTAAAAGTGCGAAGGGTGATGCCGTGTAGTCTTATTTGTTATTTGGTGAGGTTGAGAGTAAAAGCACGAAGGGTGATGCCGTGCAGTTTTCCTTGCTGTCTTAATCGCTCAATTCGTTTAAGGATTTTCGGTTTAATTTTGTCTTTTTATTATTCTCACTCTTTATGTTGTATTCCCGCATTGTATGTTTCCCTCCCATTATTTCTGCGTTATTGCTTTACTTATTGTTGTTGCCACTAGCATGATTATACTGTTCAGGTTATATGTGGGTGTCTTGTCTTAGTCTCATCACTACTTCACCGAGGTTAGGTTCGACACTTACCAGTACATGGGGCCGGTTGTACTAATGCTGCACTCTGCACTTTCTGTGCAGAGTTTGATACCGGCTCAGGTTGATCGAGATTTGCTACTGGTCCTCTGTCCGGAGACTCAAGGTAGATCTGTCGGCGTTCACAGACCTTGAAGTCCCCGCCTATCCTTTATGTCTTACTGTTTTCTTTCATTCAGACTGTTGTATTTCTCTTAGACTATTACTTGTTGTAAATTCTAGAATGATCGTGAATTGTGACTCCAGATCCGAGTGGTAGTAGTTAATACAGATTTATGATATTCCGCACTTGTTATATTTCATCGTAGTTAATTATTGCTAATTACTGAATGGAAATAAGGAATTGGTAAATGATTCTCTAACGTTGGCTTGCCAAGTAAGTGAAATGTTAGGCGTTGTTCAAATTTTCAGAATCGGATTCCGGCTCCGATATCAAAAAGTCAACCCCGTGATCAAACTTGAAAATCTTTAGCCTTTAAATTACTAGTTTCTGTTAAATGGTAATAACTTAAGTTAGGGATCTCCAAATTAAATTTCGGGCATACGCCTGTGATGACCCAAAAGGTTTTCTTATGATTTAGAACTCGAATATGCACTCTTAGGCCTTAAAAATCTCATTTTACCCTTCTCGATTTGCGTGCACAGTCCGAGCAGGTTTTCAGAAAGCTTTTATGTTGAAAACTAATGAAAATAAGAATTTTTGCCTTAAAAATTGATTTTAGGTTACTTCGGTCAACATTTATTGTAAACGGTCCCTGATCCATGTTTTGACGGTCCTGGATCTGACGGTCGCGGTGTATCCGTAACGAATTATGGGACTTGGGCGTATGCCCGGAATCGAATTCGGAGGTCCCTAGCTCAAGTTATGAATTTTTGATGAAAATTAAAGTTTGATTAAGAATTGATTGATGTTTGGCATTGTTAGTGTCGGGTCCGTATTCTGGTTCCGGAGCCCGGTACAGGTTCATTATGATATTTAAGACCTGTCTGTGATATTTGGTGAGAAACGAAGTTGATTTGACGTGATTCGGACGTCCAGTTGAGAAAATAGAAATTTTAAAGTGTTCTTGAGAATTTCATTCAATTTGAGCAAGTTCGTATGATGGTTTTAGACTTATGTGCATGTTTGGTTTGGAGCCCCGAGGGCTTGGGTGAGTTTCGGATAGGCCACGAGATGTTTTGGACTTTAGAAATCTGGTTTTTCTGCAAAATCTGTATTCTGGCATGTCCTTCTTCGCGTTCGCGAAGGTACTCTCGCGAACGCGAAGAGTAAACTGGGCAGCTGAGGATTTCTTCTTCGCGAACGAGAAGGCTTGTTCGCGAACGTGAAGCGATGGAGGCGTTACCCTTCGCTAACACGACAAGCCAATCGCGAACGCGCAGCGTTAGGCACTGGGGAGGGGCATGCAGCTTTTCTTCATCGCGAACGCGAACAATTACTCGCGAACGCGAAGACCAGGGAAGGGTAGCATACGCGAACGCGATTACTATCTCGCGAACACGAAGGCTTGGCATCCCATACACTTCGCGAATGCGACAGTGCTCTCGCGAACGCAATGAACACTGTCGTCCAACACTTAACATAACCCAAAAAAACGGGATTTTAGCCAAAAACTCATTTTTCTCAAAAATCAAACGGTGAGAGGCGATTTTGCAAGAGTCATTTCTTTCCCAAATTGTTGGTAAGTGATTCTAAATCATTTGTTTTTAATTACCCATTACATTTCTTGAATTTTCAACCTAAAATCTAGAGTTTTCATGGTAGAATTAGGGGTTAGGGTAGAAACTAGGGATTTCGGGAATTTGGAGATTTAGACCTCAATTTGAGGTCGGATTCCAAAACTAATTACATATTCGGGCTCGGGGGTGAATGGCTAAAAGGATTTTGGTCCGAACCTCGGGTTTTGACCAAGCGGGCCCGGGGTCAAATTTTTGACTTTTTGGAGGAAAATATGGAAAATTTAATTTATGCAATATAACTGTTTTCTTTAGTAATATTTGATATTATTGAGTCATTTTTGAATAGATACGAGTGATTTGGGAGTGAATTCCAAAGGAAAAGCTGTGATTGAGAATTAAGTGGCCTTCAGAGCGAGGTAAGTGTCTTGTCTAACTTTGGCTTGAGGGAATAGGTATTGTGTGAGTATTTGCTACGTGTTTTGTTGTTGAATACGACGTATAGTTGAGGTGACGAGCATCTATACGTCGTGGCCGAGTCATAGCATGCGAGTGAAATTCCATTTCTTGAAAATTTGTAGTCTTAAATCTTGTTATCCATGTTTATTGTTGTCGTTGAAATGTTGGGAGACGTGTATCCGGTTCCACCAAGGTCGATAAAATTGTGAATATTGATTCGAGGTTGAGATGTTAAATTGTGAAAGTAATCATTTATGAAATATTGATTTCTTATGAAACTTCTCTCTATCCGTTGTTATTGATTTTGTGAATTGTGAGGAAGAGTGTAAAGCACGAAGGGTGATGCCGTGCATAATTTAATTATATTGTGAGGAAGAGTGTAAAGCACGAAGGGTGATGCCGTGCATAATTTAATTATATTGTGAGGAAGAGTGTAAAGCAAGAAGGGTGATGCCGTGCATAATTTATTTATATTGTCAGGAAGAGAGTAAAAGCACGAAGGGTGATGCCGTGCAGTCTTATTTGTTATTTGGTGAGGTTGAGAGTAAAAGCACGAAGGGTGATGCCGTGCAGTTTTCCTTGATGTCTTAATCGCTCAATTCGTTTAAGGATTTTCGGTTTAATTCTGTCTTTTCATTATTCTCACTCTTTATGTTGTATTCCCCCATTGTATGTTCCCCTCCCATTATTTCTGTGTTATTGCTATACTTATTGTTGTTGCCACTAGCATGATTATACTGTTCAGGTTATATGTGGGTGTCTTGTCTTAGCCTCGTCACTACTTCGTCGAGGTTAGGTTCGACACTTACCAGTACATGGGGTCGGTTGTACTGATGCTGCACTCTGCACTTTCTGTGCAGATTTTGATACCGGCTCTGGTTGATCGAGATTTGCTACTAGTCCGCTGTCCGGAGACTCAAGGTAGATCTGTCGGCGTTCACAGACCTTGAAGTCCCCGTCTATCCTTTATGTCTTACTGTTTTCTTTCATTCAAACTATTGTATTTCTTTTAGACTATTACTTATTGTAAATTCTTGAATGCTCGTGAATTGTGACTCCAGATCCGGGTGGTAGTAGTTAATACAGATTTATAATATTCCGCACTTGTTTATATTCTATCGTAGTTAATTATTGCTAATTACTGAATGGAAATAAGGAATTGGTAAATGATTCTCTAACGTTGGCTTGCCTAGCAAGTGAAATGTTAGGCGCCATCACGGTCCCGTCGGTGGGAAATTTTGGGTCGTGACACCGCCCAAGTCCCAAATCACGATACGGAGCTACCGGAACTGTCAAAACACTTATCCGGGTCCGTTTACTCAAAATGTTGACCAAAGTCAACTCATTTGAGTTTTAAGGCTCTATTTCACATTTTAATCCATTTTTCACGTGAAAACTTTTCGGAAAATAGTACGGACTACGCACGCAAGTCAAGGAATAATGAATGGTGCTTTTCGAGGTCTTAGAACACAAAATTACTCATTAAATTTAAAGATGACATTTTGGGTCATCACATTCTCCACCTCTAAAACAAATGTTCGTCCTCAAACGGAGTTAAAAAAAGTACCCGAGCTGGAGAAAAGGTGTGGATATTTACTCCGTGTGTCCGACTCGGACTCCCAGGTAGATGACTCTACTGGCTGACCTCTCCATTGTAACCGAACTGAAGGGTAACTCTTAGACCTCAACTATCGGACCTGCCAGGCTAGAATAGCCACCGGCTCCTCCTCGTAAGTCAAATCTTTGTCCAATTGGACTGAGCTGAAATCTAACAAATGGGACGGATCACCATGCTATTTCCGGAGCATAGACACATGGAACACCGGATGAACCACTGATAAATTAGGTGGTAATGCAAGCCTGTAGGCTACTTCACCCACCCATTCAAGAATTTCAAAGGGTCCGATATACTTAGGGCTCAACTTGCCCTTCTTTCCGAACCTCATTACAAACTTTACGGTCGGCATAACTCTTTTGCCTAGACTTAGTTGTGCGAAGTCGATCCTGAATAATCTTAACCTTATCCAAGGCATCCTATACCAAATCAGTACCCAACAACCGAGCCTCTCCCGGTTCAAACTAACCAACTGGCGATCGACATCGCCTTCCGTATAATGCCTCATATGGAGCCATTTGAATGCTCGACTGGTAGCTATTATTATAAGCAAACTCCGCCTGTGGCAAGAAATGATCCCAAGAACCTCCAAAGTCTATAAATCAAGCGCGGAGCATATCTTCCAATATCTGAATAGTGCGCTCTGACTATCCGTCTGTCTGTGGATGAAATGCTATACTCAACTCCACCCGTGTGCCTAACTCACGCTGTACATCCCTCCAGAAATGTGAGGTAAACTGCATACCTCGATCTGAAATAATAGACACGAGCACACCGTGAAGGCGGACAATCTCACGAATGTAAATTTAGCTAACCTCCCTGAAGAATAGGTAACTGCCACTGGAATGAAATGTACTGACTTGGTCAACCTGCCCACAATGACCCAAAATGCATCAAATTTTCTCTGAGTCCGTGGGAGCCCAATAACAAAATCCATAGTGATACGCTCCCACTTCCACTCAAGAATTTCTAACTTCTGAAGCAAACCACCAGGTCTCTGATGCTCGTACTTAACTTGCTGACAATTCAGACACCGAGCTACATATGCAACTATATCCTTTTTCATTCTCCTCCACCAATAATGTTGCCACAAATCTTTATACATTTTGGCGGTACCTGGATGAATAGAATACCTGGAACTGTGTGCTTCTTCAAGAATTAATTCATGAAGCCCATCCACATTAGGCACACAAATACGACCCTGCATTCGCAGAACCCCATCTTCCCCCACAGCAACCTGTTTGGCATCACCGTGCCGCACCGTGTCCTTAAGGACTAGTAAATGAGAATCATCATACTGCCTCTCTCTAATGTGCTCATATAAAGAAAACCGAGTGACTGTGCAAGCTAGAACCCGACTGGGTTCTGAAACATCTAACCTCACGAATTGATTAGCCAAAGTCTGAACATCTGCAGCTAATGGCCTCTCACCAACTGGAATATACGCAAGATTGCCCATACTCACAGCCTTTCTACTCAAAGCATCGGCCACCACATTGGCCTTTCTGGGGTGATACAAAATGGTGATATCATAGTCCTTCAACAACTCCAACCATCTTCTCTGCCTCAAATTAAGATCTTTTTGTTTGAACAGATACTGAAGGCTGCGATGATCAGTAAATACCTCACACGAGACACCGTAGAGGTAATGCCTCCAAATCTTCAGCGCATGAACAATGGCTGCCAATTATAAGTCATGAACATGATAATTCTTCTCTTGAACTTTCAACTGCCGCGACGCATATGCAATTACCTTGCCATCTTGCATTAATACTGTACCAAGCCCAATGTGAGATGCGTCACAATATACCGTATACGATCCTGAACCTGTGGGTAATACCAACACTGGCGCCATGGTCAAAGCGGTCTTGAGCTTCTGAAAGCTCATCTCCCACTCGTCTGACCATCTGAATGGGACACATTTGAGGGTCAATCTGGTCAATGGGCTTGCTATAGATGAAAACCCTTCCACGAACCGACGATAATAACCTGCTAAACCCAGGAAACTCCGGATCTCTGTAACTGAAGTAGGTCTAGGCCAATTCTGAACAGCCTCAATCTTCTTAGGATCCACCTTTATGCCTTATGCCGATACAACATGCCCTAAAAAGGCAACTAGGTCTAACCAAAACTCATATTTTGAAAACTTGGCATATAACTGATTATTCTTCAAGGTGTGAAGCACACTTCGAAGATGCTGCTCATGTTCCTCTCGACTACTGGAGTAAATCAAGATATCATCAATGAATACAACCATAAAAAAATCCAAATAAGGCTTGAACACCCGATTCATCAAATCCATAAATGCTGCTGGGGCATTTGTCAACCCAAACGACATCACTAGGAATTCGTAATACCCATACCGAGTCCGAAAAGCTATTTTAGGGACATCAGATGCTCTAATCTTCAACTGATGGTAACCAGACCTCAAATCGATCTTCGAAAATACCTTGGCACCCTGAAGCTGATCTAATAAGTCATCAATTCTTGGCAGCGGATATTTGTTTTTGATAGTGGATTTGTTCAACTACCGATAGTCTATACACATCCGCATAGAGCCATCTTTCTTCTTTACTAATAATACTGGTGCATCCCAGGGTAAGACACTAGGCCTAATGAATCTGTGGTCAAGCAAGTCTTGTAATTGCTCTTTCAATTCTTTCAACTCTGGCGAGGCCATACGGTATGGTGGAATAGAAATGGGCTGAGAGCCTGGAGCCAAATCAATACAGAAGTCAATATCTCTGTCGGGTGGCATCCCCGACAGATCTGCAGGAAATACTTCTGAAAATTCACGAATAACTGGTACTGAGTCCATAGAAGGGATATCTGTACTGGGATCGCGAATATAAGCCAAATAGGGTAGACACCCTTTCTCTACCATACGCCGAGCTTTCATATAAGAAATAACCCTGCTGGCAGAATGGCCAAGAGTTCCTTTCCACTCTAACCGAGGTAACCCCGGCATAGCTAGGGTCACTGTCTTGGCATGACAATTCAATATAGCATGATAAGGAGACAGTCAATCCATACCCAAGATGACATCAAAATCTACCATATGAAGAAGTAGAAGATCCACACTAGTCTCAAGATTATCAATAGTAACCACACACAAATGATAGACATGATCTACTATAACAGAGTCTCCCACCGGTGTAGATACACACACAGAAGCACTCAGAGAATCATAAGGCACGACCAAATATGAAGCAAAATAGGAGGACACATAGGAATAAGTAGATCCTGGATCAAATATAACTGAAGCATCTCTATGGAAAACTGGAATAATACCTATGATCACAGCATCAGATGACTCAGCCTCAGGCCTAGCTGGAAAAGTATAAAATCGGGGCTGGGCCCCACCACTCTGAACTGCGTCTCTGGGACGGCCTCTAACTTGCTGGCCTCCACCTCTAACGGTCTGACCTCCACCTTTAATGGCCTGACCTCCACCTCTAATTGCCTGACCTCCCCCTTTAGCTGCCTGAGTAGGCGGTGAAGCAACCGGTGCCGGTATGATGGCACGAGAATCTTGCCGAGACCTGTTACTCGCCAATCTAGGGCAATACCTCCTGATGTGGCCAATGTTTCCACACTTATAACACCCATCCTGATGCCGTGGCTGCTGAAGCTGAAGCTGATCCAGATGGGCCGGATAATCACTGTAGTAACTCTAGAGTGGTGGTGCACTGATAGGAGCTGAATGTGCACTGAATATTGGCTGCCCAGAGTAAGGCATAATAGAACTGTGACTCCCTAAAGCACCGGGAGATACATGAAGTGCTGAATGAAACGGTCTGGGAGGATGACCCCTACCAAAATTACCCCTGCCTCCAGACGAAGCATCACTGAAACCACCGAACTGACGAGGCCTCTTATCGGACCTCTGCCCTCTCTCCTGTGCAAGAACCATCTCGATCCTCCTTGCAACATTAGCAGCCGCCTGAAAAGAAATCTCACTTCCGATTTCCTTGGCCATCTGAAGTCTGATAGGGTGAGTGAGTCCCTCAATAAACCTCCTCACTCTCTCTCCCTCCGTAGGTAGTGAAAGTAGAGCATGACAGGCCAAATCCACAAAACGGGACTCATACTGAGTAACAGTCATACTGCCCTACTGTAGATGCTCAAATTGCTTGCGGAATTCCTCTCTCAGTGTGATAGGGAGGAACTTCTCCAGAAATAGCTGAGAGAACTGCTCCCAGGTAAGTGCAGGTGATCTGACTGGTCGGGCAAATCTATAATCTCTCCACCACCTCTTGGCGAAACCCGTCATTTGAAATACAACAAAATTGACCCCATTGGTCTCAGCTATACCCATGTTCCGCAGCACCTCATGGCAGCGTTCAAGATAATTCTGTGGTTCCTCAGAAGGTGTACCACTGAAGTGAACTGGAAAGAGCATGGTAAACTTATCCAGTTTCAATAAGGCCTCAAAAGACATGGCGGGCCTATCACCGATCTGTGCCGCAACAACTGGTTAAACTACCCCAACTGGCGGGGCTGCTGGAGCCTGAGTCTGGGGAGCCATCTGCTCCGGAGCGGGAGTAGTGGGAGTTTGTGCTCCTCCCCCAGCCTGTGAGATGGCTGGTGCCACTGGAAATGTACCATTCTGGGCCACGCCCTCCATAAGACTTACCAAACGAATTAGAGTGTCCTGAAGTATTGGAGTGGCTATGAATCCTTCCGGGACCTGAACTGGTCCAACTGGTACATTATGAACTGGAACCTCCTCCTGAAGGTCCACCTGAGGTTCTACAACAGGTGCAGCTGCCCGAGATCTGGACTGAGCTCTACCTCGGCCTCTAGTACGACCTCGGCCTCGACTTCTACCCCTGGCCATAGTTGCCACTGGGGGTTCTGGTCCTTGTCCATCGGTAGAGGTATTACGTGTTCTCACCATCTGCGAGAGAATAAGAGTAGAATGGTTCAATCATCGATGATAGAATAAAATCGCACGACAGAATAAGAAAGAAGTGATATTGTTCTTAAACTTTCATAGCCTCTGAGAGATAAGTACAAACGTCTCCGTACCGATCCTTCAGACTCTACTAAGCTTGCTCGTGACTCGTGAGACCTATGTAACCTAGTGCTCTGATACCAACTGTCACGACCCGAAATTCCCACCTTCGGACCGTGATGGTGCCTAACATTTTACTTGCTAGGCAAGCCAACGCTAGAATAATATTATCTATTTTTAAAACAAATTTTATATTATTAATAATCAAGGAAACAAAGGCGGAAGCAAAGTTTGAAACATAGTGAAATAATCCATAAAAATAACAGTGTCTAAATACCATCCGAGAATTGGTGTCACAATTCACGAGCATTCTAGAATAATACAAATAAAGGTCTGAATAAAATAAAGCTGTTTGGAAATAAACACACAGCTAAAGTAAAATAGACGGGGGTCATAACTGCGGACGCCATGCAGTTATACCTCAAGTCTCCTTCGAATAGCTGAAATCCGAGCAAGTCTATGGTACGGCCGCTGGGACCAACTCCGAAATCTGCACAAGAAGTGCAGAGTGTAGTATCAGTACAACCGACCCCATATACTGGTAAGTGCTGAGCCTAACCTCGATGAAGTAGTGACGAGGCTAAGGCGGTTCACTTACATTAACCTGTACGCAATATTAATAACAACAACAAATAATAGAAATAAATCAGGTAACTCATTTATAATAATTGAAACCAACTCAGTAGTCATAATCCATTATTATTTCAACCAATTCTGTTGCAGCGTGCAACCCGCTCTCCCAAAATATTCCTTTCATTTCTGTTGCAGCGTGCAACCCGCTCTCACAATATATTTATTTTAATCAAGTCTGTCATATATTTATTTCAATCAAGTATATATATAGACTTTTAAATAAGTCTGTTGCGGCGTGCAATCCGATCCCCCAATATTGACTTTTAGATAAGTCTATTGCGGCGTGCAATCCGATCCCCCAATATTGACTTTTAACAAGTCTGCTGCGGCGTGCAACCCGATCCTCCAATATGGACTTTTTAATAAGCCTGTTGCGACGTGCAACCCGATCCTCCAATATATCCATTCCAATCAATTCTTATAGAAGAAATTTTTCAAATAAATACAACAATTAATATAAAATTATAAGACATGGATACAATAATTATGATTTAATTATGAAACAAACAATGACAAATAGCAAATTATTATAGAAATCAGGGAGAAAATAGGTAGTTTAATATTTAATATGCTAAATGTCAAATAACAATTAAAACACATAATTCAAATAGCATGTAACAATTAATGCATGAATTCAAAAATTAATATTTGACAAAGAATAAGAGAGAAATAATTATTATAATAATTAATTTATGATTTAAAATAATTTATAATTTTTCAAGTAAGCAGGCAAACAATTAATTTGACGACGTATAGACATTCGTCACCTCACCTATACGTCGTTCACATGCAATTCACATAACAAATAATTTAAGGGTTCTATTCCCTAAAGTCAAGGTTAACCCCGACACTTACCTCGCTTTACAAATTCCAACCAATTACTCAACCACAACTTTTCTTTTTAAATTTGTCTCTGAAAGCTTCAAATCTATTCACAAATAATTCAATTTATTCAATACTAATCATAGGAATTAATTCCATATGGATTTACAAATTTTCCAGATAAAAATTTGAAATTCATTAAAATATTCGACAGTGGGATCCACGTCTCAAATCCTAGAAAAACTAGCGAAATCCGAATACCCATTCCGATACGAGTTCAACCATACAAAAATTGTCCAATTCCGATATAGAATGGACCTTCAAACCTAAATTTCTCGTTTTTGGAAGATTTTAGAAAAATCTGATTTTTCTTCCATAAATTCACGGATTCATGATATAAACGAGTATGAAATCATGAATTATAATCAATATAGGATAAGGACCACTTACCCCAATGTTTTTCGTGAAAATCGCCAAAACTTCGCCTTAACCGAGCTCAAAATGACCAAAATGAGTAAAAATATCGGATTCTTCGATATATACACTGCCCAGGCATTTCCGCACCTGCGGTGCCTGGGCTCGCACATGCGAGCTCGCATCTGCGGAAAGGGGGCTGCCAGCGTATGTCCGCTTCTGCGAACGCACGGGTGCATGCAGATTTCCGCACCTGTGGACTTTTTCCCAGCCACGCCCGAGCGCATCTGCGATCGAAGGCTCGCTTCTGCGAGCTCGCACCTGCGGTCAAAAATCCGCAGGTGCGATTATAACAGAAGGCAAAAATTCAGATTTTGCTTAAGTCCAATTCTTGATCCGATTTCAATCCGTATCTTACTCAGGGTTCCCGGGACCCCGTACGAATATACTAACAAGTCCAATAACATAATACGGACTTACTCGGGGTCTCGTATCACGTCAAACAACGCTGAAATTACAATTCACACCCCAATTCAAACTTTGAGTTGTAAACTTTTCATTTGCAAATCTCGTGCCAAAACATATTAAATGAATCCGGAATGACTTTAAATTTGGCACACAAGTCATAAATGACATAACGGAGTTTTTCAAATTTCCATAATCAGATTCCGGCTCCGTTATCAAAAAGTCAACTCCGTGGTCAAACTTAGAAATCTTTAGCCTTTAAATTACTAGTTTCCGTTAAATGGTCATAACTTGAGCTAGGGACCTCCAAATTAAATTTCGGGCATACGCCTAAGTCCCAAATCACGATACAGAGCTACCGGAACTGTCAAAATACTGATCCGGATCCGTTTGCTCAAAATGTTAACCAAAGTCAACTCAGTTGAGTTTTAAAGCTCTATTTCATATTTTAATCCATTTTTCACATGAAAACTTTTCAAAAAATTGTACGGACTGTGCACGCAAGTCGAAAAATAATAAATGGTGCTTTTCGAGGTCTTAAAATACATAATTACTTATTAAATTTAAAGATGATATTTTGGGTCATCACAGGGAGGTAATTTCTGTCAAGTACTACTAGTAGTTCCAAAATCGACAAAAGCAAAGACTGTAAAAGCTAGCTTGCCAAAGTTATACTTCTGGTTTCGAATGAAAAAGATTCAACTAACAAGAAATATAAAGTAAGAACATATCCAGTATTCAGTGTCTTCTTGCTTCGTGTCGGAAACGAAGAAGAGCATCCAATAAAAGATGATTTGGTTCTTCCTGAACACTTGGTTATCAATCCCAATAGTAATTAAAAATAAAATATTTTTCGATTTTTGACTCAGCATAAAATGATACCAATAATTACTACCAAGAAGAATACTTAAATACTTTTATACCAAATGGCCTTTTACCACACATGTTTGTCGTCTAGTTTCTTATTTCTTATGTATGTTAGTGTCACCGTATATATAATAGACTAAGTTAAAATTGATCTTCCATTATATATATGTTAATTTTAAAGAAAAATCTGCATGTCATGCTACTAAAAAACTTAGATAAGCCTAATAGCTTATGTAATAGCACATAGATGGTATATAGAAGTTTTGACAATAACGTCATACATGTAAAAATTATGATATTGGTTAATGTACTTCTAAGTATATTCTTATCCCCGAATTCAACTTTCGTCTTCCGAAACTAAGGAATATCCTTTTAAATTTGTGTGAAAATAATTTTTAGTATGTTTATGTTTTGCAAATATAATAAATAAAGCATAAAGACAAACATCCTAAATATTGGACTATATTTACCGTAATATATTTTCTTGCATGAACAACTGTATATTGCACTTTCAAGAGGGATATCAAGATCGACAACAAGAGTTCTGGTTAAGGCAGAGCAACCAACGAATTAGGAGGAAACATACACACAAAAAATATTGTCCACAAAGAAGTGTTCGTTAAGATACCATCACAAATAAATACTTTTAAACTATAATATATAATTATCTAACTAACATGACAAAATTGATCATTTGTGTAAGTTTTGATGATGTCCTTTTATTTTAAATTCATGTATTATTCTAATGTAATAATATTTTCGGCATGTAGATGACTGTTGTATTATTATACATAAAATTTCTCTCATTAATTAAATTTTATTGTTCTTTCACATAAATAAATGTTTAAATCATCACGTGTCATTATTAACGTGCAACACACCTTCATAGATACTAGTTGTTATAAAAGTACGAATATTTCATGTTAAATGTTGAACGACTAAAATATTCTCGAAATATTAATTGACTATTTTAACCTTCATAAATTAAACTAAGCTTCATTAATGCATCTTGGACAAAATTGTAAGAACTACTAAATGAATTCCTAATATTGAGGACTTTCAATTCAAGTATGAATATACTACTTTGACTTTCCGGTTATAGAGTTTTGCTAACATCGAACATGAAAAGGATTATACTTACAACTTTGTAATTATGTGCGACGGCTAAACAAGTCAAGTTGTATAGAATTGGATTGAGCTTTTTATATAAAACTTATTGGTATAAATTTGCTTCGTAATATTGATGTACTACTCCTTTATGCCTAGATGACCACTCATGCGCCTCTCCACCATACTACTTGGTACGTTTCCGTCGTTAGCATTAAGCATAGCTGCAAATCCTCTTCATAATTGTTTTCTTACATAGATAGATTTATATCTTCTGACCAATTTAGTTCTAACACACTAGATCCATGTTGGGTCGGCATAATTTAATGGTTAGAGGTTCTTAATGCTGTATTATTTCTTCTTTAATTTTTCAGTTCTGGACTTCTGGGTTCACGTCCTATTTTATGTTTTATTTTTGAAAAACTAGATTTTGTTTTACTCTACACGTTGTTATCACATTTTTATAAAAATCAGATTTATAAAGAAATAAAGTATTGTGAATTCGCAGTCCGTCGTGAGATAGTCCCGGCAGTGACATTGTTATCTATTTTATATACGCATCGGATGTGAAAAATCAAGATGAATGATACCATCAATAAAAGATTGACATTGACTATCTAGAGCCATTTATTTGGTACTAAATGAAAGAGGCGTAACCTATAAATTTATATTCCTTATGAAATTAGTATGTTGTAGTGGGAGTTGTGCAATATTATTATTAATAGACCAGTAGATGAATAATAAATGAATAAATCACAAGACATAATCTTTACACTACAGAAATCAAGTGCTAGAACCAATTAGTATTTAGTAGTTATAGTACTTGGTGCAATTGTTGGAACATGTATTTGCACTCATCTTTGCTTCTCTTACAATATTCTTGCATATGAGACTATGAAGATCCACGTACCATATGTTTGAAGCTTTGGGTTGGTCAAAGATTTGAAGTTATGCTGTTTTTGGTCGATGCAATTTATCTTGAGAGAGAATGTACGAGTACTTAATTATATTTATAGCGTGTTTCGCCAAGCTTCTAAAATCAAATTATTTTTTTCAAAAGTACTTTTCAAAAAAGTGCTTTTGGTGAGAAGCAGTTTGCGTTTGGCTAATTAATTTGAAAAGCACTTTTGAGCAATAATTAATGTTTGACCAAACTTTTGAAAACTGTTTTTAAGTGTATTTTTTTCAAAAGTGCTTCTTAGAAAAGTACTTTTGGAGAGAAACTACTTTTTTCTGCTTTTCAAAAACTGTTTCTGCTTCTCCTCAAAAACACATTTTTTCCATCTAAAAGCTTGGCAAAACATCTCAATTTTTGGCCAAAAGCACGTTTAGCACCCCCCTCCCCCCTCCCCCACAAAAAAATGTTTGGCCAAACAGGCTATTAATCAAAGTTATAGTTAATGACTTTTTGTAATTTTAAGAGAAAGAAAGTAGGTGTAACGACCCAACCGGTCGTTTTGACTGTTAGAACCCCGTTTCCCTAAAAAATCTTCCCGTATGTATTTTTAATGATTTATGACTTGCGGGGATGGTTGGTTCGAGATTTGGAAGTGTGTGAGTTGAAATCGGAACACTTGGTTTCTTAAGTTAACCTTAAAAGGCCAAGTTTGACTTCGGTCAACAATTTTAGAAAACGACCTCGGAATCAGAATTTGACGGTTCTAATAGGTTCGTATGATAATTTCGGACTTGGGCATATGTTCGAATCGGATTTTGGATAACTCGGGAGCGTTTTGACGCTTAATAGTAAAAATTAACTATTTGAAGGTTTAAAATTCTTTAAATTTGGTTTGGAGTAAGATTTTGAGTAATTGAAGTCCGTTTGAAATTCTGAGTTTGGGAATAGTTTTGTATAGTGATTTAAGACTTGCACGCAAAATTTCGTGTCATTCCGAGTAGTTTAAGTATATTTCGGCGCATTGGAAGTAAATCGAAGAACTTGAAATTCTTAAGTTTGAATCGATTTGGTTTAGGGTATGATTCTTAGATTTGATATTGTTTTACACGTTTCGAGAGTTTGAGCGAGTCCATTTTATGATTTCAAACCTATTGGTATGTTCGGGCGGGGCTCCGGGCGTCCCGAGTGTTAACCAGACGAGGCTCGGACCAATTTTGAGAAATTGAACAAGGATTGAAGCTCCCAGCTACTGTCATAATCGCACCTGCGCTTGGACAGTCGCAGGTGCGAGCCACCAATCGCAGGTGCGAACGAGAGAAGCCTGCCCAGCCATCGCAGATGCGAAGCATTTGGCGCACCTGCGAACGCGCAGGTGCGATGGCCTTGTGCGCAGAAGCGGAAAAATGCGCAGGTGCGAAGGGATGGGCGCACCTACGCTTGCGTAGAAGTGAGCATTTCTTCCGCAAGTGCGGAACCGGGAAAAGAAGGAAAATGCGCACCTGCGAGAAATTTCCGCATGTGCGGTACTCCTTCCGCAGGTGCAAAAAATCTGTCTGGGTAGAACCTTTAAACGGACGAAAACTCAGTCCATTGCTTTCTATTTTTCATCCATTGTTGGGCGATTTCAGAGCTCTTTGTGAGGAGTTTTCAACTATCAACTTGGAGGTAAGTTAATTCTACACTCTTTTGAGTTAAATACATAGATTATGAGTATATTATAACTAGTAAATCTTAGAAATCAAGGGTTTAGGTGAAAAACCTAGATTTTTATAAAAATGAGATTTTGACCACGAAAATAGTTATGGAATTGGGTAAAAATTATATATTTAAGTTCTTGAGATTATGGGTAACGTTTTCATCCGAAAATTTCCAAAATTCGAGCACGTGGGCCTGGGTGAATTTTAGGAATTTTACCATTTTGGATAAGGTAATTTATTTAATAGATAAATTTCGAATCATTTAGCATATATTAATTATTTTATATAATATTTGGATAGTTTCGGATTTTTCGGCGTCGAATCGAGAATTTAATGCGACGTGGTAATCGGAAAGTGGACTTTGAGATGAGGTAAGTCTCTTGTCTAATCTTGTGAGAGGAAAATTACCCCATAGGGATTAAATTAAATAATTATTGCTAATTGCGGGGGTTACGTACGCACGAGGTGACGAGAGTTCGTACGTAGCTACTATTAATGCTAAAGTCCTGGTAGTTTAGGACTCAAAGCATGAATTACTTGTGTAAATTGTATTCTTTGTTTAATTAATATTAATTGATAAATATGAATATATTGTGAATTGTTAGATAAAGATATTAAAAGATGGAAATCTCATATGCTTGATTTTCTGTTTAAATTAATTAATTATTAAAAAAATTATTCTTCCTCCCGAATTTATCTTATAATAAATATACTCTCCTTCCGGAGGTACATAAGAAAATGTCCTCCTTTCTTGTGGAGCGGGCTGAACGCCTCGGCATGATAGATGCATCTATGGATCGTGCCGCACGTCTCTCGGCAGTGTACACGACACTCTGGATCAGGCCGTACGTCCTCGGCAGAAATCGTGCTTAATAATAATAATTACACGATACCTTAATAGTTTATTTCAGCTTGTGAAGCTAATTGATAAATTGAAAATCTTTAGAATTTATTGAATTATTATTCATGCTTGTTAAGAATTATTGTCATTACTGTAAATGAGACTAATTGATAAATTTGGAAATTTATTTGAATTGAAGGAATTTAATTAATATATTGAGAATTGCTGCATTTGAAGGAATTTAATTATTTCTACTGGTCAATAAAATAACTTTTAACTCTGTGAATCACGTTGATATAAATAATTCTATTTCATGATTATTTAATATTATTGACCCATAGTGAGTGTCAAAGTCGGCCATCTCGTCTCTACCACTTCGAGATTAGGCTTGATACTTACTGGGTACACATTATTTTCGTACTCATACTGCTCTTGTTGCACATTTTATTGTGCAGGTACATATATGTATAGCAGCCTTGTGGGCGCAGAGGTGTGGTTAATAATTGTGGGGACATATGTGAGTTGCATTCTATATTACGATCCGCAGCTAACAGAGTCTCCTTCAGAGTTAATATATTTTCCTGTCTAATTTGTATTCTGGACAGATACTGTATTTTATTTTTAATTCCCTAGTAAATGCTCATGCACTTGTGACACGGGTTTTGGGAATGGTTGTGAATTATTTAGAAATTTAGTTGCTAAAAATATTTATCATTTACTCTATGGGTTTTATCTTTATTATTTCATTGAAGAAATTTTGATTTCAAAAATACTAAATGGGTAATTAAGTGAAGTTTGTATTGTTGGCTTGCCTCACAGCGGTGTTCGGCGCCATCACGACCTTAATAGATTTTGGGGCGTGACAGTAGGAGTAGATAATTTAATTTATATTTAATAACTGATTGTTTATGTATTCATACCATAATTTTTTATGGTATGATTTGTTATTGGTGTATTAATTGGTTTATTACGTGAAAGAGGAGGTAAATTTAATTGTAACTGACGCTAAATATGCTATTGGGAATATAACGGTTGAAGTTGTTCTTAGATGCTAGAAGTTTATCATAAATAATTGAGTTGGTTTGGATGCGTCTTTGCTAAATTAACTTAGACTTTAAAGTCCTAATTAGTACGAAAACTCTTTATTACAATAATCTTTGTCAGCGTCAAATTATCTCTTTAAAGAAATAATTTTGGTGAAATATTTTTATCCATTTTATTGTCAAATCTACATTCACCTATGGTTAGAAAAGCAATGCAACACTGTGGGTCATGAAAAGCCAACATTTTTATTAGGATGAAGCTGTGGAGGAGAATACAACTTCATTAGTGTTTGTATTTGTAATATTTGCTTGGTATTGCCTGTGATTGTTGTTGCGAGAGGTTTTCTCCGTAAAGATAAATTAAGGATATTTATTTTTGAAGTTTTGCTATGTATTCTATCGTACTAAAATCATTAAAAAACACCAATTCATTACTTTGATTTTAAAAGTTCGATTACAGGATCGTAAATATGAGTCAAACATGCAACAAACCGTCGACCGTAAACTCCTACAAAATTGCTTCGCTTCTAATTTTGTTATGAATCAAATCTAAATTAATTAACTTTAAATTTGATTACACCTATAAGATAATCGTAGCCCATCCCAATTTCAAGTATGAACGATTTTACATGATAATTCACAATTAATTTTATAATATAAAAAAACTGATTATCTTATGTTTCAAAAAAGATAATAATTTGGTTGGATAATATTATAAAATTAAAAACTTCTTCCTAATCTATATAGAATCATAATATCAATCTCAAGTGTCCTTATTGCTGAAGTTACCGCCATACCAATTATACATGAATAAATACTTTTAACCACCTCTGATCAATAGACAACGGATATTACATACTTGCATTGCATCCATATCAATTTCTTTACCAGGATTCTTTCTTCTTGTAGATACTCCATCCGATCCATTTAAATAATTTGTTGTCCATAATATTTAATTTTTCAGATATTAAGAAGGAATTAACTTCTTTTTTTCAAAATTTCCCTTGGAGTAAAGATCCTAAGAGTATTTGTTGATTCCAATGAACAAATTAAGGTTAATATGGTCAATTTTATTATTAATTAATGCTAAAAGGTGGATTCATTAATATGTGTAAAAACAACCAAGAAATCAATTAAAGTGGACCGAAGGGAGTAATTTTGTAATAAATTTAATTTCCTGTTCTGTCACATAAATAAGTAAATAACTGACTAAAGGTTCACGCGCAACGCACGTACATAGTTACTAGTATTATATTAAAAGCACGAATGCCCTTAGCGAAATGTCGTTCGTCTTTTTTACCCTTTAAAAATAGAATTTATACCGGACAAAATAGTCATTTAATTATATTCCTACTATTTAGAACATTGAAATTAATTAAAAATTTACTATTAAATCCTTCCTTATTTGAATTAGGTAAAAACTCCTAATATTTAAGAACTTAAAAATCAAGTAAGATTTTATTTCTATAAATTCTTGACTAATATCTATAGATAATTTGTTAATGGAATGTAATTATTTAATTTTGTCTATATTTGAAAGACTTCTTGAATTATCTGTGAGATTTAACAAACCTAGCATATCCTAATTAAATCATTATTACTGAGATGTGCTGCAACATTAACAACTCAGTCCTATTTTAATTTAGTGATTAATTAGTGCAGTCATTGAAAGATTCGTACTTTTTATAGTTCATCATGGAAAAGGAAAGGTGAAGTATTCAAAATCATCGCATGCATAGTTTTGACTATATGTAATTGAATAAATGATCGTAAAGATCAATGATAATAATGATACTAATTAGAGTCATAAGAAAGAAAGTAAATAATAATTAGATCAATGTAACGTTCTATTGTTCTATTATTATTTAAGAAAGAGTTTAAGTTTCATGAGATGTAAAAATTATTTACGTAATGGTCCAATTTAAGTTGATGTGAGGTTTCGGTTGATTTTGGTTTTTGTGTGGGATTAGGATTCACTCATCTTCTTTTCTTTTCGATTTAATATTCATATCCATAAAGACTTGTGAACTAAAATTTATTAAAATAAATATAATATTGGATGAAATAGTTTTTTAATTATTTTTAATATCTAGAAATAGCCAATTAATTAATTTTGTAATATTATAAGAATAATCATTTGATTAATTCTCTAATATTTAGTCATTAAATCTTTTTTATTTGAATTATATAAGAATTATAAATATTTCTGATTTTCAACTCCGGTAAAAATGTATAAGCAAAAAAAGATAAAAATGCTATAACCTCAGAAAAAAGTTATACTTGAAAGACAACATAAACCTAAAATAATCCTAAGAAACGAAAAGGAAAAACTTAAGTTCCAGACGAGCTAACTACTTTGAAGCTTCCAATAACTTAATAGGAAAGGATTATTCTTATAAACAAAATCTTAGAAAGATTTGACCAAAAAAATTCTTATTCGTATATTATTTCACTGACTTTTCATTTATTTATATAATATATGTGTTTTAAATTCTAAATTTTCTTCTCTCAATTATCTAACAATAAGGTTATGTTCTCATAAAAGGGAAAGAAAGAAAGAAAAAATTTAAGAGAAAAAACAAAGAGACACCAATATGCAGCAACAACAACATATCCAGTATTATCCCACGCCATGAGGAACAAAGAGACACCAATATGCAACAACAACAACAACAACAAAAGAGACACCAATATGCATAATACTCATTTTATTCTTTTATAAAAATTTAAAAAGTTTTATATTAATTTAATTTTTTTTATAAAAAGGTGTTCTAGACAGAATTAAGAGGTATTAATATGCATTTTAGACTTCAACAAGATTTATAGTTTGAATGATTTCAAAATTATAGTATTTTAATTAATTATGTCTAATGTTTCGAAGTTTAAAACCAACTTATCTTTAACCTTTATTACTTCAAGTTGAATAGTTTTGTGCTTGAAGGAATGTGGACGAGACATAAGACAACATGTATTCTAAATAAGTTGTAATTAATTATTTTCTTTCATTTTTCACCCCTTCCAACATACGACTCCATATCGTTTTTTTATATATTAACTAATTTATTATAAATATTAGGAGAGTCATCTTATCTAAATTGAAAGTCTATTCAAGATTGTAATTTATTATTATTAATTCTCGATTGTTCATCTTCTTTTATTATTAAATATTTTTCTATTAATTTGAGATTTTCTATGTACACTAAATTTTATTCAATCATTTTAAAATTTTATTTTTTCACTCAAAATAAGTTTTCGAATCATTGACACTCTGTCATTGGACTATTTCTTCTATTCAAGTTTATACTTATTAATTGTTAAATTATTTTTGATTTTTTAGGATTTCTTTTTTCAAATTGCCCAATGCCGATCATTCTACTGAGTAGTTAACACAATCAACCAGGAAAAAGAACCAAAAATAAAGTATTTGCTATCAACAAGAAGTTTTCTCTAGAATTTAAATACTGTTAATCTCATATAAAACTTATTTGCCAAAATAAGAACTTAAAAAATGAAAGAATAAAACTAAAAATATGTAAGATAAGAACTTATTTGACAAAATTAAGTAATGGGAGCAAACTGGATGAAAAATCACTTGAGTGATCCAAAATCCTAACATGATCAACATTTATTAATTTAGGAACTTATCTGTTGTTAATTTTTATTTTATAACTCAATCACAAATTTTAAATATTATTTAAAAAGTTTATTTTCATTGATATGTAGATTAATATCAAGTCCTAAATATGATTAATATTTATTATTTTTAAGAACTTATAATTTTTTATTTTATATTATAAATATATGTTCTGAATATACTATTTTATATTATTTTAAAAAGTTTATCTTTCTTGATATAGATACACGCGCGACGCGCGTACCCTATCTATACTATATTAAAAGCACGAAGGCCCTTAGCAAAATGTCGTTTGCCTTTTTTATCTTTTAAAAATAGAGTTCACATTGGACAAAATAGTCAAAAGTAATTTAATTAATTCCCTAATATTTAGAACTTTGAAATCAATTAGAAGTTTTGCTACTAAAATTTTCCTTATTTGAACAGTAATATAGTAACTCCAAATATTTAGGACTTTAAATCAATTAAAATTTTACCTTATATAATTTTTTTTGTGTTAAACTTTATGTACTGTCCCGTGAAACTATTACAAAATTTTGGGTCATAATTGCGAAGCATGTCTACTATTCATAAACGGGAAATTAGTTCAACTTTTTCAAGAAAAAGGATTGCAAAAATTCTATAACACATTACACATGTAAAGAATACAATATATATGTAAAAAATTGCAAAAGGTTTAAAGATACCTGCATAGTCAAAAGTATTTTGAAAACTAAATCAGTAATTTATCATTGATGTACAAATATATAATTTAAAGTTGAGCTTTTAAATTCTCAAAGAACTTATAATATTGAATATATCTAAAGTTTACACGTTTTCAATATTAACTTATTGAAATTTTGCATACATTATTCCGGTCACGGAGGCTAAGTCTGCTGTATATATATAAAAGAGGATAAAAGAATATTGACATGGCATCCCTCTTAAGCTAGGATTACTATTTATCTCTTCTCTCAATTTTTTGGCATTTTTTCTCATATTTCCCCTTAGTTATTTCTTTTTCTCTAAAAGATGTGACCTTACAGATTCTATAGGTTACAACTTTATCCATGCGTTTTGGAAAACAGTCATTACTAAAAGGTGCTCTTCAAATATTTGAAACGTCTTTTTTCCCTTCCCGTATTTAACAAGGTCATTTACACTGGATTTCAAAAGTCAGTCAATTCTGATATCTAACCATTCTTTGTTCCTATTTAAGTGCACCTAACAGTCAACAGAATTGCGTTGCTTTCGTCTCTCAATGGAAGGTCTCTCTTTGAAGCTTTTGCAACTTCAAGGTCTGCTTTCTTTTTTTATATATATGTTTACTCGAAAAATCGGATAATGTTAAATTTATGTATGGTTCTAAGGATACGTAATACCCTATGATATAAAGATAAAAATTCGAGTATTTTGATTATGAGAATGAGAATGATGAACAGAAAGAATGAATAAGATGAAACAAGACAAACACAAGGAGATATCTTTGTATATAAGAAAAGATCTTTTGTTCCAATCTATTCAATATCTTTAGCTTACAAGGATCCCCTTTTATAATAGAGGGTCATTACATTATTTATAACAAAATAATAAAATAAAGCATATAGTGGAGAATCCATGATGATTTGTCTCTTCCTCGATTCCCGTCCAAAATTCTCTCTCTTGGTGCGGTTGCAACGGCTCTTGTCTGTGAGCTCGACATTGGCTCGAACTCGATACTGGTGTCGGCTCTTCAGTTTTGGCTTGAGTTTGACCTTCGGGGCAGGCGTGGTGTATTTCCGACCTCGAAGCAACGGCTCGGGCTCGATAAGATTATCGAGCCGACTCCTCGAGCAGCCTTTGGACTCGAGGCTCGTTTGTACTGTCTTCGGAGCTTACTCCCAAAATCCTACTCCGGCTTCTTGCCACTCGATCTCGATCGAACGTAGGAAAGCCGAAATCTATTTTGACCGTATACAGATAGTCTCCTTGATTCTAATAAAGGATGTGGTGAGAATCGACATGATCTTTGACGGTTCGATCGGACAACAAGCTGACGTTTTATCAGGGACCGATTATGACGTATGTGATAGCTGTCCCATCGATTTAGTTTTTCAAGGTATTTAATGCTTGTCAGATGATGGTCGGCCATTTTTTATATTGAACCGACATGATGCGAGCCTATAAATAACCCTTCCATCTAACTTTTACCACTTTTACGCCTTCACTCTTCCAAATTCTCTTATCTTTTCCCTCTGTTTCATTGCTTTAGAGCCATCTACACCAGAGTTTCAGGTGCCGTCAATTTTTCACTTTCCTTTGCCTTTCTTCCTCTCATATCAATGGCTAAAACTTCGAAAACTGTACCTCAGAAGGAGAAAGCTTCTTCTTCACGGCCGTCCGGCAACAAGGCGCCAGTGGAGCCATCCATTCACGACTATGTTCCCGGCCCGTGCACTCTAAAGATCGATTTTAAGGTTGAGAATCCTTCATCCGTTCCGGGTTGATGCGAGCACGTGTCGATGTACATGTGCTCTATAACGGAGGGTCATCTCGAGGCCGTCAGAAAAGACTGCAACTGGGGTCTCGAGGTTGTGTTGCAAATTCCATCCCCCGAAGAGAGCGTCATCACTCATGTGGAGGGGTTTTTAAGTGTTTACACTTATCCCTTCACGTTGGGACCTGTCGACCCGGTGATCATTGATTTTTGCAAAAGATATCAGGTCACCCTCGATCAAATTCATCCCTCTCTATGGCGTATAGTGATCTTACTTCGCTTCTTCTCTGTCAAAGCCGGGGGGCTGGATTTTTCTCTGAATCACCTCATACGATTGTATCGGCCTCAAATCTTTCGAGGACTAATCAGACTTCATCGTCGGGCATCGAAGGCTTTGATGTCGAGCATCGACGAAGACAAGGATTGGGGTTGGATGGGTCATTATATTCGGGTGAGGACCCGTGACCTTATTCCGAAAGAGAAGATGTTGTTCCCCGAGGAATGGAATTTCGACCGTAAGTGTTTCTTGTTTGTTTTTCGTGTCTTTTCCCAATTTTTTCTGATGTCTTTCTCCGATATTCAGCTGCCCCTTGGATGCCACAAACGGTACCCGACCTCGAGGATTGGGTTCGGAAGTTAGCCTCGACTTCCTCTTATGCCGAACGCGCTTGGCGTGATTTGGCTAAAGGTAGATGGGAGGCCAAGAACCATGGTAAGGTTTTGCTTCTTGTTTCCTTCGAAGTATTCCTTGTGTTCTATTTATTACTGATTTTCTTTCATGCAGGTGTAACCAAGGATACCGCTTTGAGGCCTTCGAGCGGTGAAGAAGAAACTAAGTCCCCGGTTCCGTCAGAGAACCCCAAGACCAAAACTTGGAGGGTGAGGAGGAAGGAAGTTGCCCTTCCGATTGACTTGGTCCAACGACTAAGAGAAGAAGAAGAAGAAGAAGAAGAAGAAGAAGAAGAAGAAGAAGAAGAAGAAGAAGATAACGCCTCGGCTTTGGTGATCTGATTTGCGAAAGCTATCGAGATTGCTAGAGCTCCTGAGCCAATGGCGGCTGTACCGGTCGGGGTGGGTCCTGAAATCCCGAGTCTTGATCGGAACACCCCGAGTGATTTGCTTGGGGCTATGACAGTGGGTCATTCGCCTTCTCTTCCAACTTTTCTGAGGAGGCGTTAAAGGAAGCTTGAGAATTGAAGACCCCCGATATGGGCGGAGGCTCTAGTGTAGGGGACCCTTTTCGGGATTGCTTCACTGGAGTCGATGATGCTTCCGATATTGGTGATGCTTCTCTTCTGCTAGAGGAGGCCCAACGTTTCATTACTCGGGTAATGATTTTTCTACACTTGGTTTCTTTATTCTTTTCCATACTTGACTTGTGTTTTTTCCCTATTGTGTAGGCCATGAGTAGGTTTCGAGTCGATCTTAGTCAGTGTGAGGCCGAGCTTCAGAAGGTCTCGGGTGAGAGAGACGCCATGCGGCTTCTTTGCAGCCAAAAGGACGAGGCTATAAAGGACTTCCAAGCGGATTTGGCTAAGGTTCGTGAAAAAGAGGCCGAATTCGATAAGCAGGTGAGCCTCGTTCTGTTAAAGTATGGGTCTGACTCAACTGTGGAAGTTAACCCTTCGTTGTCTCAGCTACAGCAAAAGGTTGAAAAGATCGGGTTACTTCGGGAAGAAGTTGATCAAATCAAAGCTGAATGTAATCGGTGGAACGAGACTATCGACCGACTGGCTGCGGAAAAAGAAACCATTTTGACCAAATTACTATCGGTCGATGTTCAGCTTCGAAGCGTCAAGCAAAAGGGGTTGGCTCAAGCTAAGAGGATCGAGGAGCTTGAAACATGTCTTGCTGAGGCCAAAGCGGAGGTTGAGTCATCGAAAGTCATGGCGGATAAGTCCATTGCTGTGTATCGGGCCGATGCCGAGGCTGCTCAGATGGAGGCACGGGAGGCGGCGGATACTGCCGACGCTCGAGCTCATTGGGTTGCCAAACTTGCTAAATGTAGGTCTCGGAGGGAGACCCTCGAGGAGATACACGCTCGAGGTTTCGACCTTACAGAAGAGATAAAAAAGGCTAAAGAGCTCGAAGCTGAAGTTGAAGCCTTGGCTTCTGATGATGATGATGATGGCGGTAGCAAGAGCGGATCCGAGGACGGGGAAGAGCCCGACAGAGAAGCGAACGCCCCTGAGGATGACCAGGAAGCTTAGTTCTTAATTTTTTTACGTTTGTAATCAATCATGTAGACAATTTTGTATATATACAACTTGGTCGACTTGTTTTTGTGAAGACTTTAATCAAATTTTGACTTCGTAGTCTCTATGATTGATCGATTGTTTTTTCAGACTTGAAGTGATGTAGCCCTTAGGCTTGCTAGTTGAGTCAATGATTCGAACTTGAAGAAATATAGCTCGTAGGCGTGATGGTTGAGTAAGTGTTCGCTCAAACTTAAAATGAAAGCAGCTTATAGGCTCATTAGTCGTCAAGTGAATGATTCGAACTCGACGTAATATTGCCCGTAGGCGTAATGGTCGAGTGAGTGCTTGCTCGAACTCGAAATCAAAGTAGCCCGTAGGCTTCTTAGTCGAGTGAATGTTTCGAACTCGAAGTAATGTAGCCCGTAGGCGTAATGATCGAGTGAGTGCTTGCTCGAACTCGAAATAAAAGTAGCCCGTAGGCTTATTAGTCGAGTGAATGTTTCGAACTCGAAGTAATGTAGCCCATAGGCGTAATGGTCGAGTGAGTGCTTGCTCAAACTCGAAATCAAAGTAGCCCGTAGGCTTATTAGTCGAGTGAATGTTTCGAACTCGAAGTAATGTAGCCCGTAGGCGTAATGGTCGAGTGAGTGCTTGCTCGAACTCAAAATCAAAGTAGCCCGATAGGCTTATTAGTCGAGTGAATGTTTCGAACTCGAAGCAATGTAGCCCGTAGGTGTAATGGTCGAGTGAGTGCTTGCTCAAACTCAAAATAAAAGTAGCCCGTAGGCTTATTAGTCGAGTGAATGTTTCGAACTCAAAGTAATGTAGCCCGTAAGCGTAATGGTCGAGTGAGTGCCTGCTCGAACTCGAAATAAAAGTAGCCCATAGGCTTATTAGTCGAGTGAATGTTTCGAACTCGAAGTAATGTAGCCCGTAGGCGTAATGGTCGAGTGAGTGCTTGCTCGAACTCGAAATAAAAAGTGGCACGTCGGCTTATTAGTCGAGTGAATGTTTTGAACTCGAAGCAATGTAGCCTGTAGGCGTAATGGTCGAGTGAGTGTTTGCTCGAACTCGAAATAAAAGTAGCCCGTAGGCTTATTAGTCGTCGAATTTGTCTTGATTCTGATTGTGCAATAAATCTCAAAAATAGAGGAATTTTCTTGGACGTCGGTAAAGAGGAGGACTTTCTGTGCAAGTCATTATACATGTGTTCATGTTTTGCGCCTGGGTTCGGGCCAATCTACATGAGCATGGTTCGTTTCGACCATTTGGCTCTTACAATTCTTCCCATGGGAACCCCGTTGTTGCGAAATAACTTTCTTGCATCTGAACTCGATGTATTTGAGGGCCTAATGCCCCCCCCTCCCCCAGTATTCGAGGTCGATTGTAAAAAGGCCTCGGATATTGTTGTAAGTACAGCACGATCAATGGTTGCCTCATTAAAAACCTTGCCGAAAAACCCATTTGGGATAAAATCGGTCTAAGGAAAAAAGTGTTTAACGCGTGCTTTCAAGCGAAAAATCCATCTTAGCTCTTGTTCGGACTTCTGCAGGGGTCAGTTTCGAAATGTAAATGAATATGGAAAGGTCGTACCTTAGCAGTAGTACCGTTTTAGATGTGATACATTCCAGCTACTTGATAATTGTTTGCCGTTTATAATGTCGAGCCTGTATGATCCCTTTCCGACGTTCTCGAGCACCTAATACGGTCCTTCCCAATTTGGTCTTAGTTTTCCTTCGTTTGGATTTTGGGTATTGATGGTGACTTTTCTTAACACTAAGTCCCCGAGCTTGAAATGGCGGAGCTTGGTTCTTCGATTATAATATCTTTCGATTCGTTGCTTTTGGGCGGCCAACTGGACGAGAGCAGCTTCTCGTTTTTCGCCTGATAATTCGAGGCTAATGTTCATAGCCTCGTTATTTGATTCTTCTATTGTGTATCGAAATTTGGTACTGGGTTCGCCGACTTCGACTGGTATCAATGCTTCGGACCCATATACTAAGGAGAACGGGGTTGCCCCCGTACTGGATTTTGACATCGTTCGATATGCCCAAAGGACTTCGGGTAAGATTTCTCTCCACTTTCCTTTAGCGTCGTTCAGCCTCTTCTTTAGGTTTTGAATGATAGTTTTGTTCGTTGATTCGGCGTGTCCGTTCCCACTGGGGTGGTATGGCGTTGATAGTATCCTTCTTATTTTGTGATCTTCGAAGAATTTTGTTACCTTGCTGCCAACGAATTATTTTCCATTGTCACATACTATTTCGGCGGGTATCCCGAATCGGCATACGATATGATCCCAAATAAAGTCTATAACTTCTTTCTCTCTTATTTTCTCGAACGCCTGCGCTTCAACCCATTTAGAAAAATAGTCAGTCATAAATAAAATGAATTTGGCTTTACCTGGGGTTGATGGCAGAGGGCCGGCAATATCCATTCTCCATTTCATGAACGGCCATGGGGATAGGTCTGAGTGAAGTTGCTCTCCGGGTTGATGGATCATTGGTGCAAACCTTTGACATTTGTCACATGTACGAACAAATTCCTTCGCATCTTTGCCCATATCGATCCAATAATACCCTGCTCTGATTATTTTTTGAACTAATGCGTCGGCACTAGAGTGATTCCCACAAGTGCCCTCGTGCACTTCCCATAGGATGTAATCGGTATCTCCCGGACCCAAGCATACTGCCAACGGTCCATCGTATGTCCTTCGATATAGCGTTCCGTCCGAAGCCAACGTGAATCGAGCAGCTTTAGTCCGTAGGGCCCTAGAATCTTTAGGGTCCGATGGGAGCTTTTCGCTCTTTAAGTATTCAATATACTTATTTCTCCAATCCCAGGTTAAGCTTGTAGAATTTTTCTCGGCGTGACCTTCTTCGATTATCGATCTCGAAAGTTGAACGACAGTCCCCGAGCTCAAGTCATCTACCTCGACCGACGATCCCAAATTTGCAAGTGCATCGGCTTCATTATTCTGCTCTCGTGGAACATGTCGTATAGTCCATTGCTTGAAATGGTGCAAAGTGACAAGCAGTTTGTCTAAATACCTTTGCATTCTACCTTCTCGGACTTCGAAGGTTTTGTTTACTTGACTCACCACTAGCAAAGATTCACAATTGGCTTCAATGACTTCTGCTCCCAAGTTTCTAGCTAGCTCGAGACCTGCAATCATGGCTTCATACTCGGCCTCGTTATTAGTCAACCTGGTAGTTTTAATAGATTGTCTAATAGTGTTACTCGTGGGTGATTTCAAAACTATGCCTAGTCCGGACCCTTTTACGTTCGAAGCTCCGTCCGTAAATAGGGTCCATATCCCCGATGATGCACCTGATTCCAACAAGAGTTCTTTTTCGACTTCGGGTACGAGGGTTGGCATGAAATCGGCCACGAAGTCTGCTAAAATTTGAGACTTGATGGTCGTACGGGGTTGATATTCGATATCGTACCCACTGAGTTCGACGATCCATTTGGCCAATCGTCCTGATAGCTCGGGCTTGTGCAAAATATTACGAAGCGGGTAAGTGGTTAATACGCATATGGGATGGCATTGAAAGTACGGCCTTAACTTTCTAGAGGCGCTTATCAGTGCAAGTGCCAATTTTTCTAGGTGCGGATACGTAGTTTCCGCTTCTCCTAGGGTCCGACTTATATAATAAACGGGGAATTGCGTACCTTGCTCTTCTCGAACTAGGACACTGCTTACGGCGACTTCCGATACTGCCAAGTACAAGCAAAATTTTTCGTCTGTTTTTGGAGTGTGAAGTAGTGGGGGGGCTCAATAGATATCGTTTTAGTTCCTCTAATGCTTGTTGGCATTCCGATGTCCAAGCGAAATCGTTCTTCTTTTTGAGTAGAGAGAAAAAATTTTGACTTCGATCTGATGATCTCGAAATGAATCGGCCTAAAGCTGCAATCCGTCCCGTTAGCTTTTGTACAGCTTTCACGATGTCCACGATGGCGATGTCTTCGATGGCCTTGATTTTGTCGGGGTTAATCTCGATTCCGCGATTCGACACCATGAAGCCAAGGAACTTGCCTGAACCGACCCTGAAAGCACATTTTTCGGGGTTGAGCTTCATGTTGTATTTCCTCAAAATCTCGAACGTTTCATGCAAATGGGTCAAATGGTCCTCTGCGCGCAGGGACTTAACTAGCATGTCATCAATATAAACTTCCATTGATTTACCTATTTGTTCTTCGAACATTTTATTTACTAGGCGTTGGTAAGTAGCCCCTGCGTTTTTTAGTCCGAAGGGCATCATATTATAACAATATGTTCCATATTTGGTGACAAACGAAGTCTTTTCCTGGTCCTCCGGGTTCATCTGGATTTGATTATACCCGAAATAGGCATCGAGAAAAGTGAGGATCTCGTGGCCGGCCGTGGCATCGATCGTGCGATCGATATTGGGCAGCAGAAAGGAATCTTTGGGGAATGCTTTATTCAAATCCTTATAGTCTACACACATTCTAAGTTTGCTCCCCTTTTTAGGCACTACAACTACATTGGTTAACCATTCGGGATATTTCACCTCCCGAATGGACCCTATCTTGAGAAGTTTGGTTACATCGTCCTTTATGAATGCGTGCTTTCCCTCGGACTGGGGTCTTCTCTTTTACTTCACCGGTCTGAACCTAGGGTCCAAGCTTAGCTGATGCGTCGTTATGTCCGGTGGGATCCCTGTTATATCTAAATGGGACCAGGCAAAACAATCGACGTTATCGATAAGAAATTGAACAAGTTTCTTCCTGAGTTCGGGGCTCAACCCCGTTCCCAAGTATACCTTTCGCTCGGGCCAGTGCTCGATTAGTGTGACTTGCTCTAGTTCCTCGATTGTTAATTTGGTGGCGTCGGAGTCATCGGGAATCATGAAAGATCGAGGGACCCTTTGATCATCATCTTTTTCGATCTTCTGGTTATCTGGCTGGGTCGAAGCCGAAGTCTGTGGTTGCTATTTGGTGTCCTGTTCTCCTTCTGAGCCCGATCCCTTTATCGGCGAAGGCGAGGACATTGATTTTGCTTCCTCGACAGCGAAAATTTCCTTTGCAGCCAGTTGTTCTCCGTACACCATTTTGACATCTCTCGATGTCGGGAATTTGAGGGCCTGGTGTAGGGTCGAAGGTACTGCTCTCATGTTGTGGATCCATGGCCTTTCGAAAAGGACGTTGTATCTCATATCGCCTTCGATCTTGTGAAACTTTATTTCCTGGATGGTTCCGGCCACGTTTATTGGTAGGATTATCTCGCCTTTGGTAGTTTCACATGCCATATTGAATCCGTTTAGAACCAGAGTTGCGGGTACGATCTGGTCCTGTAGGCCGAGCTGTTCTACGACCTTCAATCTGATGATGTTGGCCGATCTACCTGGATCGATTAACACACGCTTAATTTTAGTTTTATTCATGAGTACAGATATTGCCAGTGCATCGTTATGAGGTTGGATGATTCCTTATGCATCTTCATCATCGAAGGACAAAGTCCCCATGGGTGCATAATCTTGAGTTCGAGATCGCTTTTCCCTCACAATCGATGTTTTAGTGCGTTTAAGCACTGGTCCCTGAGGGGTATCGACGCCGCCGATGATCATGTGAATGACGTGCTGCGGTTCTTCTTGCTCGTTTTGCTTGCCGAAATCCCTGTTTTTAAAACGGTTCTTCGCCCTATCACTCAGAAATTCCCGAAGGTGCCCTTTGTTAAATAAGCGGGCTACTTCCTCTCTTAGTTGCCTGCAGTCTTCCGTTCTGTGGCCATGGGTGCCATGATATTCGCACATTTGATTGGGATTCCTTTAGGCAGGATCGGTCTGCATGGGTCGAGGCCATTTAGTGTCTTTGATGCGTCCGATAGCCGACACGATGGCGGAAGCACCAACACTGAAGTTATACTCTGATAATCGAGGTGCATCTATAGGATCGGCATATTTATCAAAGCCTCTCTTGCTCATAAGTCTTCGAGAATTTTGCCCTTGATCAATCCTTCGATTGTTCCGAACTGTATTGCGTGTCGAACCGTTGTTCATCCGATCTGCGACGTACGGTTGGTATCGGTCTCTGTTCGACCTTTGTTCTCTGTCGATCTCCCTTTGGCTTTTAGTAGTTGTCCTGCTCTGATGCACGGGTCCATACGGAGCTCCCAATTGATCAACCTCAGTCCTAATTTTCGATTGATATCGGTTGTGTATATCTGCCCAAGTTATTACAGGACACTCGATCAAATTTTGTTTCAGCCGACGTGATGATGTCGAACATAGTTCGTTCAACCCTTGGGTGAAAGCTTGTACGGCCCTATCGTCTGTGACCGGTGGCAATTCCATGCATTCCATTTGAAATCGGGATACAAATTCCCTCAGCATTTCATTACTCTTTTTCTTTACTTTGAAGAGGTATGATTTCCTTTTTGTAACTTTTATGGCACCAGCATGTGCCTTTACGAACGAATCTGCCAACATGGCAAAAGAATCGATGGAATTTGGTGGTAAATTGTGATACCAGATCATTGCTCCCTTCGAGAGGGTCTCCCCGAACTTTTTCAACAACACGGATTCGATCTCATCGTCCTCCAAATCATTACCTTTGATGGCACATGCGTAAGAGGTGACATGTTCGTTAGGATCGGTCGTACCGTTATATTTGGGAATTTCGGGCATACGGAATTTCTTGGGGATTAGTTTTGGGGCCGCACTCAAGGGAAAAGGCTTTTGTATGAATTTTTTCGAATCAAGCCCTTTTATCATTGGTGGAGCCCCCGGAATTTGATCGACCCTGGCATTGTATGTTTCCACTCTCTTGTCGTTGGCTTCGACTCGTTTTGTGAGTTCCTCGAGTAATTTAGTCATTTCGGGAGTGGTCCCCGATTCTTGCTCGTTTGATTTCACTACGGCGGGCTCCGTTCTGGGGGTGATTTCTCGAAGCGGATTGGAATCTAGTCTGCTCTGTATATGAGTTTGGCTCTGTAACTGAGCTATCGCTACTTGTTGGGCTTGTAGCATCTCGAAGATCATACGCAAGCTGGCCCCGATTTCCCCCGCGTTATGAGTATCTCGGGCTACAGATCGAGTACCGCCCTGAATGCTTCTTTTCGGTTCGGAACGCTGATGCGCCTCTAGAGCTATTTGTGAATTGACATCCAATGGTACTTCGGCTCGAATTTCAGGTGCTTCGATTCGAGCCTCAGTGCCATTATCGAGTGAGTTGTTGGTTTCATCTTGAAGGCCGGCTTCGTGGTCGATAGGTAAAGCCATTGCAGATTTGAAGTTGTAAGCTGGTGTGTACTGTAGATTTATATCAAACAATCACTGTTATCCTTAGCCCCACGGTGGGCGCCAAACTGTTTACCCGAAAAATTGGATAATGTTAAATTTATGTATGGTTCTAAGGATACGTAATACCCTATGATATAAAGATAACGATACGAGTATTTTGATTATGAGAATGTGAATGATGAACAGAAAGAATGAATAAGATTAAGCAAGACAAACACAAGGAGATATCTTTGTATATAAGAAAAGATCTTTTGTTCCAATCTATTCAATATCTTTAGCTTACAAGGATATCTTTGTATATAAGAAAAGATCTTTTGTTCCAATCTATTCAATATCTTTAGCTTACAAGGATCCCCTTTTATAATAGAGGGTCATTACATTATTTATAACAAAATAATAAAATAAAGCATATAGTGGAGAATCCATGATGATTTGTCTCTTCCTCGATTCCCGTCAAGATTCTCTTTCTTGGTGCGGTTGCAACGACTCTTGTCTGTGAGCTCGACACTGGCTCGAACTCGATACTGGCTCGAACCCGTTATTGGGTCGGCTCTTCAGTCTTGGCTTGAATTCGACCTTCGGGGCGGGCGTGGTACATTTCCGACCTCGAAGCAACGGCTCGGGCTCGATAAGATTATCGAGCCGACTCCTCGAGCAACCTTTGGACTCGAGGCTCGTTTGTACTGTCTTCGGAGTTTACTCCCAAAATCCTACTCCGGCTTCTTGCCACTCGATCTCGATCGAACGTAGCAAAGGCGAAATCTATTTTGACCGTATACAATATATTCTGCTTTATACTAATTTTATGATTAGAATAGTGAAATTTGACTACTATGGTTAGTTTGTGGGATGCAGAGGAAGTACAAAATGAAAAAAGGCAAAGTTCTTATTGGCAGTTTCTGAACTTCAAGGTTTTCTTACTTTCTCTCTTTTCCATATGTTCTGCTTATTAGAAGTTTATGATTTAAAAATAGTGAATGTTGACTATTTTATTTTGGATTATTTAGATGCAGATGAAGCGTAAAATAAAAAGACGCATCGCAATGAGAATGATTGACAGTAATGACGCAAGTCATGAAGTGATAAGCTTGACACAAGACTCTCGCTGCATTTTCTTTTCCTTTTTCGTTTTTTGGGGTTGGCTCATTTCGTATTGGTTTAAATTGGCTGTTTTTTTTTCGATATAGTAAAAAAGAAGAAACTTTATTTCTGCATTTGACGTTTAGTGCGAAGATCGGTACTATAATAAACTCATTTTGTAATGTTTCTTGGATTTTAACAAATTAAAACTCTATGAAGCGGTTATTTTTTCTCTACTGATAAGTAAATAAAGAAGCTATTCAGAATCGGATGCTATTAATTCATTCAAACTTAAGGTCTTTATATGTGTGTGATGAATAAAACATACAAACAAAAAATACACATAAGTTACGTTTATAATAAGAAGATGCAGAAAGTTGAATAAAAATCGGCGGCAGGAAGTATCGCCAAAAGGCATCACCGGTTTTCTTTATGCATATTTTTGTTGTACTGCTGGGACTATCTCTTTTCATTTTAATCCTTTAATTAGTGCAAAACAAAAAATATAGGTGCAATTTTCATTGATTTTTGGTTTGAAAATATATAACTATGATTGAAGTTATAAGTATGTATGAGTGTATTATTTCTAGAAAGGAAACTTGCATATGTTTATGTAGTTTCAGATGTGTACTTTTTAGTCATTACAAACCTGTCATTTTGTCCTTCAATTCATGCTTCCACATTTTGTGCATACAGATAATTATTGTATTATTTTAAATAAGATTATTTAACGAACCAAAAGAATGGTTGATAGAGCATACATTTTCCAACAGAGAACTAATATTTTGGGCAGGAGTAAAATATTTCTTACCCAAGTATAGAGCATACATTACTTTACTGGAAAAAGTTATTTGTTTTATCTGATACCCTTGCAACAAAGGGGTTTGTTTTCGTCAAGATAAACTTCAATTGTGTTCTAAATTTATGTCTAGATTACATCGTAAGTATTAATTTGAAATATTTAATTTATACAATCTACTTTTAGATATTTATAATAAAAGTTTTAAATTTATTTATTTTAAATACAAGGTCGTATGTAGTCTCCGAAAACAAGAAAGGTATTAAATTTAAGTTGACAGGACAAGAGACAACGGTTCTGCTAATATAAAAGTTTATATTTCATTTATATATTATCATCTTTTAATATACGAATAATTATAATTTAAATATTTTTATTTTCGTAATTAGTAGTCTTAAGATGAAATTATTCTAAATTTTCATTTTAGTCTTTTATATTCTTAATATTTCGTGAATTTTTTTAATTAGATAAAACTTAAATTTATTGGTATTATATTCGATCGCGCATCGCGGGCAACTTTACTAGTTTCAAAATAACTTTTGTAACTCCCCCGTTTTGTATTTTAGTTTACGTTTTTCAAAGGCGCCATAAATGTTACATAAAGAACTTTTGTTATTATTAAAAAAAAAAAGTTAGAAGCAGGTTGAATGCTCCAATTATTTTGAACTCAAACACTGTGTTAATGTAGTAACATTCTTTTTATCATTTAAAAGATCTGTTACTATTTTACATAATTTATTTTTTTAAATAAAATTTTTTAAATTGACGCGACACACACGTGCAACGCACGTACTCTAAAACTAGTCATCTTAAAAGCACGAAGGCACTTAGCGAAATGTCATTCGCCTTTTTTACCCTTAATAAGTATATTTTATATTGAATATTATTGTAATTGTAAATATAAATAATTTAAATTATAGTGTAAAAAAAAAGCTCGATTCAACATCCGCAATTAAAATCATTTTTGGCTTAGGATTTCTTTACCAAACTGGCCGGCAATTAATGTCACTTTAATTTTCCACCCGCAGTTAAAGTCACATTTGGCTTAGGATTTTCTTACCAAAACTGGCCGGCAATTTAATGTCACTTTAATTTTAGTATTCTTTTACCATAATTGCCGTTGATTTTGTTTAACTATATTTTACCAGTGCACTGGGTTATTCAATTAAATGGAAGTTCCTTCTTGAAGAATAATCTATATTTCAAATATTTACGGTTGTACAATAATTTTTATAGTGTGAAAAAGCCACTTTAATGTCACTTTAAGTTTAGGGTTCTTTCATCAAAATCACCCAGCAATTAATGTCACTTATGGTTTAGTATTCTTTTACCAAAATTGTCGTAGGATGCAAAGCAATTTTTGGTTTTCTAGAATTTTAAAACCAAAATTATTAAAAGAAGTCACTATTCCATATTCCTTATCATAAACTCTTGGTAGTATCCTGTGGGATGAACTTGCTTGTGATTTTGAGGTAAATTTTCTAACCTTTAGGTTGTTTTTGAAGTTATATAATAATAAACAATTGCAAATTAAAAAGTTGTTGTTGCGATTATTGTATATGATGTCTCATATACGATTATAAAAGAAATGGTTAAACATTCTAACTCATATATTGCTCATATTTTGTAAGAAAAAAAGGTGAATTCAATTACCTCTTTTAGTTGATTCCTCCGGTCCACTTTAATTGATTTTTTGGTCTTTTTTTTTGTGGTCCATAATATTTAACTTTTTTAAATATCAAGAAGGAATTAACTTTTTTTTTCTAAAGTTGCGCTTGGAGTAAAAAAAGCTTAGGAGTATTTGTTGTACTTCCAATGAACAAATTAAGGTTAATATAATCAATTTTATTATTAATTAATGATAAAAGGTGAATTACTTACTATGTGTAAAACAACCAAAAAATGAATTAGTGTAGATCGAAGGGAGTATTATAAATATTAAATGATTTAAATTTTTCTTATACTTAACAATAAACATTGGCAGTTGGCGTCCTTGCACCTAGCCAGAATTTTATCTGTTATATCAGTTCAGGTCATTATGGAATACCTGATTTTTTTATTGCATTTCATTTTTTTCTCTTTGAATTTTAGAAACAGAACAACTAAACGTTAAAGTTCTCTTTTTCTTTATATGATGTTTAATTCTTATGGGTTCAAGTCTTTCTTTTAATCGTATATTAAATAAATTTTCAAATATCTTGATTGACTTCTATCCTGCCTTGTTGGTATGATAGAGCAACAAAAGCGACGGAGAGATATATCAAGAGCATTGTCTACTAAGAGATATCTAACATAATTACACATGCTATAAAACTAGACTAATTAATTTCTCATGTTTGAAGGTACATAAGTTATCCTATTATTTTGAACTCACCTATTACATCAATGTAATACTAACACTCATTTTTCCATCTAAATGAATGTTGTATCTATTTGAACGTCAATTGTTATTATACATAATTTGTTTTTATTATAAACAATTATGGTATTAATAGATTCAGCTAATTAACACGTGCAACGCACGTATCCTAAAACTAGTGTTTATTAATTTTGTATATCAATTGAAGGCCTCACAAAATTCATACTGAAAGAAACAAAATCATAATTTAAACTTCAGCTTGTTTCCATCACAAAGAGTACTGACCTTCAACATTGGAAATTTGGCGCTGTCTCTTGTGTGCAGGTTCACTGGAATCATCAGCACAAGTTGGCCTAGAGAAACCTTACAACTCTAAGATCTGACAACAGAAAGAAAATGTCCTGTAAAACATCCATATCTGGGCTCTATCTCTTCCTTTGAAAGTTCGGCACATTAAAACACATCTGGATTGAATCCAGGGATAGAGTTGCTTTGCTGAGCTTGCCGCAAATGCATTTTCAAAGCATAATTGTTGATCTGTGACATGAAAATGAAATCAGAAAGTTAAGAGCGGGGAAACTTGTATCTTTTTCAATTCTCTAAAACTGAAAAGTCTACTTTTTTCTGGATAAAGTAAATCTTAAAAGTCGCCATTTCTCTCTTCTGTGGGAGATTATGCTTCTAGTTTAGAGCACCTTATCTGCTCCTTCTTCTCCATATTATTACTGTTGTTTCTTTTACTTCGGGTATCGTTACTATTTTGTTGTCATTACTTTTATTTTGCTTTTTTACTGTTGTATTTTTCAACCTGTTTTGCAAATGCTATTCTTGAGCCAAAGGTTTGTACGAACAACCTCTCTACCTCACACAAGGTAGGGGTAAGTTCTGCGTAAACCTCACATTTCCCAGACACCACTTGTGGGGTCACACTGGGTATGTTGTTATTGTTGTTGAATAGCAAAAAGTATTGTTAGATTATAGTAATAGTTTGACAAGATGATAAAAGGTCTTACAGAAGGATATTAATGATCATTCTCTAACATTTTGAAATTTTTGCTTGATACCTTTCAGTTCTTGTCATGCAAACATAATGGAGTAAACTACCGAAAGGCATTTAATTCATCAACTACACCTAAATGCAAAACTAGATGGCTCAGCAACAACATCTATGGTTTTTCGTCCCTTAAAACGCATATGGTATTAATTTTATTCTCAAAAAGGAAAGTCTGAAAACACAATCTAGTAACTGAGATGTTCATCTCTACATCAGTTGTTAGGTAATTTTCTGTTAGCCAAATTGGAGGTTAAGTTTCCAACATTATAGAAATGAGGCTAATACCCTTTTCTCAGGAAAAGGTACTTCAGTGACATTCTTTGCATTCCAATTATTATCAAATCTCTGCGTGTCACATTGAATGAACTCCTTTTTTTATTGAGGTCAAAGAATGCCGAATTGATAAAATTCTATAGCTATACAATTTCCATTGATATTGCAATACTTATCCACCTATCCTTGACAGCTCTGCTTAAGAAGACAATTCTAGAATACACAGGTATATTGTTTAAGCAACAACTATTTTCCACATGATTATTATCAAAAAGGGTTTGGACAAGCACTTAGACCAAGAAATGCAAACGGACTTTCTATTAGTGGTGCAGATCAGCAAAGAAGAATCTCAACTATTGTGAGAAAATATAAAATCATTCAATTTGTCATATGTCATGGCTAGGGTGAGAAGTTTATGAAGTTGGAATGTTTACCTCAAGAGTTCTCAATTGCTCTTTACCCTGAGCAATCAGCTGCTTTAATTGATGCACTTCCTGGTTCCTTTCATCATACTCTTTCTGACGTTCATGCTGAATGGACACTGCCCTCTTGAGAATGGTATTCTCTCGGAGAAGCACTTCTATTTGCTGTTTCAGCATAATATTTTCCTGCGAATTGAGGTAAATTGAAGTCAATAAATTAGCAGGTCAAAGGGTAACCCCAGAATTGTTAATGGTAATTCTCATACAGCTGAAGCACCACAGTCCACTAATGTTGCTAATGAAATCAAGGAAACGAGTCTTGGAATGTATAGAGAACATTACTAAATATATTCTTAACCTTGTATATATATAGTAATTATATCCAAAAAACGTGATCAACTAGTGATGTTTCCTGCCACCAATCCTTGGCAAGAAATTCATTGCCTATAAGTCTAGAACTCATGGATTAAAACGGAAACATGCATTTCAATACCAACCTTGTGAGAATTTTGAGCTGCCTCTGCACCTGCACGTGAACTAATGCATTTCTCTAAGTTCTCCAACAGCCTGGTAGCTCGAGCCTTGGCATCATCTATGCTTGTAGCACTCATCATTTCCTTCACAAACAATTCCTCCCATTCTACACCATTGGCAGGAAACTTGTTTTCAGAAGGATCTTCTGACTGAGCAGCCGGCACATTGGTGGGGTTCATACCTGCCAATTTTTCATGAAAAATCTTTCTTTTGAGAATAATTGGAAATCATGTTCCTGATCAGGTATTATGAGAATTTTGAGCTGCCTCTGCACCTGCACGTGAACTAATGCATTTCTCTAAGTTCTCCAACAGCCTGGTAGCTCGAGCCTTGGCATCATCTATGCTTGTAGCACTCATCATTTCCTTCACAAACAATTCCTCCCATTCTACACCATTGGCAGGAAACTTGTTTTCAGAAGGATCTTCTGACTGAGCAGCCGGCACATTGGTGGGGTTCATACCTGCCAATTTTTCATGAAAAATCTTTCTTTTGAGAATAATTGGAAATCATGTTCCTGATCAGGTATTAACACAATACTACTACAAACCCACCCCCCCCCCCCCCCCCCAAAAAAAATAATAATAAAGTCAACTTCTTAAATGAATTAACTATAAACTTGAGAAGTGGCATGTCCATGATAACAACTACTCCATACACCACAGAGACACACAAATACTTGTTAAAATTAAATACACAAATGTATACAAGTAATTTTATGATAACCATATATACATGTATACAAGAAAATGTATGCACGCGAATACACAAATTTTGGTCAAGATGAATTGAACATGCCATAACAACAACTACCAAGCTCAGGTTTGAGGTTGGACGATTACACTTTTATGAGTTGAAATTGACACCTCTAGGGTGTCAAATAAATGAGTTGGTTAGCGGGTTGATTGACGAGGATGTTACCCACCGCATTGGAGCGGGTTGGATGAGATGGAGGCTAGCTTCGGGGGTTTTATGTGATAAGAATGTGCCGCCTAGACTTAAGGGCAAATTCTTCAGGGTGGTGGTTAGACCGGCTATGTTGTATGTAGCTGAGTGTTGGCCCGTCAAGAAGTACCATGTCCAGAAGATAAGCGTAGCTGAAATGAGGATGTTGAGATGGATATGTGAACATACCAGGAAAGACAAGATCAGGAATGAAGTTATTAGGGACAAAGTGAGAGTGGCATCCGTGGAAGCCAAGTTGCGGGAATCGAGGCTGCGATGGTTTGGGCATGTGAGAAGGAGAGACATAGATGCCCCGGTCAGGAGGTATGAGAGGTTGACCATGGCGGGTTGAGGAAGGGAAGGGGTAGGCAAAAGAAGTATTGAGGAGAGGTGATTAGGCAGGACATGTCGGTGCTTCACCTAACCGAGGACATGACTAGCGATAGGAAGGTGTGGAGGTTGAGGATTAATGTGGTGGGTTGACAGGTAGTTGTGAGTTTCTCCTAGGTTTACTACTAGTACTAGTAATATTCTAGTTGTTGGTTGAAAGTTACTTCCTTTTAGTTTGTTATTATATCTGATACTTAGCAACCACGTCCATTGTTTTTGAAAATTGCTACTGGAAATTGTTACTCCCTGATTGTCACTATTTGATGCTACTCTTTCTCCCTTTTACCGGAAATTATTGCTCCCTAATTGTTACTATCTGATGCTACTTTTTCTCCTTTTTTTCTTTATCGTCTTTTGTCTCCCTCGTCTTTCTTTCTCCCCCCTCTTTCTTCTTCTTCTTCTTCTTCTTCCACCGTAGCTTGAGCCGATAAGCCGAGGGTCTATCGGAAACAACCTCTCTACCTCTCCAGGTAGGGTAAGGTCTACGTACACACTACCCTCCCCATACCCCACTTGTGGGATATACTGGGTATGTTGTTGTTGTTGTAAAGTAGGTTAAATTCATAAACAAGTTCCAATCAAACCCGCCCTAAGTTGCTTGAGTCAATATGGATTGATGCGGGTCATATCCCAACCGGCCAACCTCAAGTTTGGATGGGTTGCAAATTTATGGACCAAAATTGACATTTCCAACTCCGATACACTTATCAGTTATCAGTAACAAATGAGTGATGCCAGTTACAAGATCCACTATCTGTTGCTGATACCAAAATTGACACATACAACACAGATACACTTATCTGTAGCAAATGAGTGTCACAGGATCCAGAATTTGTTCCCTCCAAAAACACCTTTAACCAAAAACACCTTTAAGTATTTTTTGTATGTGAGTGTGTGTGTGTTGGGGGGTGGGGTGGGCACTTGAGATCCTCAATAAATATGACCAGAAACCATCCATACATGCAACTGATATATTAACCAACTGTAGATACATCTTTTCATTCATTTATAATGCCACATTATTTCTGTCAAGGAAAATACAGTTGTACTTCTCCCAGGACAATTTTGCACCATTGTGTCAATTAATAACAGTAGGGTGGACATATACTTGATCTTAGTACTTGATCTTAGCCAAAAAGCCGAGAAAGGTATACATTATCGTGTGTATGTGTGAGTCTATATATAAACATATTCCAACTTCACATAATTAGGATTCATCCCTCTTAGCTACACCAAGTATATGATAAACAAACAAATCTTTTGAACATATGATGGGATTTTGATATTCACTTACCATTTTCCATCTCTCCATAAGCTTTCGTGTCCGATTTTCCATCTGCATATCCAAGGCGAAGCTCATGCAGGCTCCTAATAGCAGCATCCAGGTCATTGCCAGATTCTTCCAATGCTTTCTCAAGTAGCTGAAGAGTATGAACACAAAATAAGTAACTGGTGACTCATTATACAAAAGCCAAACTAAAAGGTTTTTTAAATGGCTAAGTAAATAGGTCAGACCACCAAGAAATTTTGTGGGAACCTTTTTAAAGAAAAGCATTTCGAACTCATAGGAAAAGCAGGTTAAAACTGCATTTTTAAGCATCAGAAGGAGCGAAATACTCAGACAAAAAGAGAATTTTCTTTTTTTCTTTTTTCTTTTGGTAAGTAATAAAGTTAGATGAAAATACTGAATAACATAATCTATGGTTTCGTATTTAACATTGTTCCTCGAAAACAATGGTCATATCAAGAGTGGCAGATCCAGGAATTTTAACAAGGGGATTCAAAGAATTCAGATATGAGACCTAAAGTTACACTTGAACTACCTTTGCCACTACAATGGAAAGTCCTTATATCAAGGGGATTTAAAACTTTTTATATATATATATATATATATATATATATATACACACACACACACACATGATCCACTGGGTGATCTCTCAATACATCCGCATCTTCAGTTTTCCACGATAATATATATATACACACGAAAAGATTATCTTTTGTCCTATCTACACCAATTCAATTGAACCCCTTTCATTGGCTGTGACTCTGCCACTCAAAGAGACGTACAATTAAAAAAGAAGTTACTTTTGAAAAGAAATTTTACATAACCAAGCACACTGTCTCAATCCGAACCTAGCTGGTAAGGAGTACATTAAAACCTCAATGTTCATTCGGCTTCACTTGGACCAGTCTCATTCAAATACTGTCAATTTGCATTTTTATAGACAAAATAAAAATAGCAAGTAATAAACAATATTAGTATACTCTACTACTACTATTAAACAAATATCGGAACCATTATAGACCCAAGCAAAATTATATACATCAAGATAAAGAAAAAAGACAAACCTGATTGTCCATATCAGGAAATAAAGCTCTCAGCTGATTGAAGAGAGACGGCAGCGGGGACGGCGGAGAGAAGTGAACCGGAGAGGTGGTGAAGGAAGAACAACGAAGCTTCTTTGAAACCGGCGGCGACGCTGACGTCGGCGACGCTGATTGTAATTCTTCAAAATATGATCTCTTGCGGCAAACAATTGCAGACATCGTTTAAAACTAGTAAACAAAAATAATTATTGCAGTTTACTACTGCACAATTTTTAATTTAATCTGTTCTACAGAGCTTTAGCGATTGATTGTTTGATCGGGGATTTAGGTACTAGGGTTAAGCTTAGGGTTTTTAAATTGCGGGGGATGTGTAGAGATGAGGGAAGAGGTTTTGGCTTTAGAGATTTGGAACTTTTCTTGAGCAATAATACTCCCGACTCCCTTTATATAGAGGATGTTGAAAGCGGTGAACGTTGGGAAAAGGATTTCAACACGCGCTACATGGAGCGTTTGAATATCTTTTCGGGATATACATGAATCATGGGTGAGATTTCGAAAAATATGTCAAACCAAGGACGTTATCGGGTTTACACTCCAATTGACGAATAGCAATAAGAGAAAATTACCAATTAAATTTGATTTGGTAATAGGAAAAAAAAAAGATTATTAACTTACTAGTATAACATATTAAATAGAATCCTTCGGGTTGCCCAGTTGGTTTGGAGGGCGATCATCCGTATGGATGGTTTGGGATCGATTCCCCCTCAATATCTTCTGGGTTGAGCATGTCGCACATGGTTTGCCTAGTGTGGTTTACATCCCAGTTTGATTTGCAGACTATTACACATGGAGATATTTACCCAGTGCGCACAGAGCCCAGCGGCGGCGGGTTTTTCCTCTTATAAAAAAAATAAATATTAAATAGGTAAAATTATTTATACATCCTAATTTTATTATAAAAATTAACCTTTTCCCTCAACTTTGAATAATAGATATTTCCATTTCATTTAATTTGTCAACTGACTCTTTTAAAATACCTATTTTACCCTTATATTATCAACCTCCTCCCAATTTTTTTTTTCAAGTAGGCTTAGCAGCCTAACAAGAGTGTGTCAGCTAAATGCAAAAGAATGTCGGCCAATTTTTTGTATCAAGGACAAAACATAGCCAAAATATTCTACAAACACAAAGGAAACTAGCTACTTTAAATCTAATCGCATAACATCCAAATAATGTTATACACAGGAACTTATTGCAATTTGCCATAAGTGTTTGACCAAAAAATATAACTCTTGGTTCAAATAATTAAAATTATGTGATAATGGATTAAACCTAGTTAACAATAATATTTCTATATATGAAGTTTGAAAACGTGACTAGCGTCAAACAGATTTGATGGAAGAAAGACAACATCGTGTAATAACTATTCTAAAAAGTATGAGCAATAATATAGCATTAAATAGCAATGAATAACAATAAACGACATTTAAGTAAATAGGAAGAGTAATTTACCCAATAGAGGATGAACTAGATGGTTGTTCCTCGTGACAATGATGAGTGAGAGACAAATCCTAAAATGTTCGAACTATTTTCGAATCTGATGGGAAAGTATGGAATAATATGATGAGAATCTTGATGAAAAAATAGTGTTTGTATCTTAGTAAGAGAGAGAAAATCTTTTGTCAAAAGATTATTCTTACAAAATGAATATCGCATGCCCCCCTATCATTATCTCTTTTTCTATTTATATGAGACATTTTCCTAGTAAACTCTAATAGTATAAATGCAGAGAATATCCACTAGAATATTCTTTTTAATATCCTATTTCGAAAACTAGTCATTACAGTTTCATCAATGGTGCTCGACCTCGACTATTGTTGACATCTCGACCACGAATCTCGTTGCTTCCTGGTCGACCTCAACTGACGATGGCTCGATGATTCTTTCTTTAGTGTTATCTTATCTTAAATATTCTAGGGCAGATTTTGATCTATACAGTTAGTCCCTCCACTTATTGAGGTCGGCCTTAGGTAGGCTTGATGAGCGGATTCCGTTTATTGCCGCTGAAACGATTGGACGGGCTAACCAGGTTGTGATGATTGAGGCGAGTTGGCAAGGTGCCCCTTTGTGAGCCGCAAACTCTGGAGTTGTGCTGTCCATGAATCAAGGTGACGTCATGCGTCATTATGATGCGTTTTTCTGATGTGTTGCTTCATTTTGCGTGCGTCTTTTGATTGAATCTGCCACTTCGGTTACGGTGCCAAGTAAAGATGGATCAATTGCTCGGTTACGATGCTTGAATTCCTATAAATAGGGGTGTGTGGGTATAATTTCAACCTTTACGAAATCTTTGCACCAAAAACATGTATCTTCTTCTTCCATTGTTGTGCATCTTCGCCTCTTGTTCTAACGATCTTTATTGTTTTTAATTCTCCGTTATTTGATACCTTCCTTTCTTTTGTTGAAAATATGTCTAACATACCTTCTGGGCCCAGCGAGGGAAGTGACCCAGTCCCTCTGGCGATTCTTCTTCCTCCTCATGCGGAGAAGACGATTTCTCAAAATCGCTTGAAGACGAACACAGAACCTTTAAGTCGGTGATGAAGAAGGCTAATTTGTTAGAGTTCAAGGTGAAATACGACCTTCCTGATCATGTCGAATTGATCCCTGACGGGTAGGATGCGGTGCAACACCACCATCCTCGGTATTGCGCATTTTACGCCTACCCCTTTCACGTCGGCTACATTTTTCCTCTCCTCCAGCTGGCGGAGGAATTCTGTCGCTTCTATGGTGTTTGCCCGGCTCAACTCGCGCCGTATGTTTACAAGTTCATAAGGATGCTCACTAAGTTTGCAGAGTTGGCCAGGGTCGATATCACACGTTGACACCTGATGCACCTGTTCGCCCCCAGCTTTTGTAGGGGGGACGATGTTGAATCTCCACCACCGATGAGGCAAATGACTGGTGGTGAAGATGGATGACAAGGCTAACCGCCAGTTCTGGGTTAGCCAACGCCGATGGCTTCCCTGAAGCTTGGAATTGCACTCGTACACGCCTCACTCCCTTGCATGTAAGTACTTGGTTTATTTTGCTTAGTTGTGGATTCTGACCTCTCGTCCTTTTCTTATGCAGCCAAGACCTCGCCTCCTCCTTTGGTCGAGGACATTTTTGGTTGGGTCGGTCATCTCCTCCGTCACATCGCGGGGATTCGTCAGTGGTCGGGCTTCTTCAAAAGGTTTGGGCCAGCTCCCCCCTCGACTGGCAAGTTACTCTTGTCTTTGTCCTGTTAGTTATTTCTCTTTTGTGGTTTGTTTTTACTGACTTTCTTATCCTTTTGTACTTCCCTTAAGAGGAAAGTTGCTGCCTCTTCAGCTTCTGTCCCATCTACAACCTCGACTGATTCTGCTCACTCCTCGGTTCCGCCCGCTGCTTCTTCCGCATCAATTCCTTCTTTGTCTGTGGAGACTTCAGCGGCGAAAGATTCGGCTTCTCTCTTATATCGCATAGATGAGGAAAATGAGTCGTTGCCAGGTGATGGAGACCTGATGCCCCGTAAGAGGAGATCGGTGGACGTTGGCGACTGGGTTGCCCGGGCCGTTGACTCGGTGATGGGTGATTTTACGCTTTGTGAGACGGTGACTATTGTCATTAAAGATGATGTCGGGCCAGCGCCTGAGATTCCGAGGTCGGTAGAGGCCGATGAGGGCGTGTCTCTCCCTTCTGCGATGATGAAAGTCTAAGGGCTGGTCACTGGGGCTTCTGACACTTCGCGGCAAGAGGCGTCGTTGACTTCGCAGCTAGCCGATGATACTTCTTTTCCAGCCTATAGGAAAGGAAAAGGCATCGCCAAAGACGGCTACGAGATGGGTTCAGACATTGACGTTGTTGACCTGAGGATGATGGAGGAAGGTTTACTCAGCTCGAGGTGAGGCTGGAGGGATCTACGAGGACCATTGTGATCCCCATGGATCGTGATCTGTTGAAGAATACGGAGAACGTAGTCCCTGCCCTCGGCCCTCTTTGCTCCGACGTGGAGGGCGAACCCCTCAAAGAGTTGGATGATGTTACCTTGTCGAGAAGCATAGTCGGCCTTGCTCTCAGGGTGAGTATTTTAGGGCTTCGATTTTTTGTCTATTGTGTTTTTTTTGTTTAGTGCTTTGCCTTTGTTAGCGGGGGCATTCTCATTTTCGCTTTCCTTATGTTTTTTCTCTTTTTATGATTGCAGACCATGATTTTGGAGATTAAAAGCGCCCGAAGGGAGGTGAATCATAAGGCAATATTTGAGAAGCTACAACGCAAGTATTTTGAGTACCGTGGCAAGTAACGGGAGTTTCATAGGCGGTTTGGTGAGAAATGCAATTTGCAAGCCCTTTGTGATGAATTGAAGGAGAAGGATGACGAACTGGTAAGAGTCATCGAGTATTGTAGTGTCCTTGAGGGAACGTTGAGAAGTAAGGAGGAAGAACTCGAAGTCAGCAGAGCCGTAGAGGCTCAATGTGGTGACCTTATGACACAAGTGATCGAGCTGCACAGGCAGTTGGAAGAGTTCCGGCTACAAATGGAGGTCCTTCACAGCGAATTCGCCGAGAAGCAGAGCGAGCTTGAGAAGACGGAGTCTTCCCGTTTGGAGGCTCGGAGAAAATCGGAGATGTTAGCGTTGGAAAATAGGACTCTCTGGGCTGAGCGGGAGATTGACCAATCTACGACGAAGGCAAAAGAAGATAGATTGGATGAGAGGATCGGAGATTTGGAAAAAGACAACTCCCTCCTTTAGGACCGGGTGGCCGCCTTAGAGGCTGAAAATGCTCAACTGCTTGTGCAACCGTCTTCCTATTACACTTTAAACTTCCCAAACATTCCCCGGGATATGTACGAGGAATGGATTCATGCTGAAGCTCAGTTGGATGTGTTTCGAGATTTGTATAAGGTGGGGTCTATTTCTGCAGCCGCCCTTGATGACATTCGTGTTAAGGCCCGTGTGGCTTGGGTCGCTTGTGGATATGATCCCGCCACGCCTGAGGCTGGTGATGATGAGGGGGAGGAGGACGTGGACCTACTTGAAGAGAATGCCTGGTATGATATTGCAGACCCTGAGGGCAATGGTGATGACGAAGAGGGGGATCGAGACAGCCTAGGTATCGGTTTTCAGGGCAATGGTGCTGAAGATCCCGATGGAGGCGACCAATAGTTTTTCTCCTTCTTTTTTATTTTGTTGTAAGCTTGTGTATTTATGATTACAGACCATGATTTTGGAGATTGAAAGTGCCCGAATAGAGGTGAATCATAAGGCAATATTTGAGAAGCTGCAACGCAAGTATTTTGAGTACCGTGGCAAGTACCGGGAGTTTCACAGGCGGTTTGGTGAGGGCTGCAATTTGCAAGCCCTTTGTGATGAATTGACGGAGAAGGATGACGAACTGGTGAGAGTCATCGAGTATTGTAGTGTCCTTGAGGGAACGTTGAGAAGTAAGGAGGAAGAACTCGAAGTTAGTAGAGCCGTAGAGGCTCAATGTGGTGACCTTATGACGTAAGTGATCGAGCTGCACATGCAGTTGGAAGAGTTCCGGCTACAGATGGAGGTCCTTCATAGCGAATTCGCCGAGAAGTAGAGCGAGCTTGAGAAGGCGGAGTCTTCCCGTTTGGAGGCTCGGAGAAAATCGGAGATGTTAGAGTTGGAGAATAGGACTCTCCGGGCCAAGCGGGAGATTGACCAATCTACGGCGAAGGCAAAAGAAGATAGATTGGATGAGAGGATTGGAGATTTGGAAAAAGACAACTCCATCCTTTAGGACCTGGTGGCCGCCTTAGAGGCTGAAAAGGCTCAACTGCTTGCGCAACCGTCTTCCTATCGCACTTTAAACTTCCCAAACATTCCCCGGGACATGTACGAGGAATGGATTCATGTTGAAGCTCAGTTGGACGTGTTTCGATATTTGTATAAGGTGGGGTCTATTTCTGCAGCCGCCCTTAATGACGTTCGTGTTAAGGCCTGTGTGGCTTGGGTCACTTGTGGATATGATCCCGCCACGCCTGAGGCTGGTGATGATGAGGGGGAGGAGGACGTGGACCGGCTTGAAGAGAACGCCTGGTATGATGCTGCAGACCTTGAGGGCAATGGTGATGACGAAGAGGGGGATCGAGACGGCCGAGGTATCGATTTTTAGGGCAATAGTGCTGAAGATCCCGATGGAGGCGACCAATATTTTTTCTCCTTCTTTTTTATTTTGTTGTAAGCTTGTGTATTTTTGTCGGCGTCTTCACGAGCCTTTATAAAAAAAAACATTTAAGTATGAAATGTAATGCCCATATTTTTTTTCTGCATCTCTTTCCTTTTCTGTGGTTAGTTTTTCTATACTTGCATGTTTTTTGCTTTCGTTTCTTGTTCGAGCGAGGTCAAACATATTTGAACTTAGTCATGGCTGAGGGACGGTAGATGCTAGTTCGAGCGAGGTCGAATATATCCTGAGTTTAGTTATGGCTGAGGGCCGGTAAATGTTAGTTCGAGCGAGGTCAAACATAACCTAAATTTAATTATGTCCGAGGGCCGGTAGGTGTTAGTTCGAGCGAGGTCGAACATAACCTAACTCTAATTATGGCCGGGACACAGTAGGTGTTAGTTCGAGCGAGTTCGAATCATAACCTAACTTTAATTATGGTCATGGGCTGGTAGATGTTAGTTCGAGCAAGGTCAAATCATAACCTAACTTTGATTATGGCCGAGGGCCGGTAGGTGTTAGTTCGAGCGAGGTCGGATCATAACTTAACTTTGATTATGGTCGGGGCCCGGTAGGTATTAGTTCGAGCAAGGTCGAATCATAACCTAACTTTGATTATGGCCGGGGGCCGGTAAGTGTTAGTTCGAGCGAGGTCAAATCATAACCTAACTTTGATTATGGTCGAGGGCCGGTAGGTGTTAGTTCGAGCGAGGTCGAACATAACCCAACTTAATTATGGTCGAGGGACGGTAGGTGTTAGTTCGAGCAAGGTCGAACATAACCTAAATTTAATTATGGCCGAGGTACGGTAGGTGTTAGTTCGAGCGAGGTCGAATATAACCTAACTTTAAGAGAGATACGCTGGTAAATATAAAGTTTATTGCCTTGATATTGTTGCATTTGTTACATACTTGGAGAAATTTACAGATTTTGGGTGTTGGCTGGCGTTCCAGTCCCAGTTCCGGTCTATCTAGTCCATTCATTGGTCGATCTGGAGAGTAGTGAGAGGTTTAGCAAGCAAATAGTAACCAGGGCTTAGCCTTCGCGTACTTTGACTTGGAGTGTTCCCTTCATCGCTTCGTTAAAAACCTCCTCGAGAAAACTCAATTGGGACAAAACTCAAGTGAGGGAAAAAAGAGTACGACTTAGGACACTCTTTCCTTTATAAGTTGAAGTACTTGAGGTGGCTGATATTCCAGTTGTTTGGTAGTAGCTTTCCTTCCATTGTTTCTAGCTCAAATGATCCTTTATTCGCTTTTGTTGTGATTTTGTACGAACCGTCCTAATTCGTTCCCAGCTTACCTTCTCTGGGATCTTTGCTCGCTTGGGTTTTAGCTTTTAGTACGTAGTCTCTAATTTTGAGCGGCCTGACCTTTGCTTTCATGTTATAATAATGTTATGCTTGCTTTTTTGGGCGATCATTCTTATATAAGCCATATCTCTTCGTTCGTCGAGTTCCTGTCTTCGGCCTTCGTCGTTGCTTGTGCCGCTCTCATGGGAGTACCTTGGATCTTCGACCTCAATTGGTATTACTGCCTCGGTCCCGTAAACCAAAGAGTAGGGCGTCTCTCTCGTGCTTGTTTTTGGATTTGTTCGGTATGCCCACAATACTTCTTGTAGGACTTCCGGCCACGTCCCTTGGCATCATCGAGCTTTTTTTTCATGATGTTTAGTATTGATTTGTTGGAGAACTCTACTTGCCCATTTCCCGCGAGGTGGTACGGGGTTGAGAGTATTCTTTTGATATGCCATTTCTCAAAAAAATTGACGGTTTCTTTCCCGTGAATTGGGGTCCGTTATTGTAGCTGGTTTCTTTGGGAAGGCTGAACCGGCAAATTATATTTCTCCATATAAAAGTGATTACTTACTGTTCCCATATTTGGGCGAATTCGCCTACTTCCACCCACTTAGAGAAATAGTTAGTTAAAACTAAAAGGAATCGTACGTTATCTCATCCTGCCGGGAGGGGGCCTACGATGTCTATTCCCCATTTGATGAACGACCAATGTGAGGTGACAGAGTTGAGGTGTTTGCCTGCTTGGTGAATCAGTGGGGCATACTTCTAGCCATTGCTCGTATCTTTTTACGAAGTCTGCGGCCTTTTTTTTCATGGTGGGCCAATAATATCCCGCCCATATGAGGCATCTTACCAGTATTCGATTGCCGGGAATGAGCCCCACAATGGCCTTCGTGGATCTTCTCAAGGACGCACCGAGTCTGATTTGGGCCAAGGCACTTTGCTAAAGAGTCGTCGTAGGTTCTCTTATACAGGTCGTTGTGGAGGATACTGTATCGGGCCACTTGCATTCTTAATTTCCTGGCCTCTTTTTTATCGCCTGGGAGCGTACCATCCTGTAAGTATGCGATAATACGATTGCGCCAGTCCCAAGTTAAGTTAATGGGTCTTACCTTGACTTGGTCTAGTGAGGAGTTGAAAATATGGATCACGTTTTTGTATCCCGTTGTGATGCTTTTGGTAGCCGCGGCTAGCTTGGCGAGGCCGTCTACCTTGGCGTTCTGTGCTCATAGAATATGGTCGAGCTGACATTCGTCGAACTCGGGCAACAACTTGCATATTTTGGTCTAGTATTTTTGCAATCTTTGTTCCTTGATTTGGAAAGTCCTAATGACTTGGTTGACTATGAGCTGGCAATCACAACATAATTTTAACATTTTGCCCTATACTTGAGTGCTAGTCTCAAACCTGCAATGAAGGCCTCATACTCGACCTCGTTGTTAGTCATGCCCGGGCACCTTATGGACTGGTGAATTACTTCGCATGTTGGTACTTCAAGTACGAGTCCCAGTCCGAACCCAGACGTGCTGGACGCACCGTCAGTGTATAGGACCTAAAGGTCTTGTGTTTGGGGGGGATTTTAGAGGGCTTCCCTTTCGACTTCAGGCATTATTTTTGCGCTGAAGACGACGACGAAGTCAACGAGCACTTGTGACTTTATCGTCTCCCGTGGCTAGTATGTGATATTGTGCTTGCTGAGATCAATGGCCCATTTGGCTAGCCTCCCCGACAGCTCGGGTTTATGCAAAATGCTTCTTAGGGGGGAAGTTGTGATGACTGAGATAGAGTGGCACTGGAAATATGGTCTAAGCTTCCGTGAAGCTACGACTAAGGTCAAAGCCAGTTTCTCTAGATGCGTGTACCTCATCTCGGCATCGACTAATGTTTTTCTGATGTAATAGATGGGAGATTGCGTACCTTTATTTTCTGGAATTAAGGCAGCGCTCACAGCTACCTCGAATACATCTAGATAAACGAGGAGACGTTTACCTGGCTCGGGTTTTGAAAGCAAGGGCGACGACGACAAGTATTCCTTTAGTTCCCTCAGAGGCTGGACTCACTCCGAAGTCCATTGGAGGCCTTTATATTTCTTGAGTATGCCAAAGAATTTATGGAATCTATCTGACGACCGCGAGATGAACCTTGATAGGGCGGCGATGCGGCCAGTTAATCTTTGTACCTGTTTTTTGGTGGTTAAGAGTTCAGGTATCCCTTCAATGACTTTAATTTGGTAAGGGTTGATATCGATCCCTTGTTGTGATACGAGGAACCCTAGAAATGTTCCTGAGGCTACGCCGAACACACACTTCTCTGGGTTCAGTTTCATTCCGTACTGTCTGAGTATGTTGAAAGTCTCCTTTCAAATGATCGATATGATTTTCTCCTCTTTTCGACTTGACCAACATGTCATCTATATATACTTCCAGTATCTTGCCGAGCTGATCCTTGAACTTTTTCGTCACCAATCTTTGATAGGTCGCCCGCGTTCTTTAATCCAAAGGGCATGACCCTGTAACAGTACGTTCCTTGGTGGGTGATGAATGTGGTTTTTTTTCTGATCTTCCTCTTCCATGAGGATCTGATTAAAGCATGAGTAAGCGTCCAAGAAACTTAGCAGTCCGTGTCCGACCGTGGCATCAATGAGTTGGTCAATGTGAGGCAGTGGGAATGAATCCTTTGGGCATGCGTTGTCCAAGTCTGTGAAGTTTACATACATCCGCCATTTCCCATTCTTTTTTTAACCATTACCACGTGGGCGACTCATTTGGGGTTCTTTGATTCCCTTATGGAACCATTTTCTAATAGTTTTTCCACTTTTTCGCGCACTGCATCATTTATTGCGGAGTTGAATTTACGCCTGACCTGCCTCACCGGGGGGTGGTAGGGGTCGACGTTTAATTTGTGCGTGGCGATCTCCTTTGGGATTCCCAACATATCTGAATGGCTGAAAGCAAACAAATCCGTGTTAGCTTTTAAGAATTGACTGAATTTACCTGTGGTCGTTGGAGTCTAATTGAACGGGGCCGAGGTCTTGTATGGTCAGCCCTGTGGCTTCGACTATGTCGAGATCTTTGATGCCTTCCCCGACCTCGTTGTCCCCCGACCTCGACCCTAATGATTGCTATGCCTCGTTTTCCTTGTCCTTCCTTTGTTGGGAGGTCGTATTGTCTAAAGCGATTCGGTAGCATTCCCGAGATATGCGCTGCTCTCCTCATATGCTGAATATTCCCCACGAAGTTGGGAATTTGATGACTTGGTATAAGTTGGAGGGGACGACCTTCATGGGGTGTATCCACGGTTGCCCCACTATGGCATTGTACGCGGTGTATTAGTCCATGATGTAGAATGTTATTTTGAGGGTTATGCCGCCAGCCAAAACGGGGAGAGTAATTTCCCCGGATGTCCGCTCAACTGCATTGTTAAAACTAGTTAGTGTGATACAGCGTGGTACTATCTTATCCTTGAGCCTCATTTGGGTAAGTACTCGGGGATGGATAATACATGCGCCACTTCTGTCATCAATCATAATACATTTAATATCAGTATCCAAAATTCGCAGAGTAATAACGAGAACGTCATGATGAGGAAAGACCAAACCGTCGACGTCCAACTTGTCGAAGATGATACTTTCTTCGAGTTTGTCATACCGTTTTCGGGTGATGGGTCGCTTGAGTTTGTGTGTAGTGGTGAATTTCACGCTGTTGATAGAGGCGTCGTCTCTGATGATCATGTTGATGGTACGGGCTGGTAAGGGTGGTTTGGGTAGTCCTTGATGTTCGCTCCCTCTGGCGAAATTTGTTCTTCCCTTATCGCTTAGCAACTTTCTAAGATGTCCTTGACGTAGCATATTCATGACCTCCTACCTTAGTGCGATGCAATCTTCCATTTTGTGCCCTCGTTCATGGTAGAACTCAAAGAGGGCATTAGACTTTCTAGTGTTAGGGTCTGATCTCATCTTTGGCAGCCACTTCACTTTTGGTCCGGGCTTCTCTAGGGCGTAGACTATCTTTGTAGGTGACACAAAAAAAATTGTGAGCAGACAACAAGGGCATACCTCTATCGTTCCGATGAGTTACCGTCCTTGATCTGGACGCCCTTCTTCATAGTGAGGGGAAGGTGCGATAGCCGCCCTGATGTATGGTTGATTTCATTCCATGTTAAGTCGTGGGATCGAGTGATATCTTCTGGCGTTGTGTTTTCGATCCTTTCTTGACTCCGCTTGTACTGAGGTTAGCCGATGGGTTGGTCCGTTGAGGTCGTCCTCGTCTGCACGGACTTCGGCACAATAATCATTGTGGATTTCGTCCCAAGTGGTTGGAGGGTACTTCATCAACTGACTTAACAGTTTTCTCGTTGCTCTTGAACCATCCCTGCTCAACCCGTTCTGAAAGGCTGCGACTGCCATCCTTTCGAACACGTTTGGTAAAGTCATCCTCACTCGGTTGAACCGGACGAGGAAGACCCTCAATCCTTCTCCTAGAGATTGTTTGGCGACAAATATGTCGTTCACTCTTGCCCCGGCCTTTTTGGCTCCAGCGCGAGCCGCTACGAACTTGTCGGCCATTTTTTTAAAGGTTTCAATGGAGCATGCTGGTAGCTGCGAATACCGTGTTAATGCTGCTCCAGTGAGGGTTTCGCCGAACTTCTTCAGCAAAATGGAAGACACGTGTTCCTTAGCGAGGTTGTTTCCTTTTACGTCGATGACGTAATGAGTCACATGATCTTCGGGGTCGATTGTGCAGTCATATATCCTGAGGTAGGGCGACATTTTAAAGGTTTTTGGTATAGCATGTGGGGCCGCATCATCACTGAACAACCGGCATAACTCTTTGGCAACAACTTGGGGCGGTCCAGTAATTTATTGACCCTTTCATGGTGTTCTTTCATTTGATCTCGGAGTGTCTTGTTCTTATTCTCTATTTCTTCCATCCTTTTCAAAATGGCTGCGAGAGCGTTGTCACCTGCATTATTAATGACATTGTGAGTAATACCTGTCGTTGGAGGAAGAGGGAGTTGGTTGCACTGCTCGTCTGTTGGTTGTATAGTGCAAGTCTTTGTGTTTTTTGTAGCCGTGTCCCTGGCGAGCTTGTTGAGGACGCTGGTTAGCATGTCAGTTAGCCATGCTTTGAGGAGCTTTTTTACAGCTGGGGGCGTCTCCTCCCCCACAGATGTAGAGGCTCCCTTACCAAGAGATTTTGTGATGTTGTAGTAAGGAGGCGGCGAACCATCTTGCCTAGGGGAGGCACTGGGCGTTGCGTCTTCGCCTGCCGTTTCACATCTTTCGTTGATGACGTTCATGAGGTTAGTTGGGAGGTCATTTATTATTCTCGTCCTTTCTTCTCGGTTACCTGCCATATTGGAATGTGTGCACACTAAGAAAGGATATCTTATTTTTGCTCTTTTTTGTTTTTATATTAGTGACCCGTGTTAGTTGTAGATCTAGAAGAAACTAAAAGCTTAACTAAGAAATCTCCACAGACGGTGCCAAATTATTTGACAAAAAAATATAACTCTTAGTTCAAATAATTAAATTTATGTGATAATGGGTTAAACCTAATTAACAATAATATTTCTAGATGTGAAGTTTGAAAACATGACTAGCGTCAAATAGATCTGGTGGAAGAAAGACAGCAACGTGCAATAACTATTCTAAAAAGTATGAGCAATAATATAACATTTAATAGCAATGAATAACAATAAATGACATTTAAGTAAATAGGAGGAGGAATTCACCCAATAAAGTATGAGCTAGATGGTTGTTCCTTCCGACAATGATGAGTGACAGACAAATCCTAGAATGTTCGAACTATTCTCAGATCTGATGGAAAAATATATAATAATATGAATGAGAATCTTGATGAAAAGGTAGTGTTTGTATCGTAGTAAGAGAGAGAATCTTATGTCAAAAGATTATTCTTACAAAATGAATGTCACATGCCCCTATCATTGTCTCTTTTTCTATTTAAACGAGACATTTTCCTAGTAAACCCTAATAGTACAAGTGTAGAGAATATCCACTAGAATATTCTCTTTAATATCGTATTTCGAAAACTAATCGTTACAGCTTTATCAACGGTGCTCGACCTCGACTGACGACGGCTCGATGATTCTTTCTTTAGTGTTATTTTATCTTAAATATTTTAGGGCATATTTTGACCCATACAATAATCATACCGAAAGTTGCGTGAAATTATTCTTCCAGAATCTGAACTTTTGCTCAATTTGTGCCGCGTAGCTGCTTGGTAAAACAAGTTTCCTGCTAAGGCAATCTACTGCCTCAGTTTGGCTCAGCAGCTCCCTCACTGCCATTTCCACCGCCTTTAGCCTCAGGTTTTGGGCTTTAGTAATGACCCTATGGATCTTCTTGAACTCAGATTGGATGCAAGCTTTTACAGACTCAGTACTCTTGCGTAACTACGTCAAACCAAATGGAAGATATAAGATACAATTGGACTGAATCTCAACCATTCCCTCATCAATTATAGCCTCTTCAATTTGCAACTCGTTGATCTTTTGCAACCGAGTGTGATAAAGATTTTGCAGATGCGAAGGAATTAGCCAAGGACTGAAGCAGGACAAGAATTGTATGGCCAGTTCTTGTGGAGAAGTCCATTTGGATTTGGGCATGATTAATTGGGACATGTCCTTGAGCTTGGTTGGGACAATGGCCCTGTTGTTGTGCCAACGAAATTGACTTATTACTTCTTCAATGAGTCTATCAACTGCCCATCTTGCTACTAGCTGCTTCTTTAACGTGGTTGCTCTGCTCATCTGCTCGTGCGCGTGTTTGAATTTAGACTTACATTATTTGGTTATAGTCTGAAAGGATAACGATGTGGCCACGATGGCGGAGAAATAAAAGGTCTAATCTATGTGTGTGGATAAATGAGGCACAATAACAATTGACCTATGATGGGTAAACACTCTTTATAGATAAAGGCCAACCTACTTTTTATTAGAAAACCCTAGAGCATTCTGCCTCTTGAATATGTGGTAATTGTAGATATCCCAAAATCGATAGAGTTGAACTGTACGCTTCCTTAAACTCTAACTTTAGATTAATGGTATAATTGTGTCTTAATGACTGCGCATTAATTTCTTACAGCGCCTCTATGCATAGCCCATGGTTGTTCCAAGAAAGTTCTTCACCTTCTTAAATCACATCGACTTAAATTAATTTGAAGACAATGTAGATTCTTTCAACTGTGACAGCCAATACCCTCTAACAACTACTCAATATATCTTTGATGAATTTTCCAAAGCAGACGAAGCTCTGTCCTTTTTATATCGTTTTGTACATTCTAAAAGTCTTATATGAAGAGGCTCTCTTCTTGGCAGCTAATCAGAAAATACAATTAGAGACTTTCGTTTATATTCACCTCCTTCATTAATTTTATTGTAAGCTGGAATATTAATATACATGGTCATATCCATGTTAACATTCCAACTGCAAGCATGATCTCGAATTTAGATGTTAAGTGTTTTTTGTAATATTGCCCAAGTTTGTTTGAAAATAGTTAGTCTAGTTAAGACCAAGTCCTGAGACTTCGACAATTATTTTGCAATTGTCATTGACAAAGTACCAGAAAAGGTAAGAAGAATGAAAATAATAACACCCCTCGTATTTAATATTATGATGCTTTGTTACATTTAAAGGCTGAAAGACAAAAAAGATACTGTACACAAACCACTAAACAATTTCTCATAATAAATGGAATGCAAACAAAACTAAAGTTGCCGACTGAATCAAGCTCTTAGAAAGAAGTTGTAATTTGTTCAATGTAACACCTGAGTCACTATTTGATCTTGAAATACTTCCTCTATTAAGTGTTGAAATATGTTCCACTATTTTTGTTGGTTCTGTTTTGGAATCTCCACAATGTCCAATCCCCGAATCCAACAACGTCTCTAGATCATCTCCAAGACCATTTTCGTTGTTATAGCAAAGCCCTTCATTATTGGCAAGTTTCATTTTCCTTCTCATTCTCCAAACCATATCTCTCTTAAATGGGATAGGTCCACTTAACATGTTGTTGTTTAGCCTGAGCTCACTTAAGCTATTTAAATTACCAAAACTTAATGGGATTGAGCCATTGAATTGATTCCCATCAAGATGAAGGACTCGAATTTTAGGCAACCGGCCTAGAGAATTCGGTATTGAACCTTGAAGATTCATATTCGATAAAGCTAAAATCATCAAGTCCTTGAAACCATCAAACCCGTTAACTGGTAGAGTAGCAGAGTCCATTGGATTGCCGTTGAGGATTAAGGCTTGGAGAAAATTTAATTTCTTGAGCGAGATTGGGAATGAACCTGTTAAACTGTTGTAGCTCAAATCCATGAGGATGAGATTGTTTAAGTTATCGATGGAGTAAGGTATTGAGCCTGAGAGGCGATTGCGACTCAGGTCTAGCTTTATAAGCCAATGACACTTCATGAGTGTGGATGGAATTGAACCCGCAAGGTGATTTTGGTTAAGGTCTAACACATTTAACTGAGGGAAAGTCAAACTCGGAATTGAACCGGTTAGTTTGTTATCACTCAAATCTAACGACCTCAAACCGGTGATCCGGCCTAGAGAAACCGGTATTGAACCGTTGAGATTGTTCTTGTGAAGATCTAGGACTCTCAAACTGGTTAAGTTACCCAATTCATTTGGAATGGGCCCTGTGAACCCATTTTCTCTTAAAACTAGTGTCTGTAAAGTGGGCCCTAATTGGGCCAGAAATGCTGGAATGGGCTGAGGATTGTTACTAAAGCAACGATAGAAGAATAAAGTTCGAAGATGTGGAAGTTTTGTAACAGAAGGTGAAATGAAAGAATGAGTTGAATCACAAGTAGGAAATGCTGTATCATCGGACAATGCTCCAAAAGAAAGTGATACAACATGGTAGACGTTGTCGTAGTCCGGCATACACTCGATTCCGTGCCATCGGTCACGACAAACGTCAGGGATATCGGTGGCCCAGTCGTTCCCCGTGGCCCTCATAATGTCGTAAACAGCTTCTCGTTCACGAGGATCGGTTCGTGCACGGTTATTATTCATAGAGTAGCCAGTTTGTGGTGCATCAACCAGAGCTGAAGGCGTACCCGAATCGGACATTATAACGGTGAATGACCAGCCTAGTGGAAAGAAGGAAAGAAATAGTAGTAAAGTTGCTTGTATTGAGAGAAAAAAGGCCATGTTGGAATGAAAGAAACTTGTTATAATGTCTGAATTTCTAGGGGTATTTTATAAGAGATGGGAAATTTATTGAATTCCCAGGTTGGAGTGTGTGACAAGTGAATAAAAAATGGTGGGTGCATAAATTTAAGTAGGATAATTATGGATTCACGAGTATGAGGAGGAGATGAAATAAATGCAGAGTTGTGTGTTACTGAGCATTTATCACAATCACGGGTTTGAGGCTGCTTCTACGTCAGCGAATCTAGGCCCACTTACAAGTAGGCTTGGGCTCCATTATGGGGTGAGGATTTGGGCCGAATTCTCAACTTATCAAGTCCAACGAAAAGAAATGTAAGAAAAAAGGAGAAAGAAAGGTATAAAATACAAGTAAAAACTTTGGAATTAGTCTCAACTCAAGTCTCAACATGTCTAACCAATCTTTATATTCTTCCTAAGTAGCTGTTAGTCTGTTGGTTATTAAGTATTATTTACTACATTATAAAGTTAAGTGCCGAATATAATTTGCATAAAGCATCCCTTATACTTTTGACATGTTTTCTTTGGAGGTGTATCTAGAATTTTAAGAATATAAGTGTATCATTATGTTAATTAAAAAAAGGCATGGAAAATTAGGGATTTATTTATTTATTAATTATAAAAAATATTACATTAAAAATAACTATATGGGGATCAAACCCCTGAGGGTCAAAAGGGCCACTTAGAAGCAACAAAATAGTCAGATGAGCATGGGTGACAACAACAACAAAAAATACAATGAAATTTTACAAATGGGGTCTGAGGATAATGTGTTACGAAGATAGAGAAACTTTTTCGATAGACCCTTGGCTCAAAAACAGTGAAAAGGAAGTAATAAACAAACAATAGCAATAACACTTGATCATGAGTGACCACAAATCTGAAAAGTTAGTATTGTTTATACATAACCTAGGAGAGGAGCATGGTGCATGTACCCAACCCCCTCCACATAAATTCCCCCTGGTTTTCTTTCTGCTTATCTTTTAAGCATCCTTGTACAATTTTCGAGAACATTTATCGAACATAAAAATTATGTCTAGTTTCAGCTATCATGCCATGTTATAGTTACTAAACGTTTAAGAATGCGTAATCCACTTAGTTCTGTTTTCAGAGAGTTCCACTGAATATTCCTCCTCTCTTAGTCCTGAAATCACTTCTTGTAAAGTTCCTTATGGAGCTGTTGCAAATTGAGAGGCGGATTTAGGACGAATTTTGTGGATTTAACTTAACCTGTTGATTTGGACTTGAACGATGTATATATGTTCTTAATTTTCTTTAGGCGATATGCTCAGTTCTAATAAGTTTATACAAATAATGGCATTTGTTCCAAGGGGTTTGGGGATGGCTCAACACCCAATAGTACAAGAAGAATCGTCTAGCAGAGCTTTTTCGGCTATATACCAAATTGCTAACAGGTAATTATCAAAGTTCCGTAAGGTTCTGCACAATATACCAGTACAAATGCTCTACTTGTATAACTGGACATTTCAAGTATCCGCAGTATAGTGTTGGAGATTCATATTTACTCAAAGTGTTTCTCTTTACTAAGTCTAGATGTTTGCTTTATCACGCAGAGGAACCAGGGAAAGGTGAAGGGTAAGGGAAATAGTGGAAGGCGAACTCATACACAAAGCTAATGTATGCATTATTTTATGTAATGTATCCTACCAAACGATCCCCTAGTGTGAAAGACTCTCATCGATAACACTAAGGTATAAGCATCGGTCATATGTAGTGAAAGTTAATCCTCAGCATCTGAATATGGTGGACAAGATCCATCATCAACATTGGCTAATGGATTGTAATAGGGAGAGCTTGGGTCAATGCATCCAGGTACTATATCAAGTTCGCAACGATCACCCTGTATCAGCATAGTGTCGCTTCTAATCAAATACTGTAGCTTTGAAATAAAACTTTCAACATCAAAATAAAGGAAATTATTGAAACAGAAACAAAGAGCAAAGATGATTTACACTTACTCCTTCCACAGACAAGTTACCAACCATAGCACATCTTGTGATCACAATATTCGTGTCCGGGAAAATTGCCTTGTCACACGCACCCTCCTGACTTAACTCCCCTGCAAGCCCCTGAAAATCACAATATTTGGGCAGTCAATTTAACATGAAGAAACCAATACAAGTTCATCATACTAGAGCTAGAAGCCAGTGACCATGACTCATATATTCCTATTATAATAAAAATGACATAAGCATGACTGAAAATTAGAGATGTCAAACGGGCGGGTTGGGCTGATTTCGGGCGGGTGAATATGTGTTGAGTCAATAAATGGACGGGTCAAATGGGCGTGTCGGGCTATTTTAGGCGGGTCAAAATGTGTTGAGTCAATAAATGGACGGGTCATTGACCCGCCTAAAAGCAACTTGGGCTGAGATGGACTGTGTCAAGTTGGGCTAAAATTTGGATCATAGTCCAATCCGCGCAACTCTTATCAAGCTTTAATTAATGTATATTATTTTCTTATGAGTTGTTTAATTATCAAATAAGACTTTTTTTTTTTGTCATGGTCATATATAACATATCAAACAAAAAAATAAAGATATTTTGGATCAATTTAGATGGTCCGAAACAGGTTGGGTCAAGATGGGCCAAGTTCAGCAAATGGACGGGTCAATGTCCGGTCCAACTTTGAGGTGGTTGGGCGGGTCAAATGAGTTTGGGCTTAAATTGCAACCCCTACTGAAAATCAAGCTAGCTACCTCAGTGAAGAACTCGGTTGGTTTATTTCGCCAAGCATTAGGGACTTGAAACTGTAGTCGATAGGGACCATCCCATTCGGTTCCATTCGTGAATGAGAAGATCAAACTAAGGGCTGAAACAGATAAACAAAATGTTAAAAATGGGTAAAAGATATGTCTTGTCATGCAATTTAAGACAAGTTTCTTAACTAATAAAACTCACCATGCTTGGGAATACATATCTGAATTGTATAAATAGGAGGATCTGCTTTCCCTCTAGTTTTCATGAGCATTGCCCTAGGCTCACCACCACACATGATAGGCTGATTGAAACCTCCTGAATTTATGGCTCAAGAATTCAGCATTTTCAATAGAGGTTCACTAATTTTTATATTACAGGATCTAATTAAGGGTGTGTAGCATAATGAAGAAAATTGCATATACATGAAAGAAAAAAGGGAAGAAACTTGTTTGATGATTTTAGTATTCCTTTAGCTTCAGAATTTAAGGACAGTCCGATGCACTAAGCTCCCGCTATGCGCAGAGTTCACGGAAGGGCTGGACAACAAGGGTCTATTGTACGCAGCTTTATCCTGCATTTCTTCAAGAGACTGTTTTCACGACTCGAACCCGTGACCTCGGTCATGATCACATGAAAGCAACTTGGAATCTAAGTAATTATGTGAACTAGAAATTCATATTAGGCATCAAGTTCCGTAAAACAAACAAGAAATTACCATTAAAAGCAATTCCAAAATCTTCATTAGGGACCATGTTGTTTGCAGCTGGATTATAGAAAAGCTTCAGTCTCTCTCCCTGTCAAAAAAAGATTTAGGACCTAAGCTTAAAAGCAATTCAGACCTATTATATTTAAAAAAACTATCCATATTTTAGATATATGAAACATACCGCGGTAGGAGGAAGACCATTCATTGTTTTCCAATAGACTGGTGCTCTTCCAAGGTCAAATTTAGCCCATGTCGGAAGTGAGTATCTGTAACATGAACGTTGGCGATTGTTAAACTTCCATAGTTCCATATCAAGTGACCATCGATCATAAAAGTAGCCAACTTGCAACGCATACAAAAATAGTAGAAAAATCATTTTCATTAATTTAGGATATGAACTGAACTACACTTGGGAACAAATCCTTGGGGCTAACTCGTCTTGAAATAGTATAAGGTACAAAGATTATGGAAGATGAAGATAAATATAAAGTACATTGGTAATATGATGAAAAAACTCCCCTGTTACAAAACATCACAGTTGAGTAACAAATGTATATAATTACAACATAAACAAGTATCTCATCAAAACGCAGAAGAAAAGAGGAAGGTGGAGCTTACTCTTTGACTTCCTCTGCAGGGGAAGTTGCAACAGCAGCGGCAACTATTCCCCCATTAATCCGTACTAGTTTCCTCGTTGCTGGATAACATCTTCTCAAGTGAGCTCCCATAAAACTTGTAGCTGCGTTTTCAATATACAGACATGTTAGACATTCTATCCAATTTGGTCATATTTCATTCCAATGATCAGAAAAATTAGCCTTTTAACCAAGTTAGGAGTTCTCTACAACTTTTCTCTAAATCTCAATTCTCACACTTTGGTCAACATTGGAATTAATATCAAAGTTAGTGTAACAACAAGAACTAAGCATCTATCATCACATGGGGGAAGTCAGTGGCGTATCTAGCTCTTCAGTACCGGATTCATCTGAATCCAGTATTTTCGACACGCAACATAAATTTATATGTAAAATTCACTAGAATTGCAACAAATATTTGATTGAACCCATAACTTTAACTAAATAATGTGTTCAATGCTAAAACTCTTAAAGGTTGAATCCTCAAGGCAAAAACAATTCTTTTGGATTATATGAACTATTGAATCCTCAAGGAAAGATTCCAGTATAGTAGCAAAAGATGTTCACAAATTATTTTAGGTCACAGGTTCCAATCCTAAGTGTAACACTCTAATATATTTTTAATCTCTATTATTCTGAATTTCCGGCTTTGCTACTGTGACAATCAAATGGAAAAATGATAGCAAGAACGTACCATATACATTTGAAACAGTGGGAGTTGCATTACTATTAGAAGCAGAACGAGTTGCTGAAAATAATGAGGTGTTTGTTGATGCTGCAGCCATTGCTGCCATTTTGGAAGCTGTAGGATGAGAAAATTAGAGACTGTTTCAGATAAAAGAAGGATAGTATGCCGTGAGGTATAAATTCATTTGCAACCACACAAATATACAAATTTTTTGCAGTATGGAGAAATATCTCAAACCCCCAGAACCGGACAAACCACTTCATTTTCACACTAAGGCATGAATCTTCAACTTCCCAAAATATCTTGATATTTGAAGAAATATCTCTCTCTCGTTTCTCAATCCTTCCAAGTTGAAAAAGCCAGCAATCTTTATTATCACGTACAAATTCAATAATTTTAAGTTAATAGATCCAAAGTACATGCACCAACTACTCTTTCTAACAAAAAGTGCAGCTTTAAGTATAAGTTACTCCCTTTGTGTTTCAATTCGTATGATATAGAATTTTTGAGACTTGATATCTTTGATATGTCATAATATTTGTGTGACTTTAAAACTTTTGAAATATTTATATTGCCATAAATTTTTTCATTAAAGATAAATAATTTTAAAAAATTAGTTTTAGTTATAAAAAAATACTATTCTTTTTGAAATAAACTGTAATTAATAAGGAAATAGTGCCATATATCCTTATGAAATACATGAAAAATGCCCACACAGTCCCACTGTAGATACTTGGTTCAGGCATAGTTATGAGAATTGTTCAATCCTTTTCTAAATTTATTAAGGTGACCTTGTATTTTTGAGGTAAGAAACATTCTACATTTTCAAAAGATGTCAACAAGGTCATTGTGCTAATTGCTTCTCGATACCAGGGTTACAGTTAGTCTTGCAAAATAATATTTTGCTATACGATATTTGCGGGGAATTTGGAGAAGTAGCTATTCTATGCAGTAATAAGTTTATTTGGAGCACGAACATTATCCATAAATTCAAAATTTTCTGCAGCTGAAAAATGTAGATGAATGAAAAACCTTAAAGGAGAAAAAAAGATAAGGGATGGTTTGGTTGGTGGGATATGAGAAAATAATTTCCGAATTACATGCGAGATTATTTATCTTGCGTTTGAATAAATTTTGAATTAGCAACTCCGAGATTAGTTAATTCAGTAATTATGGTACTATTCTATTCCACATTTAGGGTGGGATAATAATGTTTGGATTACTAATCCCAAGATAAAGTACTATAACAAAAATGTCTTTCTCCAAGGCTATTCCCCTAAAATCCTCTAAAAATTCAAGATTAAAATTTAAGATAAAAATTTATCCCAACTTATCTAGTATACACCAATCACATATTTATATTATGCCCCCTTTGTATTCCATTTTAAGTCCAAAAAATCAAACATTTACCAATAAAAATATATTCACTTAATAATTTCATCACTATTTAATCTTTTTTTCTATAGTTTCGAGGTGACTTGTTCCCAACCAAATAACCGCCGAATGTTTTGGGTAATTTTTCCTAACTACAAGGCTTATAAGAATATATAACATTCATGATAACCATTTGCAAATTTACACTATATACAATAAAAGATTTTTTCCTATCTTGATCAAGTTGACAAAAGTCAATCTAAATGAAAAAATAATCTCTTATTTTAAGCCTAAAAGATAAAAGAATAAAAACTTATCATAACACAATCACTCGTTTCCTAATAATCTCTCGTCATCTTTTCTTGTATAGTTGTATTAGGATTAAATTAGGGTTTTTGCATCTATACCTGATTTTCGGGTCACAATTGAACCTATACCCACTTTACGATCAACTTCAGACTTATCGGATCTGAAGTTAAAATACATTAGTCTAAAGTGAAAATTACACTTCAAATACACTTAAGGCCAAAATAGGTTTGAAGTGCAACCAATAGTTTCTTGCACTTTATGTCAATAAGGCTGAATTGAAAAATTGCACTTCATATGCACTTAAGGCCAATAAGTCTGAAGTGAAAAATTGCACTTCAGATGTACTTAAGGCCAATAAGTCTGAAGTGAAAAATTGCACTTCAGATGTACTTAAGGCCAAATAGGTGTGAAATACAACAAATGGTTTCATGCACTTAAGGCTAGAGATGGCAATGTGGTGGTGCGGGGCGGGTTTTGCCTTAACCCACAAAATTTTAGCCCGCCCCGCCCCGCCCCACATAGTATTTTCACCCGCATCTACCCGCCCCGCATCAACACCCGCGTCCACCCGCATCGCCCCGCCCCACTCTGCAAAATTTTTCCTTTATTATTTCTTTCAATTTATAATATTTTTATCTTATTTAATTTTATTTTCAATTATATTCATATATGCACTACTAATCTAAAAGTTCCTGTTTGAATCCAAATTGCAAACCAAAGAAGTCCAATTTTGAATATTCATAACTATAAATCCTATCGAATGTTGTTAGTTTTAACTTTTAACAGTGTTCGGTTTTAAAGTTTTTAATATACTTATTTCTGATTTTACATGCATTAGTATTGAAATTCAGTTTGATATATCAATATGTCATGAAATCAAATACATGAAAATTGAGTCAACTAATTATCTACTCGACTCAGATAAAGTAACTATATACTTAAAGTGGGATCGACTTTAAAACACTAAAACAAATATAATATAATATTTTCTTCCGACACGCAAATAACAAAAAAATGTGTATTTACAGTCAACTAAACACATGTCCAATATGAAATACATGCCTCGTAAAAACTAAATTAGTTTGAGACTAAAATAATCAATGCATAGGAGAAAGGAACCACAAAGTGAAAAAGTAAATATTTGCATGTTGTAATAATATTAATAATAGTTGAAACATTGTAACTTTGCTAATAGTTGAAACGTTGTAATTTTACAAAAAGTTAAAATCCGCACCACACCCACAAAGGATTTTAAAAAATTTATTTTGACCCGCCCCGCGCCCGCATATGTCTAAACCTGCACCACCCCGTATATGCTAAAACCCGCACCGCCCCATTGCCATCCCTACTTGAGGCCAATAAGTAAGTTGATATTTTTACATGCCTAATCCTTTATTTAATATTATTTTCATTAATGATAGTATTCTTCATTTATTCCATAAATGGCAATTATTTTTTACAATTCTAGCATATTTTAAAAATCAACCGACCCTCAGATTAAGGAGTTAGTTTTATTCTAATAATATTTATATTGTTTCTCTGTCATCATTATAGTAAAACTTTTCGTTTTTCACTCCTTTGTAACGGCAACCCCCCCCCCCTCTTATTGTTGCTACCTTCTATCTCCATTCTTACCTATAAAAAATAAATTTAAATATTTTTACTTATTTATATATATAAATTTAAATAGTTCATAATGTATATTACCTATATTTTTCAACTAAAATATGCATACATTTTTTATATTAATAATGTGATTAGCTGGAATTCTTTTATGGGATGCTCATGCTATGTTTAAGATATAAATTATTTTATACTAGAAATATACCATAAATATGAAAATATTTAAGAAAAAACCTATGCATATACTAGTATATTTGTAGAATATTTACAGTATAAAACTTAATTACTCTAAAGTAAACACTATATATAATTAATATATTTATAAAATATTTACAGTGTCAATTAATATACTTATTATATATCATTTAGATTTAAATATACAAACATGAAAGAATCAAAAATCAAATAATATAAAATTAGTCAAATAAATGTTAAATAATATATGTATTATCATAAAAGTAGTGTTGGGGATTAAGGAAGCTTAGGAGATAAATAAGGGACAAATCCTTATGTTACAAAGGTGCGAGATCTTAGGCATATTGTTGGGGTTTCCGTTTTGGTTAGGATATGCTATAGAAGAAATATTTTTGTTGCTACTATTGATATATACTTAAGGCCAATAAGTTTGAAGTGAAAAATTGCACTTTAGATGTACTTAAGGCCAAATAGGTGTGAAATACAACAAATGATTTCATGCACTTAAGGCTAGAGAAGGCAATGTGGTGGTGCGGGGCAGGTTTTGCCTTAACCCACAAAATTTCAGCCCGTCCCACCCCGCCCCATGCATCTACCCGCCCCGCATCAACACCCGCGTCCACCCGCATCGCCCCGCCCCACTCTGCAAAATTTTTCCTTTATTATTTCTTTCAATTTGTAATATTTTTATCTTATTTAATTTTATTTTCAATTATATTCATATATGCACTACTAATCTAAAAGTTCCTGTTTGAATCCAAATTGCAAACCAAAGAAGTCCAATTTTGAATATTCATAACTATAAATTCTATCGAATGTTGTTAGTTTTAACTTTTAATAGTGTTCGGTTTTAAAGTTTTTAATATACTTATTTCTGATTTTACATGCATTAGTATTGAAATTCAGTTTGATATATCAGTATGTCATGAGATCAAATACATGAAAATTGAGTCAACTAATTATCTACTCGACTCAGATAAAGTAACTATATACTTAAAGTGGGATCGACTTTAAAACACTAAAATAAATATAATATAATATTTTCTTCCGACACACAAATAATCAAAAAATGTGTATTTACAGTCAACTAAACACATGTCCAATATGAAATACATGCCTCGTAAAAACCAAATTAGTTTGAGACTAAAATAATCAATGCATAGGAGAAAGGAACCACAAAGTGAAAAAGTAAATATTTGCAGGTTGTAATAATATTAATAATAGTTGAAACATTGTAACTTTGCTAATAGTTGAAACGTTGTAATTTTACAAAAAGTTAAAATCCGCACCACACCCATAAAGGATTTTAAAAAATTTATTTTGACCCGCCCCGCGCCCGCATATGTCTAAACCTGCACCACCCTGTATATGCTAAAACCCGCACCGTCCCATTGCCATCCCTACTTGAGGCCAATAAGTAAGTTGATATTTTTACATGCCTAATCCTTTATTTAATATTATTTTCATTAATGATAGTATTCTTCATTTATTCCATAAATGGCAATTATTTTTTACAATTCTAGCATATTTTAAAAATCAACCGACCCTCAGATTAAGGAGTTAGTTTTATTCTAATAATATTTATATTGTTTCTCTGTCATCATTACTTTATTGTTGCTACCTTCTATCTCCATTCTTACCTATAAAAAATAAATTTAAATATTTTTACTTATTTATATATATAAATTTAAATAGTTCATAATGTATATTACCTATATTTTTCAACTAAAATATGCATACATTTTTTATATTAATAATGTGATTAGCTGGAATTCTTTTATGGGATGCTCATGCTATGTTTAAGATATAAATTATTTTATACTAGAAATATACCATAAATATGAAAATATTTAAGAAAAAACCTATGCATATACTAGTATATTTGTAGAATATTTACAGTATAAAACTTAATTACTCTAAAGTAAACACTATATATAATTAATATATTTATAAAATATTTACAGTGTCAATTAATATACTTATTATATATCATTTAGATTTAAATATACAAACATGAAAGAATCAAAAATCAAATAATATAAAATTAGTCAAATAAATGTTAAATAATATATGTATTATCATAAAAGTAGTGTTGGGGATTAAGGAAGCTTAGGAGATAAATAAGGGACAAATCCTTATGTTACAAAGGTGCGAGATCTTAGGCATATTGTTGGGGTTTCCGTTTTGGTTAGGATATGCTATAGAAGAAATATTTTTGTTGCTACTATTGATATATATACTTAAGGCCAATAAGTTTGAAGTGAAAAAATTACACTTCAGATGTACTTAAGGCCAAATAGGTGTGAAATACAATAAATGGTTTCATGCACTTAAGGCTAGAGATGGCAATGTGGTGGTGCAGGACGGGTTTTGCCTTAATCCACAAAATTTCAACCCGCCCCGCCCCGCCCCACATAGTATTTTCACCCGCATTCATCCGCCCCGCATCAACACCCGCGTCCACCCGCATCGCCCCGCCCCACTCTGCAAAAATTTTCCTTTATTATTTCTTTCAATTTGTAATATTTTTATCTTATTTAATTTTATTTTCAATTATATTCATGTATGCACTACTAATCTAAAAGTTCCTGTTTGAATCCAAATTACAAACCAAAGAAGTCCAATTTTGAATATTCATAACTATAAATCCTATCGAATGTTGTTAGTTTTAACTTTTAACAGTGTTCGGTTTTAAAGTTTTTAATATACTTATTTCTGATTTTACATGCATTAGTATTGAAATTCAGTTTGATATATCAGTATGTCATGAGATCAAATACATGAAAATTGAGTCAACTAATTATCTACTTGACTCAGATAAAGTAACTATATACTTAAAGTGAGATCGACTTTAAAACACTAAAATAAATATAATATAATATTTTCTTCCGACACGCAAATAACAAAAAAATGTGTATTTACAGTCAACTAAACACATGTCCAATATAAAATACATGCCTCGTAAAAACCAAATTAGTTTGAGACTAAAATAATCAATGCATAGAAGAAAGGAACCACAAAGTGAAAAAGTAAATATTTGCAGGTTGTAATAATATTAATAATAGTTGAAACATTGTAACTTTGCTAATAGTTGAAACGTTGTAATTTTGCAAAAAGTTAAAATCCGTACCACACCCATAAAGGATTTTAAAAAATTTATTTTGACCCGCCCCGCGCCCGCATATGTCTAAGCCTGCACCACCCCGCATATGCTAAAACCCGCACCGCCCCATTGCCATCCCTACTTGAGGCCAATAAGTAAGTTGATATTTTTACATGCCTAATCCTTTATTTAATATTATTTTCATTAATGATAGTATTCTTCATTTATTCCATAAATGGCAATTATTTTTTACAATTCTAGCATATTTTAAAAATCAACCGACCCTCAGATTAAGGAGTTAGTTTTATTCTAATAATATTTATATTGTTTCTCTGTCATCATTATAGTTAAACTTTCCGTTTTTCACTCCTTTGTAACGGCAACCCCCCCCCCCCCTCTTATTGTTGCTACCTTCTATCTCCATTCTTACCTATAAAAAATAAATTTAAATATTTTTACTTATTTATATATATAAATTTAAATAGTTCATAATGTATATTACCTATATTTTTCAACTAAAATATGCATACATTTTTTATATTAATAATGTGATTAGCTGGAATTCTTTTATGGGATGCTCATGCTATGTTTAAGATATAAATTATTTTATACTAGAAATATACCATAAATATGAAAATATTTAAGAAAAAACCTATGCATATACTAGTATATTTGTAGAATATTTACAGTATAAAACTTAATTACTCTAAAGTAAACACTATATATAATTAATATATTTATAAAATATTTACAGTGTCAATTAATATACTTATTATATATCATTTAGATTTAAATATACAAACATGAAAGAATCAAAAATCAAATAATATAAAATTAGTCAAATAAATGTTAAATAATATATGTATTATCATAAAAGTAATGTTGGGGATTAAGGAAGCTTAGGAGATAAATAAGGGACAAATCCTTATGTTACAAAGGTGCGAGATCTTAGGCATATTGTTGGGGTTTCCATTTTGGTTAGGATATGCTATAGAAGAAATATTTTTGTTGCTACTATTGATATATTAAGTTTGCTGCTACCAAGATGTATTATATTTTTTAATATTACTTAGTTATGTAAAGAACCCAATAAGTTTGAAGTGAAAAATTGTACTTCAGATCACTTAAGGCCAAAAGGTCTGAAATACAACAAACATTTTCCTACACTTAAGGCCAATAAGTCTGAAGTGAAAAATTACACTTCAGATGCACTTAAGACCAAAATGTCTGAAGTGCAACCAACGTTTTCATGTACTTAAGGCTAAATAGGCCTTAAGTGCAAATTGCCGAGAAACAGAAATTTGTTCTTCGAATTTTAACAATCCAATATACGATTTAATACTACATCTACTCTAAATAAGCTCAAATTTGAAACATAACCCCCAAATATTATCAAGAACAAACCCCAATCATCAATTTGTCAAAACAATAATAAATCTAACGAACCCATTTTGTAATCATTGTTACCTTAAAATAATTCTACAAAAACCATATAAAATCATTGTTACCTGAAGAGGAGGAAGAGGAGGAGGAGGAGGAGGAGGAGGAGGGGGAGGGGGAGGAGGAAAAAAAAGCTTGAAATTGTTTAAACGATGAGTACAAGTTAAAAAAATTTAAATCGTCCAATTAAATAGGGGCGATCAAATAGGGCACCCATGTAATTTTTTGATTAAATTAAGCATATAAATTATAAGTTAGGCCATAAAACTTGCTACGACAGTATTTGAACAAAATATTTTGGGCTGAAGAATTTATTTTTTGTGTGGCCCAATTCAAGAAATGCTGGAAGTTGGTCCATCTTTTCAATAACGAATGATAGAATATTAGTAATTTTAGGCATAATTTTGAGTTTCAACTTTGATTAAGTGACTTTGAAATTCTTAGTATTACTCATAAAAACTAGAGTACATCTATTCTTTTACAATAATTTCATAAATCATGACCTTATAACAATATCAAATTAGTTTAGGAAAAACAATTCAAAACATGTTAGTTGCTTCTAGGCACGTATAAATAATTAATTGTCACGGCTTTGGTGGCACAACTGTGGTATGTAACCCAAGTTTAAGTGCGCATTTGTGTCCCTTGATCCTCAATTTCAAATAAAAAAATATGTTGTAAATTATGGGTACATTCGCGCAGCATGATTTACAATACGTGCAAAATAACAAGTGCACGGCATCGTGACTTGATCAAAGATAAATTTCATAAATATCTGAAATGTATAAACGTGGTATAAAATTAGAAATGTACATAACTCCTAAAACATGTAAAAAAATCAAGATTAATTTAAGCCAACTATAATTTTTTAAGGTGACCGTACTAAAATCACGGAACTCGGGAGTGTCTTATACCTTCTCCGGGTTAACAAAATTCTTTCGCGGACCATATTCAGAGAAGGGGTGGCCGTACGAATTTTGTAGCCTAAAGCCAAACTTTACGAGAGGCCTTAACTTCTTTTTTTTTTTAAAAAAATATAGAGATTATTTTTTATTTGAAGTCTATTTTTTTAGTTTTTTTAGAAGCAAAGTTATTAATAATTTTCTTATAATCAATTTCTCCTAATAATTCTTTCTCAATTGACAATATAGCTAATCCGTTTAACCTCTTTTGAGACATTGTTAATCTTAGGTAAGATTTTATTAATTTTAATTTTGAAAAATTTCTTTCCGATGAACAACGGTAACAGGAGTTATTAACATTATCTATAAGCAATATATGCATTTGAAAAAGAATCAAATCTTTTTATTTGAAGTATATCAATGAGACAGAAAATAAATCTAAACCACATATATCATATTGATTGTTATGCTTTAAGAAACATTCAAGAATAAGGCAATATTTTTTCAAATTTTCATCATCTACTAATCTCAGTTTTTTATCTCTAATTAAATAGAAAACCAAAACTATTTTCATATACTTCGAATTGTAAAAATCTATTTTGAAGTGAAAAATCTATTTTCAAAATTTTCTTGAATTGGGATTCTTAAATAACCAATCTCTTTTCAAATAATATCCTTAAATTAGAAAAACTCATTTTTCCATAATTCCCCGAAAAAAGAGGTGTGACACATACCTCAATTAAAAGTCTTATTATAACTTTTTAATGATAAATGAAGTGAACTTAATTAACAAGGCAGAAATATAATAAAAGACCATAAAGAACTTGAATTTTTGAATGTACTATCTCGTGATATGCAAACATATGGCTTAAATTCACCTATATTATTAATAGAACATTTGGCGGATAATAATGAATTGAATTTGCATGAAAAAGTCCCTAGGGCTACGGTACAGTTGAGGGCAGCTCAGTGGCGGATCCAGAATTTGATGGCCGTGGGTGCTCACTCTAACATAAAGTTGCTACTAATCGTATAGTATAAGTACATAATTATTTGAAACCGACAGAAAAATATAATTAAAAATATGATTAATATTAGCATTATCAAAAAAGACTTCTACACACAAGCGATAATGAACTACTAATAATATTCATCATTATCAAAACAATTCTAGTCACAAGATATCATTGTGCTCGACAGTGTTTCATATGTTGAAAATGATGAATAATAACATCATTGCTTACGGTTCGAAAATCTTTTTGCTTTTCTGTTTTTCACTTTTAAAGTACCGGATTTTTTTTTCTTTGAGCCACAAAAATTATTAAGAGCCAAAAAATATTAAAAAGAGAGACACATTCTTTTCTTTTTCGATTTCTCTAGCTTTAATCAAATCTTAGTTCTTACTTTTTCTCTTTTATGTGCCACAATGAGACAAGTAAATGAAAAAGAAAACGTAAAAGAAAAGAACAAAAGGAAATGTCAGCAATGGAAAGAATAAGTTTAGATTTGGAAATTAAAGAAAGAAGGGAAAATTGATGCATTGTGGGAAAGTAGCGGAATTCAGCGTGGCTGGTAAAACATTTACTAACATAAAAAGAGGCTATCCAAAGCACCCAGGGATCCTTTTGTTACTGGGTGCTGATTAGTAAACTTTACATATTTCTTACTATTTTGTATATAACTACCAGAGCACACTTTGGAGTTAATGGGTGCTCGAGCACCATAAATTAAAACGTAGATCCGCCCATAGGGCAGCTGAACGAGAAGGATGGTTCAAACTATGGCTGCCCCATACAATGCTCATTTGAAACCTTTGTCCGTTAAAAAAAGGAAGAAGTGATATAGATATAAGAATAGAAAGAAAAGCGGGTAGGCCGCTTGAATGAGACAAAGCATAATAATCTAACTGGAAGAGTCTACGTAGGTAGACCAAAAAGAGATAAGATCGGCAATTAACGTTAGCTTTCCGTAGTTGTCACAAAACTGTCGATATTCCACGTTACTTAGCAACACGCATAGCTGTTCTTCCACACCCCACAAATTCAACTTCTTTCTTGTCTTTAGATTTTTTTCATATCAGTTGATCGATCTAAAAACGATGAAATTACGAATGATATTGGCCGACATTTGTGACGAGAAATTCTTCTTTCTAAAGGATCGGGGGAAAAAACCCCTTAGGTTTGCTATCTTAAACAAAAGCTTATAATAAAAGAGATGTGAGAATTTGGACAAATTGAGTAGAAGTTGAAAGAAAAAATATATTTAAGGTTGAAATTGAGAAAAAGATTTGTATAACTAATCGGATAGTGTTATAAGATCACTTTGTTGTTCGACCAATATTAATAATTACACCTTACATTTGGAAACTGTGGGTTACAATTGCATCACCCACTTACCAATATAATTATTAAGAAAATTCAGTAAAGCTGGATTTACCTTAGCTTACATTTTTGTGTCTTAATGAAAATAAATTCTCTCTGTTTACTTTTACTTGTTCACTATTGACTTTGTACACCCCTTAAAAAATACTATAAATAAAGTGCATATTTTACCATGATACCTATATTAATAGGTGTATAGTTTTAATGAATTTGAAAAATAATTTGGAATGAGTAATTAATGCTAAGGGCGAAATAAGAAAAATAAATTATTTTTCTCTTGATATGAGAAAGTGGACAAGTAAAAGTGAAAATATATTTTTAGAATATTGGACAAGTAAAAGTGAACGGAGGAAGTATAAAAAAGGTATTTCCTCGTCCCATTTTAATTATCGCTTTAACTTTTTTCCCATTCATTAAGAGGTCGGGCATTAAGGTTGTAGGTTAGGAGGTAGTTAAGTATATTTCTAATTTGTACCAGTGTGAGGCTAGTCTGATAGAATTTTGTCTTAAACTGCTAGTGGTCAATGTTGTGTTCACACTACTCTTTCGTTTTCATAGTGCCAGACCTTATTTCCTAGTTATTGTTTTTGTTTTTCATCTATATACTGGTTCTTATGATGTTGTTATTATTTCTATGATTTTTGTTGATGGTACTGATATATTGTCTCTTTTCGTCTTCTTGAGCCGAGGGTCTATCGGAAACAACCTCTCTACTCCCTCGGGGTAGAGGTAAGATCTGCGTACACACTACCCTCCCCATACCCCACTTGTGAGATTTTACTGGGTCGTTGTTGTTGTTAAGAAAATATTCATCCTTAACCACACTTAACCATGGTAAATACTTACCCACATACGATGTTTATTTCAAATTAATAAAATTTATTATAGTTAAGTGATTTAATAAAGTAAAAATATGCATTAGTTAGCTATAATTAAATGATAGAACTATATATGCAAACAAATATTATACTTCTATTGGTTTGATGTTAATTCCGAGTGATAAATTTTTACCCTTAAGTATCCTTACCTAGAGAATGTCCATGGACAATAGATTGACGACTTTCACTGAATTACGGTATCATGAGCCCGTTTGGCTTAGCTGATTCAAAGTGGCTAATAAGCATCAAGTGTTGAAAAACACTTTTACGTGTTGAAACTGATTTAATAAATAAGCAATTACGTTGTGACGACCCAAAAGGTTATCTTTAAATTTAATAATTAATTCTGTGTTCTAAGACCTTAAAAAGCATTATTTATTATTTCTTGACTTGCGTGCGCAGTCCGTACAATTTTTCGAAAAGTTTTTATATGAAAAATTGATTAAAATCTGAAATAGAACCTTACAACTCAATTGACTTGACTTTGGTCAATAGTTTGAGCAAATGGATCCGGATCAGTATTTTGACAGTTCTGGTAGGTCCGTATCGTGATTTAGGATTTGGGCATATGCCCGGAATTTAATTTGAAGGTCCATAGCTCAAGTTATGACCATTTAACGGAAACTAGAAATTTAAAGGCTAAAGATTTCCAAGTTTGATCACGGAGTTGACTTTTTGATATCGAGGCCAGAATCCGATTCTTGAAAGTTGAATAGCTCTGTTATGTCATTTATGACTTGTGTGCCAAATTTGAAGTCATTCCGGATTTATTTAACATGTTTCAGCACAAGATTTGTAAATTGAAAAGTTTGAAAACTTAAAAGTCCGAATCGAGGTGTGAATTGTAATTTCAGCATTGTTTAACGTGATATGAGACCCCGAGTAAGTCCGTATTATGTTATGGGACGTGTCGGTATATTCGTACGGGGTCCCAAGTACCCCGAGTGTGATTCGAATCGAAATCGGAATAAGAATTGGACTTAAACAAAATTTGAAAGTTTGCTGCTTCTGGTGCCTTCGCTTCTGCGAAGTCTTGGCCGCAGAAGAGACCTCGCAGAAGCGAGCCATGCCTCGCAGAAGCGCGACCGCAGAAGCGGCCCATGCGTCGCAAAAGCGGGAAATGGGGAAGGGGCAGCCTTGCGCAGAAGCGGACTGCTCTTCGCAGAAGCGAGTCTGCAGATGCGAAAATTGGTCCGCATATGCGAAAAAGCTGGACAGAATACATAAAATCGGGTTTTAGCCATTTTTACTCATTTTTGAGTCTCGAATTTTGGCGATTCCAAAGGATTTTTTCATGACTTTGAATTGGGTAAGTGTTCTATAACCAAAAGTGATTATATTTCATAAATCAATGTCTATATTCATCATTTATTTCGGATTTAGATGGAAGAAATTGGAACTTTTGTAAACCTTTTCAAAAATGAAAAATTAAGATTTGAAAGTCCATTTGACATCGGAATTTGGTAATTTTTATATGGTTGGACTCATCTCAGAACAGGTGGTCGGATTTCAGAAGTTATTTCGAGATTCAAGACTTGGGGCCCACTGATGATTTTTGAGATGAATTTCGGATTTTAATTCGGAAAATTAGTAAATTCATATGAAATTAATTCCTATGATTTGTATTGAGTATATTCGTAATGATCCGATCGGTCATTTTGCTTTCTAGAATCCCATTTTCCCTAAATAAGACTTTCAATACTTGCTTTTACTGATTTATAACTTGCGGGGATGGTTGGTTCGGGATTTAAAAGAGTTTGGGTTGAAATCGGAACACTTAGTTCCTTAAGGTTGGCTTGAAAGGCCAAGTTTGACTTTGGTCAATATTTTAGTAAACGATATCAGAATTGAGATTTGACGATTCCAATAGGTTCGTGTAATGATTTCAGACTTGGGCGTATGTTCGGATAGGGTTTTGGGGGGGACCCGGGAGTGTTTCGGCGCCTAATAGTGAAAGTTGATTCTTGAAGGTTTTTGAAGTTCTTTAAATTTGGTTTGGAGTAGGTATTGGTGATACCGAGGTTCGAATGGAATTTCGAGAGCGGGAATAGTTCCATAATGTCATTTAAGACTTGCACGCAAAATTTGGTGTCAATCCGAGTAGTCTAAGTATGATTCGACGCATTCAGAGCGATTTAGAAACTTGAAGTTCAAAGTTTGATTCAATTTGGTTTTGGGGTGTGATTCTTGGTTTTGTTGTTGTTTTATGCATTTTGAGAGTTCGAGTAAGTCCGTATTATGTTTATAGACTGGTTGGAGTAGTTGGACGGGGTCCCGAGGGGCTCAGGTGCATTTCCTTCTTTGCGAACGCGATCAGACCCTCGCGTTCGCGATGAAGGATTTGGGGTACTGTGGGCTAGGGAGCTTTTTCCCTTCGCATTTGCGTGCGTAGGACCGCGTTCACGGAGATATGGGCCCTCTAGCCTTCGCGTTCGCATGACCTGGCCCGCGTTCGCGTAGAAGAGGCAGAGCTGGGTGGCCGTTGTTCGTTCTTCGCGTTCGCGTAGGGTAGGCCAAGCGAGCCTCCGTGTTCGTGTTGCTCCTGTCGCGTTCGCGATGTGTAAATTTTTCTGGCCTGGGCCGTTTGCCTTCGCGATTGCGAGGCCTCTTCCGCGATCGCGAAGAAGGTAGACCTGGGCAGAAACTTTTAAAAACGGGACTTAGATTATTTTAGCTAATTTCTTCCATTGTTGGGCGATTCTTGGAGCTCTTAGAGAGGGAATTTTACTTAGAACTTTGAGGTAAGTAATTTCTACACAATGTGAGTTAAATACATAATTTAAGGGTAGATTATAACATGTAAATTAGTGAAAATCATGGGTTTAGGTGAAAACCTAGGTTTTTGATAAAATTGAGATTTAACCACGAAATTCGTTATGGAATTTAGTAAATATCATATATTTATGTTCCTAAGGTTATGGGTAACAACTTTCTTTAAACATATCCGGAATCTGGGCACGTGGGCCCGGGGGTGAATTTTAGGAATATTGCAATTTAGGTTGGATAATCACTTAAATGGTGGAATTATGAACTTTTGAGCATAGATTGATTGGTTTATGTAATGTTTGACTAGCTTCGAGTCGTTTGGCGTCAAATTTGGAGGTTTGAGCGCGTTCTTGAATTAGGAAGTAGACTTTGAGGCGAGGTAAGTCTCCTTTCTAACCTTGTAAGAGGAAATTAACCCCATAGGTGAATTAAATAAATATTTGTACCTAATTGTGGGGGCTACGTACGTACGAGGTGACGAGGGTCCGTACGTAGCTACTATTATGCTATTGTCTGGGTAGTCTAAGACCCATATCATGCTATACTTGGAATGTTTCTGCCCTTACTTGCTAATATAACACTTAGTCATGATAGAATAGAGCTGAATTTATTTAGCTTGTTGTTTAAGTGTTTTAACGTAGTATGTATGACACAACCCCGTGAATATAAAACTGATATTTTGAAGCTTCACTCGACTTGCGTTTAGCTATTTCACATGATCAGTTCATTGTTATCTACTCAAGTTGAGTTTGCTTAGAGTAAATTAATCAAAGATTCTATTTTCTATAGATTCATGTAAAGGGGCTGTTAGTTTGAGCCATGTGATAATGTGTTTAGAGTTTGTTATGGTGCTATGAAGGTTAAATGGCATGAAACATTACATGATTTTGTTTAGGTTTAATTGTTGAAGTTACAATGTGAGACACATTTTAGGACTGTCATAGTATTATTGTCTAAAAGTGGCTATTGTATAAAAGTGCTTATTTCTGCAAAGCATCATGCTATGTGATTTTGTAAGGTAATTTAAGTGGCCGTTTTCTGCAATCATAAACTCAGAAATGGCTAAAGCCAAAATTGGCCAGATCAGCAGTCCATCTTTCAAGTGGCTGTGAGTGCAAAAACTCAAATTTCAGAAGCAACTTGGGCTGAAACCCAAGATCTGCCAGGCCCAGTTGCAACAAATCAGTGGCTGGCCCATTCCCTTCTAAACTGGCCAAACCAATAAGCAATTCGGCCCTTTTTCAATAAATGAGCTGATCCATCTTCAAAATAATACGAGATTAGTTTGAATAAACTTCGTAAGAATTAGCTATTTACTTTTCCCATGTTTAACAAATAATCCAATAATTTAATTCTCCCTTAATAATTAATTTAAACGCTAGGCAATTAGTAGGTGCGCTTTAACTTCACGGACTCGCTTGCGTGAAGTTTTTTCCATTAACTTAATTCAATAATCTCAACTCATATTCAATAGTTTAATTAATTTTTAATTTAATTAATCCCCATAATTGCGGATTCGCTTGCGTAGCGCGATAGTAACTTTTAATAATTTTTAAAAAATTAATTTCTTCGAATGTAATATTTTTTTTCAAAAGTAATAACGTACTAATAATCCTTGTCATGATTGTGGATTCGCTTGCGTAGCGGTTATGACAAACTTAATAAAATTTATCTCGGTCGCGCATTCACTTGCGTGGTGCGATTAGGACAATTTAACATTATTCAAATCTTTCTTTAAATAATTTTAATAATTAAGAGCGGATAGGTAAAACATGAAAATTAAACAAGACACAGTTTGTCTAAAATTAATTCAAGCCATTTTTAGTTAATAAAGCGACCGTGCTAGAACCATGAGACTCGAGGAATGCCTTACACCTTCTCCCCGGTCAACAGAATTCCTTACTCGAATTTTATTTTTGCGGACCATTAATAATAGAGTCAAACCTTCCTTTGACTAGGGATTCAAATAAAAGGTGACTTGAAACACTTAAAATCAATTCCAAATGGCGATTGTGTAAACAAAATAATCCCTACTTAAGTTTATCACCTTAATTGAAAAAACTCTTTAACTCACCATCCATAAATACATACATTTTTGGGGAAAAAAGAGGTGTGATGATATTTACTCTTTTTTTTTATACGATGGACATCTGAGATTTGTATCCATATATACACAAGTTCTCGTTGGACATGTGTTGGAATAGATTGTAGGTATTAGCCTAGTTGAGAAAGGTTAAGTGTAATATTTTTTCATTTCGAATTTCATATTTTATTTTTTCTATTTTAAATTTGGTGGTATGTAACAATCCAGCCGATCGTTTTGAGTATTTCGGCCTCGTCCCCCATTTACTGTTTAATTTGTGCTTTACAGTTATTGTGTGACTTGCCGGGGTAATTGGTTCGGGTCCAGTGAGCTTTCGGAATGAATTGAGACACTTAGTCTCAAAGATGAAAACTTAAGTTGAAAAGGTTAATCGGATGTTGACTTATGTGTAAATGACCATTGAATAGAGTTTTGATGATTCCAATAGCTCTGAATGGTGATTTTGGACTTAGAATCGTGTCCGAAAAATTATTTGGAAGTCCGTAGTTAAATTAGGCTTGAAATGGCTAAAATAGAAATTTAAGTTGGATGTTTGACCGGGGGGTTGACTTTTTGATATCGGGGTCGGTTATGTCATTTAGGATTTGTGTTCAAAATTTGAGGCCAATCGGACTTGGTTGGCTAGGTTTCGGCATCGAATGTAGGATGTTTCGATGTCGTTTTTTCAAGATTTAACTGGTATCACATTAAACAAATGAGCTCCAAATTCAGTTTTGATTGAAACATTAGATCCGTATTCAAATTTTGGAGCCATAACAAAAAGAATCGTTGAATTCGGACATCATATGAGAGAGTTATGCCCATTTTCGTGTCGAAAAATATTTCCCGTCAGCGTCCAGGGTAGCGTGGGGCTCTATCCCTGGCGCTGGGACATCTGAAGTTCTGGAAATGGTGCCACAGGCAGCACCCCATGCCACATGTGGCGCCACGAACATAAAAACCCCATAAAACAAGGAATTTTGCCATTTTTACTCATTTTTGAATTTGGGGAGCTCGATTTAGGCGATTTTTGGGCGATTTTCACTGGAAAATACTGGGTTAAGTGTTCCTTATTCTATATTGATTATATTTCATTATTCCTTATTCTAAAATGAAGATTTGAAGGTCAATCCGATGTCGAAATTCGATAATTTTTGTATGGTTGGACTCGTGGTTGAATGAGCGTTCATATTTTATAATTTTTATCGGGTTCCGAGATGTGGGCCCCACTATTTATTTTTGAGTTAATTTCGGATTTATATTGTGAAATTTAGCATTTCCATATGAAATTGATTCCTATACCTCGTGTTGATTGTATCAAATTATTTTGACTATGATTCGAGGCGTTCGGAGGCCGAATCACGAGGAAAAGGTTTATTGGAATAAAGAATTTGCTCGATTGAAGTAAGTAACACTTCTAAACTTGGTTCTGAGGGTATGAATCCCCGAATTGGTGTTATATAAATTATTTAGAGGTGACACACACGATAGTTGACGAGCATGTGGACGTGCACAATAGAAACTATGACTTGAATAATTCCTGTGAAGTTGTAAAATTAAAAATTCATGTTATTATCTGAACATGTTCCACGTGTTAGAGAAATTGAGCTGAGGCTCTTATTAAAGATCATGTTTAGGCTACATGCCGAAATTTTGGGACCCATGGGGTCGTGTTGCTGTTGAATAATTTGTTTAAATTGTAATTTCATACTCAGTCATATCCGTCCATTACATATCATATCTCAGTCTCTGTTGTTATTTATTGATATATCATATCATCATTTTGGGCTAGTTTCATGACATTGTGAGCCCGAGAGACTCGAGAGATTGATGATTGAGTGAGGCCGGGGGCCTGATTGTGAGGATAATTATGGGATCGGTCTGTGCGCCGCAACGAGCCATATTGGCTTTATATATACTATTATTATATAGAATGGGGATGTTCGCCTGTAGCAGGCCTTATAGGCTTTATTATTATATGGAACGAGGTTGCCCGCCTGCATAAGGCCTTATATGCTTTATTATTATTATATGGATCGGGGTTGCCCGCTTGCAGCAGGCCTTATAGGCTTTATATCACGCTTGGGTTAAAGGAGCTCCTCCGGAGTCTGTACACACCCCAGTGAGCGTAGATGATTATATATATTCGGGATGCACTACCCAGGGCATGGACTTGCCTTATTTATTTATATTGTGATAAATTTTCTTGGACATGGATCTTGTCCGTATCATTTATATTTGGGGATAAATTTCCTAGGGCTGGATTAGCCTTATACGGTACTGAGTGACTGACTGTTAGTCGATGTGTATATATATATGGAATGGAATATCCCTGGGCTGGATTGTCGTACCGAGTGACCGAATGATTAGTGACCAGTAGTACATGAGGTCTTTCCACTAAGATGTCACATTCCTCATATCATGCAGTATTGATCTATTTTGCTTGTACTGAGTTTAATTGTTGAACTTGAAAGTATGCCTACATTTCTACACCATTATTTATGTATTGGACTGTACTTGTGGAGCTCATCACTACTTTCAGCCCAAAGGCTAGTCTTGTTACTTATTGAGTTGGTTGTACTCATACTACACTTTGCATCTCGTGTCGGAAATGGACGAGATTGTTACACCCCATATTTTCGTACGTGAAAGTACGCCATAAGTAAATTGATGGAAGCTCAAAAATGAGATGTTACATCCCGCATTTTCGTATGTTAAAGTTTCGTCGTAAATCGATGTAAGTTCGGGAATGGGATTATTGTGAGATTATAAGCATTATGCTATTTCAAACAAGTGATGAGTAAATTCGTGAAGGTGAGAGGGTAAGAAGATCGAAGAAAATGAGTTTCGTCGAAGTTTGTCACTTTGAGATAAAATACGGTCCAAGCTATAATATCCGGTATTTATGGACTAGTGCGATACAATGTACCATATGACCATAATAGTAAGGTGTACAAAGTGTATTAAAAGTGAGTAGTATTTTAAGTAATTTAAGATAATTATTAATTATGTGGGTAATTTATTAATTATTAGATTAGTGAAGAATTACCAAGTTAATTAAGGTATTGGTAATTAATTAAAATATTTTGGATAAGCCTAATGGAGATTAACGTGGCAGCCAAATACCTTACATAAACATGACTCTTGAATTCAAATAAAAGGTGGCAAAACTTAGAGGTGTCTTTAGCCAACTAAGCCAGAAGTGGGGCCCAAACCCACTAATACAAAATCTTCTCTAAAATCACCAAATAAAGAAGGGTCACACTTACAATGATCAGATTTTTCAATAGTAATGTAAATTACTTCATCAAGTTCATAATACACTACAAAAAGTAACGGATGAATGCTCAACAAATTCGTATGAAAATGTAGCAACGGGATTTTGCAATTCTAAGGGAGTACGGTGCAATTCTTCTCAAGAATATCGTACGGATTTTTTCCTACTTCGATATGCCGTTACGTATTGTCGCAATTGACGTGTGTTAGAGGGATTGTCAAGAGAGTCGGACCAGGTATGTTAAGGCTAAGCCCTTCCTTCATATT